>NC_083289.1:38598843-38898843 GCF_963506605.1 Zootoca vivipara | reverse complement strand
TGTGTGTGTGTGTGTGTGTGTGTGTGTGTTTAGAAGACAGAAAGTACATTTCATACAGTGCATCTAATGTTTCAGCTGCAGTAAAAGAGAGAGTCCTTGTGAATTGCTGGCCTTTGTTGCAGAGCCCATAGAAATTTGGCAGCCTTCCAGCCTGCTCAAGAGTCCCCTTATCCCAATTTCCCCTTCAGTCCAAGATGCTCTATTAATTACGTTTCTTCTGGATACTCCGGAGTCTCCTCTTGATGTCCCCACTTTGCTCCGCCCACAATCCCCTATTCAGGGTGCCACCTTTGAACATTCAGAGCGATGCCCACAGGGAACTCAAGAGCAGCGACTGCCGAAGGCGAATGGAATTAGGAACCAAAAACCTCCATGGCCTTCAGTAGACGATGAATGTCCACTTAACCGACTCAGCTTCACCTAAGTTATCTATGTCCATTCATTTCATGGGCTAACATTGGGTGTGACCCTTCATTATTAAGAGTTACTTTCTTGAAATATTCGTTTGGTTGCAAACTTTTGGATGGCAGCGAACTGCAAAAAAAAAAGTACAGATCATTTTCACTTAATGCTACTAGGACTCAAATGTCGAAAGAATGTATGAGGGGCTATCCCTGCACCTACATGCAAGAAACACTATGCGCCCCCTCCCCCCACAATCTGGACATTCAGCTGGCTCTAGCTGCATATATAGCACTTCCATGGCAGGGGGTGATCTGGACCAGGGTCCCCCCCACGTGGAGAAGCCCTCCAGACATACTGATGCATATGCATAGAGTCCTTCTGCAAGGCAGCCAAGTACAGTGGTACCTCGCAAGACGAAAACAATTCGTTCCGCGGGTCGTCCCGTCTTGCGAAAATTTCGTCTTGCGGAAACAAACGGCAGACGGCAAAAAAGCAGCAAAAAACCCCCAAAACGTCTTGCAAGACGCGGCCATAGAAAGCTTTGTCTTGCGAGGCAACGAAGAATCGCTAGACGCTTTCGTCTAGCGAGTTTTTCGTTGCGCGAGGCATTCGTCTTGCGAGGTACCACTGTATGCCGCCCATGGGTGTCCTGGCTCTGGCTAATGCCTTTGGTGGTGGAGTCACTTATCCCATCAGTGCAAGAATTTATGTGCAACAGAACTCCCCCCTCCCACTCTCCTCCCCCTGATATCCTTGTGCCAATGGGAAAAGGACATTGGATACCACCCCTCCTTTGCATGTGCTTTCAGTGCATCTGTAGGATTTCTGGACCCTCCTAATACCACCCTCTTATTTCCCAACAACCTGTTGACATGGACTTTAGTGCCCATGAGAGCTTGTGCCACCAAGAATTTGTTGGGCTCAAGGCTGACACGGCCACCCCTTTGGAAGCCTTGCATAGCAGCTAAAACACCACCCTGAATGGAACTCACTTTCCCCTTTTTGTCCCACTGATGTCATGCTGCCCAGTTATCAAGAGGGGGGATCAAAGCCACGCTGCTGCGATTCACCGGGTTACTCAGTCAGGAGCTCTGTGTTCTTTAGTGCAATATGAAACTTGCGTCCCCGTTGGCCTTTGGAGCAAATCACTCTTGAGAACACATTTGAGCTCCGTTGTTTCTGTGTGAAAGAGAATTGAACTTGTTTACTCCTATTGCATTTTCGCACTGCCTTCCTTTTGGCCCTTCCCACCTTCCTCAGTATTAATTTAGTAACTCTTCAGTAATGCCCTTTTTTGCAAGCACAGAAGATGTGCGGTACCTAATATATCACTTTAATGCATTGAGAGAAAAACCAAGAAATTTGAAAAGAAATCTACATTCTGTTTGGTTCTGCCAGGGGGTGGGGAACCTTTTCTCTTCTGCCCACCCTGTGGGCCAGCTTGGGACAACTGGGTGAGTTGTCTGGCCCACCATTCAGTGTTGACCTCTGAGGGGAGGGCAGATAGTGACCAAGCAGGATTGAACTCTTTTTGCATCAGCTGATGCTTGGAGAGTTCAATCCTGCTTTCTGCAGGGATCTAGCTGTGTCTCTAACCTGTGTCACACCTGACATCAGGTGTGGGTTCACTGGGTGTGATTTGGGGTGAGGAGAAGAGCCTTGTGAGACAAACTGGGAGGCCTGGTGGGCCGGATTTGGCCCACACGCCAGAGGTTCCCCATCCCTACATTACATTTCAATGAAATAACGCAATTTGGAGACTGTATTTGTGTGCAGTTGTTTTTAACCGCTACCTGGTGCTTTGAACTCACCTGTGGCATACATGCACTTTACATTTTTTTTTTTACAGTTCCTGTTTTTGTATCCCCTTGGTGAGCTTGTGTGTGTGCTAGCTGTGGCCCACAGCCCTTGTATATGAGAGACTCCTCCTGTACTGATCTGCATTCCTTAGGCTGATTTCCCCCTTTCACAGCTGGGCTTTGGGAAAGCCCAGATAAGCTGATCCTTCCTACCACATTCCTAGGGGATGCATGATTCTTTGTTTGCAGAGAGTTTCAAAAAAGGTAAAGGTACCCCTGACCATTAGTTCCAGTTGCGGACGACTCTGGGGTTGCACGCTCATCTCACTCTATAGGCCGAGGGAGCCGGCGTTTCTCCGCAGACAGCTTCCGGGTCATGTGACTAGCATGACTAAGCCGCTTCTGGCGAACCAGAGCAGCGCACGGAAACGCCTTTTACCTTCCCGCCGGAGCGGTACCTATTTATATACTTGTACTTTGACGTGCTTTTGAACCGCTAGGTGGGCAGGAGCTGGGACCGAACAACGGGAGCTCACCCCGTCGTGGAGATTCAAACTGCCGACCTTCCGATCGGCAAGCCCTAGGCTCTGCGGTTTAGACCACAGCGCCTCCCGCATCCCATGAGAGTTTCATACCCCCACCTTTTTTAGTGCCTGCGCACCACTCAGAGCAAGATTATGTTAGCTCTACCTCAGTCCTTTGGGGAAATGAAAAGATGTGAACTAGGAGCAAAGAACTCGATGTATCCATCTTCCCCCTTTCATTTCCTGTTTTTGTTTTCCTTATGCTATAAACACTCATTGTTCCTGAATTCTTTACAACTACCAGTAATAGACTTTCACTCTTCCTAAGCTGTGAGCTGCAAAATTGGATCCAGCTGTACTACATCTATGGCAGGTGCTGCTGCTGCTGCTGCTGTTGCCAGACCCTCCTCCATCCCTGGAAACTTGGGGTGGTTATGCACCATCCAGAGGCTGACACCACTCCAGAGTTCAAAGCAAATTGAACTTCCTGTACCCCAGCCCGATAGTTTCCAGTGGCAGGTAGATAGCAAATGAGAAAGTCAGGCATAACAAGGCATAACAAGGCATGTGATCTTGGATAACTGACCACATGATAACCGATTCTAGATGAGAATACTACCATACTTCTAGCTAACCTGGGCATCTAGAGCTTTAGGGGAGCTCTGAAAAATATATATATTGCTGCATTTCTATATTCACAAGGCCTGTTTTCCTTCCCCTGCCTGTTCTCTACCAATGTCAATTGACTGAAATGTTCTCCATGATACCACTGAAGGAGACATCACTCTCCTCTGCATTTCCATAAAGTGGCTTCTTCAATAGATGTCTCAGCCTGCGTATAATCAATTCTTCTGAGCATTTCGCTGCTGGGATACATGTATCTCCGATTACACAGTGACAATTTGCTGGCATGCACTACTTCTTTCTCCAGTGAATATTGAATGATCTGAAATGGTAGATATCCAGATGGTTCTAAATTTAATTAAATGACGGGAAACCGAAAACTCTTAAGATGCAACTTACCTACACTTTTGTAAAGCCTCACACACTGAAAGTAATGGATAGAAGAAGCAATTTGGATTTTTGCTCCATTTAACTTTTGAGCGTAAGAAATAGGGTATTAAGTCTGAGATAGTGTCTGTATATATGGTAGCCAAATCTGGCTCTATAAACTAATAGTGTTACTTTAACCCATCTTCTATTATATTATTTTGAATCTTATGTATATATAATTTTTTAAAAAACAACAACACACAACCACTTATTTGTATCAATATTTCTTTTGTTGTGGAAATATTCAGTGACAATTTTGTTATAACCTGGCCGGAAAATGTGCTAATTTGGAACTGAGGAAATAAAACAACATTTTGTATGTTTAACAGAAGGATTGCCAGTGTGATTATTGTATTATATTGTTTGCGTAAGTCAGTGTGTGAGTTAGGATTGCTTTTAACAGCAGGATCCTATACATGTCTGCTCAGAGGTAAATCCCACTGAGATTGATGGGTCTTCAACACAGGTGTCAGAGGCTGGACTGAGGAGGAATGGTGGGAGCCCATTACCTTTTTTTCTGAACCTTCCCAAGGGTAGGAGGACAGTATTGGTTTAGAACAGCGGTTTGCAGAGGGGCATAGTCCAGAGGGGAAAAGCTGGGAGATACTGGGTGAGGAACAGCTAGAAGAGGAAACGCCAGGAGAGAGACAGCTGGCAGATTCAGTGTCCTTGGAAAGCATTCCAGACCCCCCTTGTCTAAGACTAGATGGGCTTTGAGAGTACAAAAATTATGGGACACGATTTACAATGAAATGAAAAAAAAAACTATTAGAAATTACATTTCATAAAAAGCCAGAAACATTCCACCTTGGGATAATAAATAGTATAATTCCAAAAGAAAAAAAATTAAGACCAATTTTCTATGCAATAACGGCGGCTAGGGTATTAATAGCCAAAAATTAGAAGGGTAATTATATACCAACTAAAGAAGAATGGCTACAAAAGTTAAGCGAGTACTTGGAACTTGCTAAGCTAACCGAAGCCTTAAGGAATAAGTCTAACAAAACTATCCAGAAGGAATGGGAATGCCTAAATACTTATTTATCAAATCAAGGTTCAACAATCAGGATTGGCTGGGTTTAGAATAAACGAGTGACAATATGACTCCTCATACCAAGATGAGGTATATAATGAAATACAGAGGATCTGTTTTAGCCATGGGATGTCTTTCTTAGTCAGTTACTGTTTATATTCTTTGAATTTGTTCCATTTTCGTATCGTATTTATTTTTGTACCTGTTTTGTTTTTATGTAGGGGTGTGTGTGTTTCTTTTCTTTTTCTTTTTTGCCAGATGTGTGTATGCTTTGCTTTTGTTTTGTATTTGCATAATAAATCATTTCTTTAAAAAAGATAGAACAGAGAGCACAGTGGCAACAAGCTCAGATTACCCCGTAGGAGTGACATAGATTAATGGGGGTGGAGGGGGTGAACCTTTCCTGGGAGCAACACCATTTCTAGAGAGATATGCATTCCTTTGTCTGTCTCTGTGATTATTAAGGAAACTAACAGGTAAGAATGCTACTTTCAATTCCCCGAAGCTTGACAACAGGTGAGTATAGAATTCTAGGCACAGGGTATGATCCTAGTCCAAAGCAATGGGATTTAACGGCCACATGGATTAGGCCAATAGCTTAGCATCCTGTTCTCACAGTGGCCCAACAGATGCCTGTAGGGCCCAACAGAAGTGGGCCAACAGATGCCAGAAGTGGCCCAACAGATGCACAACTCAAACCCCAGAGCCATAGCTGCCAAGTTTTCCCTTTTCTCGCGAGGAAGCCTATTCAGCATAAGGGGAAATCCCTGTAAAAAAGGGATAACTTGGCAGCTATGCCCAGAGCACTCCTCCCTCCTGCAGTTCCCAGAACTGATTTTCAGAAGCGTTACTGCCTCCAACTGTGGATGCAGAGCAGAGCCATCACTTGCCTGCCTGCCACTTCTGTAGGTCTTGGCTTTCTGTTTAGGAATATAACACTTGACACATACCCATGGCTTTGTCCATTCAAGAAGAGATTTGAAAATGCTTTGTTGATGTGTATCATGGACCCTTTCCCAAGCAAAAAAAGGGGGGGCACCATGATTTAAGGAGCCTTCCAAGAGTGAACAGGGGGAAACTGAAACGAAATGTAATTATTTGTCATTCAGGTTTCTAATATAATCCCTGATTCACCAATGTGTCAGAATGGTTTGGGCACTTCCCAAGGAGCTACAGCTCAGAATTCTGGCTCACATGTGTTGCTAATGATTGCATTTTTAAGGGGGGGGGAACCCTGAAAAATTAGACATTTGTACACCTTTCACTTGAAATGCTAGGATACCTGTTTGGCAGGCCCTCTCAGAAAGATCCCTAATTCAATCCCTGGCTTCTCCAGTTAAAAGGGGTCAGATGATCCAAAAGGCACCCTTCTTTTTGGAGAAACGAGAGCACCTGCCAGCCAAGAGTGCAGTAGAAAATATTGGTCTAGGTGGACAAATATAAGAAGGTATCTGAAGAAGTGTGCATGTACACAGAAGCTCATACCAATGACAAACTTAGTTGGTCTCTAAGGTGCTCCTGGAAGGATTTTTTTATTTTGTTTCGACTACGGCAGACCAACATGGCTACCTACCTGTAACTAGTTGGTTGTGTGTATTTTCATGTGGTGCAGTGTTTGCATTTTAGAAAATATAGTGCCTAAGACTACAGCAAACAAGCCAGTCGGCTAATTACGACACACTTGTGCACCAATCACACAAATTATCCAGCTAATTTAATCAAGAGACACTTGTGCCTGTCAGTGCCACTTATGACCATCAATTCCAGCCCATTGTTTAATAAGAGTGTGGCTGCCTAATAATCCATTGGCATTTCAGTCGCATGAAGAGAATACTGAAATGGAAAAAGCAAGAGAATCGTCGATCATTTCAGTTCTTCAACATGCGCATCTTTGCTGTGTCTGGAATTTGGAAGTGCATTAGAAATTATATATGTGTTATTAAATTATACTCAATTATACAGTACTGCATTTGGGGAGGGGTTCTATAAAAACACCAGAAGAGTCTGGTGGTTCAGGCAGTGGCACATCTCCTCCAGCATCCTCTTCTCACAGTGGCCAACCGGATGCCTAGCTGGGATTGGGAAGCCAAAAAACAGGGACCAAGAGAAGAAGCAGAATGTGCCATTAAGCACACAGGGATGATTCTAGCACTGCAGAGACTTGGGACTAGATGATTGTTGGGGTCCCTTCCACCTCTACAATTATATGATCCTACAGGGTGAGTGAGGGTAGCCCTAGTCAGATGTTTGGTCTAATCATGTTTGACAAACAGGTGGAAGGGAGCAGCGCCATGTGTGCCCTCCCTGCCCCCAACAGGGACCCTGCCAAGTCCACTTCCAGACTGATGGTCTGAAAGGAGCTGGATGGGCTTAGAATACCTTCCATGAACTGGAATTCTGTGTTGAGTTTGCAACTGGGAGGATTCTAACTTAAAGTCCCCGGTGGGGCACCCTCTCCATGTGTTCTTCAAACATGGCTAGGGCTAGACCTAACACTGGAATAGGGCTATCCTCACTCGCTCATCCCAGGCAGTTTAGCTTCATTCTTCCCAGCCAACTCAAGCCAGGCTTCCCACACCTGTTGGGTCCAGGCTCCATCAGAGGTGCTCTGCATCCATAACTCTTGAGTACCTTCCATGTCCTTTTCCAATTGATCTTACTTCCAGGAGCTTGCATGATTTTCTGTCATCTTGAAGGCTTAAAAAGGTAAAGGGACTCCTGACCGTTAGGTCCAGTTGTGGACAACTCTGGGGTTGTGGCGCTCATCTCGCTTTATTGGCCGAGGGAGCCGGTGTACAGCTTCTGGGTCATGTGGCCAGCATGACTAAGCCGCTTCTGGCGAACCAGAGCAGTGCACGGAAACACCGTTTACCTTCCCGCTGGAGCGATACCTATTTATCTACTTGCACTTCGTGCTTTTGAACTGCTAGGTTTGCAGGAGCTGGGACCGAGCAACGGGAGCTCACTCCATCGCGGGGATTCGAACTGCCGACCTTCTGATCGGCAAGCCCTGGGTTCTGTGGTTTAACCCACAATGCCACCCGCGTCCCGGTCTTGAAGGCTTAGATCTCAGCAATTGCAGGCCCAGCTGGGTCCCTCAGTGGTCTCTGGTTCCCATGGCTACTATTTCACATCCCAGAATTCATCTCTGCTGCTGAAGCCAAGTACTGTCATATCGTTGGCCATTCTGAAAGCTTTTTTGTTGTTGTTGTTTTGTTTTGGAGTCTTCACCTACTTCTTGAGTGGGCATTTTATGCTCCAGACATGTTTTGGCACATCTCTGGGACTGGCGCTTTGGATCAAACCATCAGCTGCTTTCACCCTGAGGACGCGTCTCATCTGGTGATCTTCTCAGTTCCTGGCAGGTGACAAATAGCTGTCTATTGACACAAGTCCGGGCTGTCCAGCTGCAGTGTCTGCTATGATATTTTGTTTTGGGAAAACCTATAAATTGTATACGCTTTACTTAGGACATACAATAGCACATAACTCAAGAGCCTGGTCTTGTTTGACTCCATTGATGTAGCTACTCAAGCAAGCCTGTGCCTTAAATATAAGATTAACAAAACGAATCGATAGGGCCCTTCAGTGCCACACAGTACTGTAAAGCAGGAGAGCTGATGACAGATCTTCTTACCAGATCTAGACGTGAGATACAAGTGAATCCTTCAGCCAATATCTCCTGGAAATGTCTTTGAAGCTAGTTAAATCTCTTCTTAAGGCTCTTCTCACTTGTTAAAGCACTAGGAGAAATAACTACACCCTCCCTCTCCTTTTCTCTGAGCTTTAGGGAGGTAGCACTACACTAAGGCACTTGTTTTTGTGCCTACCGCACACACAAAACCAGGCAGTGAAATGAAACTGGCATCCTTTGCATGCAGTCTGGTGTGTAAGCAGAAGCAAGTGAACTGGAAGCTAATTCATTTGCCCGAGAGTAATGAAACTAAAAACAAGGAGGAGTAATACAGTTAATCTTCCATCCTTGAAAGGTCCAGGGGAAGGTGGAGACCCAAGGGCCTAATTGAGAACATAAGAAGAGCCTGCTGGATCAGGCCAATGGCCCATCTAGTGTTGGAGATTTATTCCCCGTGTGTCATGGGTTTGTTGTCTATCACATGACTGTTTATGTGTTTACATTCCACAGGAATGGGAAGTGACATAGGCAGGATGTTTGTCTTACTGTGTTCTGTGAAGTGGGACTATTGTCCTTTGTTCTTTCTCTTTGCTGTCTGATGCTAGAGAGAGAGGGAGCCATGTTGCAGTGCTCCATGTGTGTTTATATGTAAATAAAGTAGGTTAGCCAAGATGCTGAGTTCCTGAGTTCTGTTACGCAACTGCGCAAACCTCTGTGGATCCCAAGTGTGCTGATGTCTTCTGGCATCAGTCGCTGTGATGTTCAGGCTAAGGAATGCTTTTGAAGCTCCCGAACGATCGGCCAGGAGGGAGGGAACATGTCAGTCGGACATGTGTCTCTGCCAAGGTTCTACTCGTGTGTAGAACATCCTGACATCTAGTCCAGCATCCAGTTCTCACTGTGGCCATCCAAGATGCCATACCCTCCAACATATTGAGCCCCCAAACCAGAACACGTGTCTTCCCATCCATGCTCCTGCACTAGTCATATGACCTGTCTGCACAATGGAGCCCCCAAAACACACTTATTTGGGGACGAAGTCTTGCAGGAAAAAACAGCATTTCTTGGTCTTTCCAGGACACTTGTGGGGTATGAGATGCCCGTGGAAAGCCTGCAAGCAGGACCTGAGCACAAGAGCTCTCTCCCCGGCTGTGGTTTCCAGCAACTGGTAGAGTGGTACCTTGGTTCTCAAACTTAATCCGTTCCAGAAGTCCATTCCAAAACCAAAGCGTTCCAAAACCAAGGTGCACTTTCCCATAGAAAGTAATGCAAAATGAATTAATCCGTTCCAGACTTTTAAAAACAACCCCTAAAAGCAATTTCACGTGAATTTTACTACCCAATGAGACCATTGATCCATAAAATGAAAGCAATAATCAATGCACTGCACTATAAAATAAATAAGACAGTATTGTAGATGATAAAAATTAAAATTATTTCCCCCTCCTTACCTGCACTGATGATAGTCACTGTTTGGATGGGGGGCTTCTATCCATTTCCGCAGTCACACAATCAATCAGTAGCTGAACTCGGCTCCACACAGTCACAAAAACAAATTAATCGAAAAAGCCTCAAAAACACAAACACAAAATAAATAGCAAAAACATAAGCCCCCAATCCAAGGTGTTAATGCTAGTGCACAAAGCCATAAACTGCTTAGTGCCCAGTTACCTAAAAGAGCATCTCCCCCAGGTTCAACCACATCAGACCATAGGAGGCTTTATTGCTGGTTCCAGCTGATCCACCCTGGGTGGCTGGGGCAACACTGTCAGATGGGTGGGGTACAAATAATAACAGTAGTAGTAGTAGTAGTAGTAGTAGTAGTAGTAGTAGTAGTATTGGTTCCCCATTTATGGAATGCCCTCCCTGGTAAGGTGCATCTGTCTCCTTCATTATTAACATTTCAGCAGAATTTTAATGCACAACCCCAGTATTTCAGGGATGAAAGATATTGTTCCCGGCAACCGTGAAATTATTTAGCCAGGAGGATATTTGATTGATTTTTAAATATTTTATAATAATAATAATAATAATAATAATAATAATAATAATAATAACAACAACAACAACAACAACAACAACAACAACAACAACAACACTTCTGTCTTGTTTTGTTTTTGGCTGTTTGGTGGTTTGCCTGGGCTCCTCTGGGTGGAAGGACGGGGTAGAACTTTAATAAAGAATTGAGTAGCACAAAATCTGGCAAAAAAACAGCGGTGGCGCTGTGGTTAAACCACTGAGCCTAGGGCTTGCTGATCAGAAGGTTGGCGGTTCGATTCCCTGTGACGGGGTGAGCTCCCGTTGCTTGGTCACAGCTCCTGCCAACCTAGCAGTTCGAAAGCACGTCAAAATGCAAGTAGATAAATAGGAACCGCTACAGCGGGAATGTAAACGGCGTTTCCATGTGCTGCTCTGGTTTGCCAAAAGCGGCTTTGTCATGCTGGCCACATGACCTGGAAGCTATACGCCGGCTCCCTCAGCCAATAATGCGAGATGAGCACGCAACCCCAGAGTCGGTCATGACTGGACCTAATGGTCAGGGGTCCCTTTAATATTGTATCAACACAAGTGAAGATACATGAAATGTACACAAACTGGAATGAAAGTATATAGAAGCGTGAACGGTGTAGAATTCTGAATCTGCCTGGGAAACGAATACAGTGGTACCTCGGTTTAAGTACACAATTGGTTCCGGAAGTCTGTACTTAACCTGAAGCGAACTTTCCCATTGAATGTAATGGAAAGTGGATGAATCCATTCCAGATGGGTCCGCGGAGTACTCAACCTGAAGCGTAATTAACCTGAAGTATGAGTGTACAGTGGTGCCTCGACTTACGAATTTAATCCGTTCCAAAGGCACCTTCGTAGCTCGAAAAATTCGTAAGTCGAAAAGCACCATTGGAAACGCGATTTCCCATAGGAATGCATTGGAAACGGAAAAATTTGTAAGTCGAAGCAACCCCATCTAAAAATTCGTAAGTCGAAAAAACTCTATCTAAAACTGCCGTGGTTTCCGTTCAGATGTCGAGAAATTTGCCCCATTCGTAAGTCGAAAAATTCGGTTGTCGAGTCGTTCGTAAGTCGAGGTACCACTGTAACTGGTTCTGGAAGTCCGTACTTAACCTGAAGTGAACTTTCCCATTGAAAGTAATGGAAAGTGGATTAATCCGTTCCAGACGGGTCCATGGAGTACTTAAACTGAAAGTACTCAAACCGAAGCGTACTTAAACCGAGGTATGACTGTACTCACTTGGTTCCCTGCCTCCAGCACCAGTGATTGCAGATGGGAAAATGTGCCACCTCCTCCTTTGGGCCTAGCAGACTCCAAGCAACCCTCCTGGCACTTTCTTTATACAGTGCCCCAGACATTTTGGGGTACAAATAAATGCTGGTCCTACTCATAGCAGACCCATCTTGTCTTTATTTCTGTACCTGGTTATGGGATGAAACCAACCTCCCCTACCCACATTATGCCTTCTGAATGTTGTTTCACTGCAACTTCCATCAACCCTGATCATGTCATGTTGGCCGAGGCTGATAAGGAGTTGAAATCCAAATGCATCTGGGGGGTAGCAGTTTGTGAGAAGCCTGGCTTCACCCCTGCCCATGCAAAGACAGAATTCTTGGGTTGCATCCAATGTAGCATTAAGCAACTTGTTCCATTAGTGCAAGGATTTACGCTTGAGCAAAGGAACTTTCTTCCACTCCCCTTCGTGCAATTCCTAGAGATGGCAGGGATTGAACCTAAGACCTTCTGCATTTAAGACATGTGCATTCCCCACGGCGTTGGGGTCCCTCCCCAATATAGACCTTAATTCAGAAAAGAGACGTAGAGCATTAAAGTACTCTACACCCCCCCACTCCTTCCCCTGAACCTTCCCGAGAAGAGGAAGGCAGTATAGATTTACAATGGTGGTTTGCAGAAGGTCATGACTCTGAGACAGAAGAGGGGGGAAAGCTAGGAGATAATGGAAGGGGGGGAGCAGCAAAGCCAGAGCAACTGGCTGACACGTTATCATTAGAAAGCATTCAACGACCCCCTTCTCCTAGGACCCGGCGTGCATTGAGAGCAGTAGAGCAGAAAGCTCAGAGGCAGAAAGCACAGATCAGCCGGTGCAGGGATGACATGCAATAGATGGAGGGGGTGGGACTTTACTGGAATGGATAGGCCCTTTTCAAAGCCTCTCTCTGTGAATACTGAATAAAGGACTTGGTAAGAGCTCTTCTTGTTATCTGCTTCTTAGCTGCTCACCGTGGGAGCGACCAGATTCCCTGAAGCCTGACAACCACTGAGGTCCAGTGCCGAGGGCCTACTGGCGATTCCCTCTCTGCGAGAAGCCAAGTTACAGGGAACCAGGCAGAGGGCCTTCTTGGTAGTGGCACCCGCCCTGTGGAACGCCCTCCCACCAGATGTCAAAGAGAAAAACAACTACCAGACCTTTAGAGGACATCTGAAGGCAGCCCTGTTTAGGGAAGCTTTTAATGTTTAATAAATTATTGTATTTTAATAGGTCTGTTGGAAGCCGCCCAGAGTGGCTAGGGAAACCCAGCCAGATGGGCAGGGTATAAATAAATTGTTGTTGTTGTTGTTGTTACCACCAACATGGGTGACTTCAAAAGAGAACTGGGCAAATTAATGGAGGAGAGGCTATCAATGGCTACTAACCTTGAAGGGGGAATGCTACACACCTCTGAATACAAGTTGCAGGGAATCACAGCTGGGCAGAGCACTGTTGATCTCAGGTCTTGCTTGGGATTTCCCCATAGGCATCTGGTTGGCCGAGGGGAGAAAAGGATGCTGGACTAGATGGGCCCCTGGCCTGATCCAGGAGGTCTGTTCTTACATTCTTAATGCAGGAGAAGTGCTGTCAGCTTCCTTTAGCTCCCCTTTGCTGCCCATCTCGAAATCACATTTCTTTCCTCGGAGCAACGTTGAGCATTGTAGCCTATCTGTCAAAATCTCAATCAATCCTTGTGCACAAACTCGCGAAAGAAAGTGCTAACATTGGAGTTTAATATCTTACTTTGGAGACTTTCACCATAAGGGGTGGGTGGAAGTGGGAGATCATCCATATAAATTGAGATTTCCAACCATCATGAAGGCATCGAGAAAATGTGAAGTCCTGAAATATGGCCTCGTTATGCTGGCTGGACTAGGGAAAGAAAAGTGTTTCAGAGACGTTATAGCCCTCTTAATACAGCTGGCAGCTTTTACAGTGAGGAAAATACACACCCCCCCCCCCCGATTATGGAGATAACTTGGATGCATAGGAGTGGCGTAGTGTCACAAAGCAATCAAACGATGCAAATGCAAAATCAGATACATCTTCATCTCTGCCCTGACAGTGCATGCATCCAATAAACGTTGAATTGCATGCCCCATCTTCTCTTACACTTTGATTTATTAGTGGGAACGCACCTTTCTTCTTAAAATACTCCAGAAGCTTGATAAACCTAAGTCCTGGGAATGCAATGGATTCAACACAATATAAAGCTGTAGCACAGCGGAAGAGCATCTGCTTTGTATGCAGAAGGTCCCAGGTTCAATCCCCGGCACTTCCAAATACGCTTGGGAATGTCCCCAGTCTGAACCTTGTAGTCACTACCAATCAGTATAGTCCAAGGGGACAAATACTGGATCGTAGGAAATTTCCTTATACAGAGTCAGACCATTGGTCCATCCAGCTCAGTACTGTCTACGCCAGGGATGGGGAACATGTGGTTCCGGTTTCCGCCTGCAGGAATGGCGGACCTGTTTTCCATCTCTCTGACCTTTGTAAGGAATTTGGCGGTTGCTAGGGGAGTAAATGGCAACCCCCTACCCTCTCCGGGGGTTACGGAGAGGGGCCGCTGGCCCGCGATGCCCCCAGACCCACTCCGACTGTTTTTGGAGTGGGGGGAGCTTGGGCTGAGCACTTACAAGGGCCAGGACTCCCGGACGCTAATCTGCATGGCGGGGATTTCCATGGTTAAAGAAGATAATTAGGCTTAAATCTATGGACATACTTCAGAAGGAGGGAAAGAAGCGCTGTTTACTGCTGAGAAATTTATGCTGCCGAGTGAGAGGAGTCAAAGATTGTACTGCATCTGGAAGAAGGATTGATGGGGACGGAGCGATAAGGGGAGTGAGTTTTTATTTTATTTTTTTTCTTCATATTGTTGCCTCGTACCTTCCCGGACGCGATGTCCTGGCTTGTTTGGAGTGAAAGAGAAGCAAAAGACTGTGTGAGTTGAACCTTATAACTGTTGTTACTGAGCATATTTTTTTAAAGATGTGGAGTTGCCGATGAGAAAAGCCCCCCCCTAGTCGGACGGAAGGAGTTCTGAATGCGTTCGGAGGATTTATGAGCTGTGACGCACTTTAAATTGGAGCAGCGACCTGAAGCTAAGTTCAGCTATAGGGCAAGGAGATCCATTAATTTACCAAGAGTCTATGGTTTGATGTTTGGGTCTCCTGCCTGGAAAAGCTGTAAATTCTATAATGATCGTAAATCTTCATGGCTATGAGAGAAAAGCGAAAGTGATTTGAGCTTTTTAAGATGGCGCTACTTCGAATTGCTTCAACGCAACAGGAGCTCCATTAAGAAGATTTATGGGGAGGCTGGACTGATTAACTCACACAGGAGAAAGAACATCTGTGAGACTTTGTTTGATATTTATATCAGCAGCTGGGAAACAATCGTGAAAGTGGAAAACATCTATGTGACTGTAAGGGGAAGATCTGGATTATTATGAACTTGAAGGACGATTTGAACTTTAGAAAAAAGACGGCAGTGGACAGTTGCGAGGAATTCCCAATTTCTTGAAGCATGGGAACCCAAATAAAAAATTCTTTAGATGATTTGGCATAACATTCGGTCTGATTGATATATATATGTGTATAATTTGAAATATTGAATGTGATATAATTGGTTTTAATTGGAAAATTAATAAAAATATTTAAAAAAAAAAAAAGGGATGGGGAACATGTGACCCTCCAGATATTGCTGGACTACAACTCCCATAATTCCTTGACCATTGGCTGTGCTGACGGGCTGGTGGCAGTTGCGTCTGGAACGGGGCTAAGTATATATGCAGAAGTGCAGATTTAAAAACAACTATTGGCATTGTGGTTCTAATTAAACCGATCACACCATAGTTGGGGAGACTGTGAGCAGGTGAACCACTTGCTTTTGCTCAGATCTGCAATTCAGCTTCTAATCATTGAGGGGCATCTCTTGCGGTTTTTTAAAATCTTTAAACCAGATTTGGACCAGACAGTGGCTCTAAGTAGCGGGCTATTCCTTGTAAATTAGGACACTTGGCTACCCTAGTCGAGGTGCCATCCATTAGCACAGTTCGTGGAACTCAAAGCCAGTGACATCAAGGAAACCCTAACTAAGGTTGCCAGACTCAATAGTGGACAGGACTTCTGTGCCTTTAATTGCCCTGCTCTCTTTTGAGTCTGGAAACCTTAAAGAGAAACCAGCAGAACCCGGTGGCGGGCTTTTTTAAAAAAACAACAACCCGTCAATCAAACTGATTGATTATGATGCCATTGCCAGTGCATCACCATTACTAGCAAACAGGGAAAGGAAACTGCAAGTGAGATCTTTCTTGATGTATGCTTGCATTGCCAGATGATGCCCAGCACCGGTGAGAATCAAAACAAAACAATCGTTTCTGAAGAATTCTTGCTTCAGTGTTTTCAAGCCCTGAAACCATGCAGATTCTCCCCACCTCCACCCTGGAGGCTATTTTGCTCTATGAGAGTTGCTAGGTAATCAAGTAGTTGCCAAGGTCTTCTGTTGCTTCACAAAAGTGGTTGAGCCTGTTTATTTCTGTTGAGGTCCCCCCCCTCTCTCTCAAAGAAGCAAGCTTAAAAAAAAAATCTTTTCAAAAAATACATTGAGATTTTTAAATTCTAGAGACCGTATTCACTGCAGATGGCAAAGTCTCCCATGGACAGCAAGGGTGCCAATCTTCTGTACAGTGGATCTCTCTACTAGTAGACACACATCGGATTGTGCTGCCCAGCAAGCTCCAATTTGTAATGTTCAAAAGGGAACAGCCCAGATCCTCTCCCCCTTTCTTTGTCCAAACATTGCACCAGGCTCCAAAGGAATCTTAGGAACATAAGAAACTGCCTTATGCTGAGTTAGACCACTGGTCTAGCTTGCTCGGTACTGTCTCAGTACTGACTGGCAGCAGCTCTCCAAGGTTTCAGGCACGGTTATTCCCATAGCTGCCAAATCTCCGTACCTGCCAAGTTCTTGCCTGAAAAATAAGGGATTGGACTGGACGTAGCAGACCGGAAGTAGCACTGCTGCCATTTTGGAACTGGGCGGAGCATGCTCAGAAGTGACTTTTGATGCTGCTGTGCCCAGTTCGAAAATAGCCGCCACACCAGAAGTCGCGCTGCAGCCCATTATGGAACTGGGCAGAGCAGCATCAAAAGTCGCTTCTGAGCATGCTCCGCCCAGTTCCAAAATGGCTGCCGCGCCAGAATAAACCGGGAAAAAACAAAAAAATTCCATTTTTTTCCGGCTGGGAACAGCTGGAAAAACAGGGGTTTCCCGGGGAATACGAGAGACTTGGCAGCTATGCAAGTCTCCCGCTGAAAAATGCGGGATCAGCAGTGGCGCAGCACATGGAAAAATACGGCAGTTAGAAAAGAAAACGGTAAATGCATTCATTATTTAAGATGAGAAAGGGCTGGATCTCGGAAGTAAAGCATCTATCTTGTATGCCGGAAGCCCCAGATTTAGTCCCTGGCATCTGGTAGGGCTGGGGGAATAACCATAGCTGCCAAGTCTCCCGTTTTTCGCGGGAAACCCCTGTATTTTAAACCATTTCCTGCTGGCAGCCCAGATTGAAAAAAATCCCATAAATCCTCCGGATTTCCTACCCGCCAGGGAGGCTCCATTTTGGGTCCTGGCGGCGCCCGATTTCCGGTGCCCATACATGGGTAGCACACACCGGACGTCACCGGACATGCGTAGAAGCGACTTCCGGTGCCACGCTACCCATGTATGGGCACCGAAAATCGGGCGGTTATTATTATTATTATTATTATTATTATTATTATTATTATTATTATTACTACTACTACTACCCCCATCCTTCTGCCTTACTGCTAAGATCTGCAAGGGCAAGAGTGAGATGGAGAATGACTGACAGTGCTATCCCCTGAGCTGCTTGTAAGGAAGGCAGACAGGTGGGGGTTGGCTGAGGTTGGTTGGACACCATCCCATATACCCCAAAGGGCAACCCTCCACGGTTCAAGTGCCTGTGCTTATTGGCTTATTTTTAATGGGAGGGGGTTGTGTGGAGCAGTGGTGTCTGGTACCCACGGGGACTGGTAGGGTAGAACGCATGGAGGCCGAACAGCAGGTGGCGCCATAATAAACGACAGGCAGAGCCAGCTACTGTAATTTTGGTTTCTTCCCCCTCTTCTTTCTGTCCTGCATTCTACAAGGGCAGGACTGAGACACATACAGATCTGGTTGTAATTAAGAAGGCACAGAGGGATGTGAGGACTTCCTGAAGGCTGCTAGGGGCCTCTGTTGATGGCTTCTCCTGCCAATTCATGGGACATGGCTGTTGGAATGATTGAGTCTTGGTTTTTAGCAACAGGGATATCTTTTATATATATATAAAACTCCCTGCATGGTTTCTCATTTCCTTTCCTCTTGACAAAAGTTGTGTTTTTATGACAACTGCAGGAAAGTACTTTGCACATCTACCATCTCTATTTCTGCTTCCCCAATGTGCCGCTCGAAGAATCACAGGGTGTTTTCTGATAGACATGTACAACAGTAACAGATCGGCAGAGAGCTCTGTGAAAACGTCTCTTCCTTGATGCTACGAAGCGGCCTCAGATCAATATTTCACCGCCTGCGTGGAAAGTGCATGATTAAACAGGCCTCTTGAAATGTTTGCATCTGGATCCCACTCAAATGGCAGGCGTTCCTCAAACGGCAGGTGATCTTTTTTGTTGTCACAAACTGGCCAGCTAACACTTCTCTTGGTGAGAAGGAGCTGTCTGCAGTGTGAAAAACATGGCTGCTCTTTTCGGTGGACGAAGTTGGAGATGGTGCTGTGGGAAAAATAAACTTGCAATGAAAAGAATAATAATACTTTAGCAAGCTCAGAATATTCCCTTGATCAAAAGTTTACCTTTTGATAGCCTGCCAGCCTTCTATAACTGGCCCCTAGGCCACACCCCCTCTCTCAGCCAATCACAAGTCCTGCTTTGTGTCCCCCTCAAGAGCTTTTGCCTGGCTGAACTGTGTCCTTGAACTGCAGTGATGCCTCATGCTTTCCATGATGTGTGTGCGCGCACCAAAACCACAAAATCGATTTCAAAGCTTTGGATTATTATTATTTTTATTTTATTTAAAAAAATTATTTGCTCGGTGCCTGAACGAATACTGAGCAGGCAACACATGAGACATCACCTGCTTTCATGGAAGTTGCTTGTCCTAAATGGAAAATCGTAACATGGGAAAGGGAACAGGCTGTACAAACTGCCAGAGAAGTGACTAACTGTGGTGTATTAAGAATGCAATCTGTTCTACTGAATTGGAATCTCTGGCCCAGGCATGGGATTATATGAGGTGAGCAAATCCTCAGTTTCCCCTTGTATAAAATGGGAACATGATTTTCCAATCTACATGGCTGCGCTGTGAGTGAACCTATCTCATCAGGGTTTTTGTAGATAGAAGTGGGTTTGCCATGAAGGTCAGGTAGCACATTTTGTCTGGGGTGGGGCTAGAAGATGATGTGGAGCTTGAAGAGTGTCTTAACTTTCTCTCCTCAGATAAACAAAACGTTCAAGCCAGACATCACTGAAGATGACAAAAATAAAGAGTTTTAAATGCTCCATATGTTCTTATAGCGATCTACCAGCAACCAGGAGAAATGGTGAATGGTAAGTCATAAGTGATAATGGCAAATGTTAAAATCATGAAGCCAAGGGTGGGGAAGCTTTCTCAGTCTTCTGGACAACCCTCTCAGGGTCACATTCAAGTGGCAAGGAGGTCCAGAGGCAGAGGTGGGTGGAGCAACAAACAATTTTTTTACCTTTGTATGTTAGGCGACTGTCTACACACATGCTTCTCTCTTCCATTCAGAGAACAACATTTTCACCTAGAACCAGGTGCTACCTTTGCAGATGGGAGCAGACCCACAAACCTCAATAAAGTGCACATTTGCGATCCTGATATTTCCACAAGACAAGTACGTTTGGTGAGTAAGTGCGCCATACCTTGTCTTTAAATAGCTTGGTGGGTGGGGTGTGGAAACTTGTTGGGACATCTTCATTGCTTTGGTCCAGTTCTGAACATCTTGGCCTCCTGATGAGCTCCTGAACCATGACCCTCTGAGCCCTGTGTCTGCTGCTGAGCATTACTTGCCTGAATAAAGGTATCTTTCTTACTTGCAAGGATTAACATCTGCTTCCAAGTTTTAGGGTGGGAGTGACAGCAGGAAGCCTACAAGGCTTCTTTTCAGTTTTTTTTTTATGCCACAGGAAGAAAACACACAACTTCAAGTAATTGTGTAGTTTGGCCTTTGGGTGTACTTCTATAAAATGTAATATGCGGAGCAGGCCTGATATCATTCAAAATGTCTGCCTTGTTCTGTCTTTCCTGAATAAATGAAAGCTCAGGATGTTGAGTCTAGCTTGATGGCAGCATTGTCCATGACTTTTGGACTTCGGATGTCATGTCATGTATTTTTCATGTTATAAATGGAAAAGGCCACAAATAAAACAGGCCCCAGTGTCTCTCATTATGTAACTTCCCTTAGCTGCAGATAGTACATCTCTTTGTTATACTTAATTATAGCTCTGAATCATATTTTACACAACCCTGGAAATGCCATAGGGGCTTCTTTCACCGGCTCCTTTTATATACCTTCGGGTGTTTTCCCCCTCCCTTCTTCATTTTTTTTTACAAGACAAATGAAATATGCATTGAATGTGGGTGGCTTCAAACCTACTCTGCCTTGTTCTGTCATAAGAGTCTTGGAGAAGCACACTGATCTGTCCTTCGGCTCCAAGCCCTCCTTCCATTCCCTTCCTTCCCTTACCATTATTAGAAACTCAGCACCAAGCTGTGGACAACTTCCCCCTCTCACAGGAGGAGCTAGCAGAACTTTCTTACCTGAGTGAGATATGCCTGAATAGGAACTTCCCTCCACTCCACCCCACCCCACCCAGTAAGGCCACAGGGGTGGGGGAAATAGTTCACTAGGTGCTCCTGAACATAGCAAAGAAGCAGATGCTTTGGGGAGGCTAGTGAGGGTAAAAATGGATTGGAAGACATCGTAGTGGCTTATGAATTGTAGGGGATGAAGCAGGGATGTGAAAGTTCCACTCCTGAGAGGCAGGACCATATTTCAGTGGTAGAGCATATGCTTTGCTTATAGAACATGGGTGGAGAATAGGGTGATGATGACTTTTTCATTTTTCCCCCCTCAAAAATTATTTCCTGTAGCACAAATGGATGAACTTTTGCCTAGTAATGACCAAAATGAGGTATATTCCATTGAAATATTAAAAAAGGTTATGCACAAGCCGTTTCTAATTTTTTTGTATGCTGTTTTACCATTTCATAAAATTGTATTAACAATTCTATATATATTTCGTATCAAATTTGGACACAACACCACATTCCACAATGGGGAGTGTTCTTAGCAACATAGGGTAGACAAATGTCACACCTGCACAAGGTAAAAGCCCCTTTTTGGGACCTCAAAACTCAGCCAGCAGACCCCAGCCGGGCATGCTGGGAAAAGAACCTACAGGAGAGGTAGCAAAACATCGTCCTCTAGCGGTGTCTATACTGTTACTGCAGCTAAAAAAAGCTTCCTTGTGTCTTTGATGATCCTATATAATGTTGTATATATGTGACTCTAAAGCTTGGGTTCAATTTTATATCTGCTTACAGTGACTTCAAAAATGGTCAAAAAACTGATAAATAAAATTTTGTGTGTGAGGTCTTTTTTTAATCAAATCTCTTTGAAAGTAAGATTTTATCTAATCTTTAATGAAAGCTCATCCAATTATGATACAGGGAAATGAGGTTGTAAAAAAGTCATCATCCCTATGACTTTTGGGCTCCATGGGCCAGATTCTTATCAGAGCCCATTTTGACAGGTGGGCAGGGCCATCTGTCAATCACCTGACATCACAATGGCATCAGATACACGAGGCACCTGAAAAGGGGGGCAAGAGAACATAAGAAGAGCGCTGCTGGATCAGGCCAGTGGCCCATCTAGTCCAGCATCCCGTTCTCACAGTGGCCAGCCAGATGCCTGTGGGAAGTCCATAAACCATACATGAGCACAAGAGTGCCCTCCTCTCCTGCAGCAAACTGGTGTCGTGGAAAAAATATAGCCTTGGATATCAGGAGGAGCAGAACATGGTCTGTTGGAATGTTCTGATGCTGATAAGCAAGTTGCGCAACCATGCCCCATTTCCTGCCAATCTTTTTGCTGTGTATGTGATAAACAGACTGAGCATGTTTTTGATTGTAAAAAAAAATTATCACCAATACAAAGTTGCCTTATGTCTTTGTTCATTGGACTCCACCCAAGTGGACTCCGCAACAGCCAGTGTTCTTTGCCAAAAGTCATAGAATCATAGAATTGTAGAGTTGGAAGGGACCCAAAGGGTTAACTCATCCAACCCCCTACAAAGCAGGAATCACAGCTAAAGAATCCCTGACAGATGGCCGTCCAACCTCTGTTTAGAAACCTCCAATGAAGGAGAGCCTTCTACCTTCCAAGGCAGTCCGTTCCACCGTTGAACCAATCTTCCTATCAGAAAGTTCTTCCTAAGGCTTAGTCGGAATTTCCTTTCTTGTCACATCAAGGCTCTTACCGTGTTGTTCTCTGGGATAGTGGAAGTTTCCACAACACTGGGATTCAGAAGCATACGGCCTCCAACAGTGGAGGAAGAATGTGTGCATCAGGGCTAGTAGGTGCTTCATGAATTGGTCCAATCATTTTTATAGTCATCCAAGTTGGCGCCTACTTGAGTTCCATGGTGTGTGTGTGTGTGTGTGTGTGTGTGTGTGTGTGTGTATAAAACAAAAAACAACCTTTGAGTCACAGGAACAATGCAAACATTGTCTCTTCTTTCCTGGCAGTGGTTATGGGATAGAATTTGTTGTCTCTCAGTGCTGGGTCCCCCTCTCTTTTGTTTCCACCAAGCACATGGTTTAAAGAGCCACTTTTACATTATTCCATGTTAACCGCCTTTCCAAGGAGGCCTTCGCCTCCTGAACTTCAGCTGGGCATACCTGTAGCATCTGATATGCGGAAGGGGAGGAATCATGAAAAAGAACAAAACCCCAACAACCTGGGGGAGACACAGGGCAGAATCCCTTCCAAGGGACAGAGGAGACATTTGATTTTGTTTGCATTTTGATCACCCAATTTGCCCATCAAAATGCAGCTATCCTTAGTGCTATGGTCCATGGGGTCACGAAGAGTCGGACACGACTAAACGACTAAACAACAACAACATCCTTAGAAATGCGCATTTCTCTGAATTTTGCAATGCAATTCTCCAGCTAAGCAATATGTTGGTTTGTTGTTGGTCTTTACGTTTTTTAGCACTGAGATCTTCAGATTCTACACACACACACACACACACACACACACACACACACACACACACGTAGCAGCATCCCTTATTGTTTTCAGGTGGTCCAGATGTTGCTAGACTACAAATCACCCACTAACTACTGATCCATGCTGACTGGGCGTCGGAGTACAACGACATCTGAAGGGCCACCAGCTCCCCAGTCCAGCTGTAGATATCCAAGAAAGAAACAGATTCTCCACCTGTGAATCGTCTTATAGTCAAAACAGCACCATCCACGCACCAGATGAAGGCATGAGGAAGCTTGAGAAAACCTCAAGGTTTGCAGAAGTCACATTACTGCCACCACTACTACTATTTCCCCTTCCCAAGCATTGTTTTAACATTTCTCACCGTATGTTAGGAGACAGGGAATGAGGCGGTGGTGTGTGTGTGTGTGTTACATAAACAGGAAAAGCAATCAAACCTAGGAGCCAAGGTGAAACTGCACTTAGAAGAGCACTTTATTTTTTTTGGACATAACCTAAATATTTTGTTTCAAACACACAGTCAACACAATATTATTCTCTGTTGCCCTTGAGGAGTGTGGGTGTATAATTCATTCATTATGAATCAGGGAGCCGAAACAGTCATAGACCATATTTTGCCCGTTGATACTGATGAGATGCATTTTTACTCATTACCTGGGAGAACTGTAGATCATTAAGGTGCCATCACCAGTAGAGGTGGAGGTGTTTTTGCATTCTGGTATATTAAAAAGGAGCTATGACACAAAATGGGTGAGAGTGGCGGGAAGAAGCCATATCTGAGGAAATGCAGGAGGTCTTCCTCTCCCCCTTTTTTTTGCAGTGACATATTCCTGGAGGGAGTGATTGCTTTTAAAAAATAAGTCGATGAAGCCAGGCTAATAAAAATAGAATGGGGGGTGGACTACCCCAAATGCTTGTATGCTTGGTTTATGATATAAAAGACCTGTTGGAGATTATGTTCATTGCCATAGCTGCCAAGTTCTCCCTTTTTAAAAGGGAAATTCCCTTATGCTGAATAGGATTCCTCGCGAGAAAAGGGAAAACTTGGCAGCTATGTTCATTGCCTGGGAAATGTGAAAAAATCCTTCAATCATGAACAGATGATGTGCACATTCTCCTTGAGCCCTGGTGAATGTGAACAATGGTTGGACGCTATGCATATAACCACTCTGCTTACCTTCCCTTTAAGATATACATGTTGCTGTTGGTGAAACGAACATTAAAATGCATTGCATAAGTGGAAGCTGCTTTGCAAAAATGTGTCAGGCAAAAATGCATATATCAAGTGAAACCTGCACTAAAATGCTGGTGAATTTTCATGCGTTTTTTTTTTAAACAGGAAACTGATGTGGAAATGTGGCAAACTGAATTTAAGAATGGCAGAATGGCAAAATGAGATAAACCAAAATGGACAGATCTGCCCATCCCTAGCTGCTTATCCCAAGACATGCCTCATTGCTGGATTCTTATGCTGACTGCATACCAGAGGTTAGGAAGAAAAGGAGGTGTAGGGAGGGAAAGAAGGGAGGAAGGAGCGGATATTAAAATGATAAACTGACAGCACAGCAGTGATAAAGTGTGCCACATTAGAGATCATAGCAGGTCTTCCTCCGAGGCGGGGTGGATGGATTGTGGCTGCGCTACCACCAAGCATTGCATTCAGGCTCATGAACCAGTGACAAATCATGCTGTGTACGCTGTCTACTTATTTACTGCAGCGGTGATTCTCCTCTTTGGGCTTGTCGTGCCTCTTGCATTGCTTCCAAACCATTCCCCCAAACCTTGCGCTTTTCCTTGCTTCAGGTGGACTCCCTGCCACTGTTGACTTTTGGAAGCTTGTGGACTGATGCTCAGGAAGACCAATGGTTGGCTAGGTGACCTTGTTACCTTTTGGAGAAAAGGTAAGAGGATTTACGGTAGAGGCGTATGAAATTATATGTAATAAGTTCGTAGGGAGAAGCTTTCGTCCCTTTCTCATAAGGCTACAATGCAGGGATTCGGGTCCTGTTTGTAGGCTTCCCATAGACACCTGGTTGGCCACTGTGAGAACAGGATGCTGGACTCGATGGGCCACTGGCCGGATCCAGCAGGGCCCTTTCTTACATTTACTGTTGAACACCCTTCCAAAGGTTTTAAGGTTTTACACATTGTTCCCCCTTTTTCTTACATCGTTCAGATTCTTGGGCACTTTGCAGGTTTGGGAAAAAACAACCAGGCTGGTGTTATGTAATGGATTTTTAACAGCTTCCGCTTTGTTGCCCAGTGATTTTGTGAAGATGTCAACAGCTGCTCAGGGACAGGGAAGGCTGCAAAATGAGCAATGCCCCCTCTGTATCTCCAAGTCTAGTCAGGCCCATGGGAATTTGTCAACTAGCTTTCTGGATTTTATGAAATGTGTAAACTACACGGGTGCTGATCAGTGTCACCTCCCCCCCCCCTCCCCAGGAAAAGGAATTAGGAGGGGGATTAATTTTCAGGGCAATGTGAGGGATGAGGGATGAGACCTGTTATCCTTGGCTAAGGATGAGGAAAGACTGCGATGCACTTTCGTTCTTTGCGCTTCCTGAAACAGTATGTGTGCTGAAATGTAGCCATCCCAATTTCCACTTTCCAAAATAATATGCAAACTGAAGCACAACTACTCTTCAAATCAAATCAAATCAAATTTTATTAAACGGTCACAGACCAAAACGACTCATACAACTGATCAAAGAAGGATAACACAGGGATAAACAGAGGACAATTTCAATACAAATTAGGCCATGGCAACACTGTAAAGGACATAAATAAAACTAAATATTCGCATTCGCCTGCGTATTGGCATTGGGAAGCTCTTGTTTCCTGCATCTAATAGCAGCTACGCAGAATTTGGCAACATTGATCGTAATTTCAGGGACCTTATCTTCTACCAAGGCTCTCAAACGTTGGGATTCTGGTTCATTTTTAAGCTTTTGTAAGGCTGGGGCGATAAAGGTCCAGTGTAGATCCTCGTAGAGACTGCAATGCAGCAATACATGCAAATTTGTTCCCACTTCCGATGAGCCACATGGGCAAACACGTGACTCATATGGTTTACCCTCATATCTACCTAGCAACAGTGCAGAGGGCAACACATTAAATCTGGCCAAGGTAAAAGAATGTCTATACTACCGTTCTAAATTCGCACTTCCCTGGATTTTAAAGTACAGTGGTACCTCTACTTATGAATGACTCGATTTACGAATGTTTCTACTTACGAATGGAGCTCCGTCCGTCATCTTGGATGCTGTTTAGATAGGATTTTTTCTACTTACGAATTTTTAGATAGGGTTGCTTCCCATTCCTATGGGATTCGACTTACATTTTTTTCGGCTTACGAATGTGCGTTCGGAACGCATTAAATTTGTAAGTAGAGGTACCACTGTAGCTCATTCCACTCCAGCAATGCATACAGTAAATGACTGCATTTACACTGTACTAAGGTAAAATGTGCATTAAAATGCATATATTGGTGAAAATAACTTGAATACTGCAAACATTAGGGAAATTGCTTGGGGGGAAAAGATGTTATAATACTGATGAATTTCCATGACAACTTTTAAAAATAAAATAAAATCGCAAATTGACATGGAAATGTGGAAAACTGAACTTGAGGCTGGAAAAATAAGAAATTAGAATTGATGGATTTGCCCATTCCTGCTCTTGACTAACATGAATTCAGGGTGTATGGTGCTATAGTAACAACAACAACAACAACAACAACAACAACAACAACAACAACAACAGCAACAACAACAAGTCACAACCATGATTATTTCTTTAGATTAAACTTAAATTTTGTTGCTGTAATTCTGTACAACTCTTTCAATAACCTTATGAAATACAGTGAGTTTGTTTTCAGTTGCTTCTTGGGCATTTGCTCCCTTTCGTCCCATTTTTGAGGAAGTTTTGTTCCTGTAAATATGCATTCGTAAAACAAAAGGACCATGAGAAATAACGGCAAGGACCCCACCCTGCAAGCGTCACCATGCAGTTAACCTTCTTTCTGTTTTTGCATCATGATCCTTTCTAAAATCTGTTGGGTCCCTGTGGTCTCTTGGTGGCATTCGACACCATTGACCACATCAAAGAAGAAGAAGAGGAGGAGGAGGAGGAGGAGGAGGAGGAGGAGGAGGAGGAGGAGAGGTTTGGACTTGATACCCCGCCTTTCACTCCCCTTAAGGATTCTCAAAGCGGCTAACATTCTCCCTTCCCTTCCTCCCCTACAACAAACACTCTGTGAAGTGAGTGAGGCTGAGAGACTTCAGAGAAGTGTGACTAGCCCAAGGTCACCCAACAGCTGCATGTGGAGGAGCGGGGAAGAGAACCCAGTTCACCAGATTATGAGTCCACTGCTCTTAACCACTACACCACACTGGCTCTCTATACATCCTACCACCCTGTGCATGGGGAATTTTGTTGTGGTGGTTCTACTCCTAACTGTACAGTTTTCTCATGGTGCCTTTTTTTTAATGCAAATGAGTGTAGAGACATGTAGAATTGAAACTGAGATTGGAAAAATAAGAACAAAGAGGAACTGGAGCTGACAGATTCCTCTACTGAGCAGCAACAGGCAGCCCTGCTTGTATGGAAGGGGGAGAATTTTGTTCAGCTTGAATTTTTAAGCAACCTAACTTGCATTGACCAGACCAATTCATGGATTGCAGGGCCATCAGCCCTAAGGTTTCACACTCCTTCAATGTTCACAATGCTGCTCTTGGCATGCAAAAGTGTATTTTGGACAACATATGTACAGAAATGCATATTTTAGTACAAAATGAGTACAGCTTAAATACGGTTTTGCACAAACTCGTTTGTTTATTGCAAACACTACTAGGGTGAAATGGGCTTCTGAGTGAACACACCTGAAATTGACATTGTCCAAAAATAACCAGAAACATCTCTCCCTAATCTCAGGCTGAAAACGTCCTACCTACCACCTTTCATGGGATATGCCAGGGTCCTTTTCCCCACAGAGCACATTCTTGCTACTAAAATGGGGTTCTTCCCCAATGAAATTCAACAAGACAAAAAAAACAGAGATCATCCGAGGATGGAAAGAAGTCAACTGCACACAGAAGCAGCTCTCTAGAAGGGGTGGAGCCACAGCATTCGCTTGCTGGCAAGTGGGTTGATATTTTTACCGAGAGACGTTAGGTGGTGGGGAAGGGTTTGCACAGTGCAAAGACATTTGCAGCACAGCTGCCAAGTCTCCCATTTTTTGCGGGAAACCCCTGTATCTAAACCCGTTTCCTGCTGTTATCCCGAATAGAGAAAAATCCCGTAAATCCCCCGGATTTCGTACCTGCCAGGGAGGCTCCATCTGCGCATGTCTGGACATGCGCAGAACCGATGTTGGGTGCCACTCTGCCCATGTCTGGGCACCGGAAATTGGGCAGCGCCGTCACCGGAAGTGAATTCCGGTGCCGCGCCGCTCCTGATCCTGGATTTTTCTTACTGGGAGTTGGAGGGTATTATTGGCAGGAGCACCCATTTTGGGGGCCCTCCTCTTCCTGGCAAATAGCAGCAGCCCACAAGTATCCCACAAGCAGCCTGCAAGATATTAGAGCACCCCCACTCTGCCTGGTGCTCCCCTTCTGATTGGATATCATTCCTGTTCAAATAAAACATCTCAAATTATTTCCCTTTTTCCTAACCCTCTCCCCCCCCTCTGTGTGTATAGGGGGAACAAGCAGGCCAAATATATTGCTTTTAAACAGGCAATATCTTTGTGTTATTGATCTTACAAAGCCCTGTTTAATGGAGGATGATGGGAGGAGAGCATGCATGAAGAATAGAGAGAGATTATTCCTAAGCTTTGTCACTTTAACCTTCTTGGCAGCCCAAAGCGAGTCTATCTGAATAATGCAAACACTATTGACTTTGGGATAATGCCTTTAAAACACTCAAAGGAGGGGGTGAATTGTAATAGGTGACATGGCAAATGGAAGGAAATTATTTATTTATTTATTTTTATTTCTCACAGCTCTGCGCAAGGCTTGGCTTGTTTCTTTCAGAGGAATGGAGGAACTGTCTCTCCACCCACTGGCGGAGCTTCATGCTCCAGCACCAGGGGCGGGGGTGGGGCTGGCACGCATTCTGGGGGGCGTGGCATGCCACTCGTAGGGGCGTGGCGCACGTTCTGGGGGCGGGACGCCCAGCACGGGTGGGGGGGGCAGCCGCCATGGCGCGCCCTCGGGATCGCGCTGCCCGGGGCCGAGCGCCCCCATCGCTCCTCCTTTCCTACGCCCCTGTCTCCACCCCATCCTAAAGTTACTTTAACTTAATGCAAACAACAGTAGCAGCCAGCAGGGCAGGGCAGAGGGCAGGTGGAGTGGTACTGCTTACTCGGTTTCCCAAAGCAGAGATCACCTCTGGTTACTCGAGATGGAGGGGAGGGAGATGGTAGCGCATGCTGCATCAGAAGGGTTGGATTGGTTCCGCTGCTGTGTCTGCACCACACCAACCTCCCTGTCACCTTGCCTCTCCCTCTTCTCAGTTACCTCTGAATGGGGAAGCCAAGTAAGAGCTGCTATGGAGTAACAATGGACTAAAAATACTAATGCAAAGGCTGCAATCCACTGGACTCAATTGTGGGGTTTTTGTGTGTGTGAGAGAGCAGGCGTTCGGATTGCATTAAATACTTCTAAATTAACTTTAGCCATAGTGCCACAGTAATACCATAATAATAATAATAATAATAATAATTTTTATTCTTTGTACTCCACCCATCTGACTGGCTTGCCCCAGCCACTCTGGGTGGCTTCCAACATATACAGAAACATAACAAAACATTGAATGTTAAAAACTTCCTGACACAGGGCTGCCTTCAGATGTCTTCTAAAGGTTATAGAGTTACTCATCTCCTTGACATCTGATGGGAAGGCGTTCCACATAATAAGCAGGCGAGGACGGAAAAGGTTTCAAAAACATTACATCCAAGAATATATGAATGATAACAGAAGAACAAACATACAAATCTGCAGCTCAAACCATGAAAATATGCTTTTTGCTAAGGCTACAGTCGTAGCCCTACCTAAGAATGTAAGAGGATCAGGCCAAAGGCCCATCTAGTCTGCATCCTGTTCTCACCATGGCCTCTGGGAGCCCACAAACATGACCCAAGCATGACAGCACTCTCCCCCCTTGTGATTCCCAGCAACTGGCATTGAGAGGCATGCCGCTTCTGACAGCGGTGTTCAGATTGCTCTTCATAACATGCAGAGTGCACTGGAATATTATTTGGTGCCCTGTAATTATGAGTTTCATCATCTCTGGTTGAGAGAGCGCCAGAGGCTGCGTTTATATCCCACCTTTTAGACTAAGCTCTCAGGGCAGTTTGTTCTTTTATACACATACAATCCTAGTTTGCAATCTCAACAGACATGTAGGAAAAGAGGGTTTCGCCCAGCAGTTTTGCTTCCACCCTCCATGTTTTTCTTGAGTGGGTCAGTCCCCCTCAATGTTCAGAGTGCCCCGGCTCTTGGCGACATCACGTGCATGACGTCAGGACGTCACGCCGGGCCCCCTCAATCAACTTGAGAAGATGGCACCTCAGGAAGCCCACAAGAAACCTGCATGTAGCCATCATGGCTTAGTAGCCAGACTTTTCTTCCATGAATTTGTCCATTTTAATAATCTAAGAACAGCCTTGGTGGCTAAGACCATCCTCCTGTTTCCACATTAGCCAACCAGAAGCTCAGAAGAACACACAGCACACTCCATCCTGTCAATATCCTTCTTAAATTGTGGTGCCCAGAACTGGACACAGAACTCCAGCTAGAGTCTGACAAAGGCAGGATAGAGAGATTACTTAAATAATAATAATAATAATAATAATAATAATAATAATAATAATAATAATAATAATTTATTATTTATACCCCGCCCATCTGGCCGGGTTCCCCCAGCCACTCTGGGCGGCTTCCAACAAAACAGAATTTCTAAAATACAGAAATCCATCAAACATTAAAATACAGAAACCCATCAAACATTAAAAGCTTCCCTAAACAGGGCTGCCTTGAGATGCCTTCTAAAGGTCTGGTAATTGTTGTTCTCTTTGACCTCTGGTGGGAGGGCATTCCACAGGGTGGGTGCCGCTACCGAGAAGGCCCTCTGCCTGGTTCCCTGTAACTTGGCTTCTCGTAGTGAGGGAACCGCCAGAAGGCCCTCGGAGCTGGACCTCAGTGTCCGGGCAGAACGATGGGGGTGGAGTCGCTCCTTCAGGTATACCGGACCGAGGCCGTTTAGGGCTTTAAAGGTCAACACCAACACTTTGAATTGTGCTCGGAAACGTACTGGGAGCCAATGTAGGTCTTTCAGGACCGGTGTTATGTGGACTCGACTTCCCTTCATCTGGACACTATACTTCTGTTAAAAGAGCCTAGAATTGCCTGAGCTCCCTTGCCCCCTGCTGCCGCCTCACACTGTTGTCTCATGTAAAGTTTGTGGTCTACTAGGACCTCTAGGTGTTTTTCACACATGCAAACTGTGAGCGTAATGCATTTGCGAGTAGGGAATGGCAAATCGGCCATTTCTTCTAATATATACACATGACTGCAAGCAATTTCCCTCAATATAATGCATTCCTGTACAGTATGTTATTTTAAGGAAATGTGTGCATTTAAATGCACAGTATACATATCTTTTGTTCCCGGTATTTGACTGGAGAAGTGAGAATTTCGAAGGATAGCTACGTTTTGGTTCATGCATTGTTCTGGGAAGTCTATATCAGGTAATGCAAATTTTGGTTCATGGGTTAATTCTGGCAAGGCAAACCAAATTGAATTTCTCCCCTATTTTTTATTTGTGAGAATTGAGCAGGTATGTCATCCGCCCTGCCCTACCCCAGTCACCCTGAAGTGGAGGATAAAGGGGTTCTGATGATCAGGCACAAATTTTCTCTTCCATGAAACATTTCATGATGAATTAGGAACACAGACTCTTCAATTTCGCAAGTGCAGGCAGCCAGCTGCTGGATCAGGAGGGAGCGATAATCCGACCCAGGGCTCCTGATCATCACACTTTTTTTCAAGCTCATCTTTTCCTCTTCTTTGCTGTCCCCTTCCCTGCAGCCTGCAGCGTTCATCTGTTATGTTTTCATGAGAAAAACCTGTCACTGCAGTGTTGACATCTTGGGAAGCGTCTTGGCAAAATAAAAGAGTGAAAAAAAAGGATGAATCTTTCCAGCCATCTGAGACATTAGCCGTGACAAATGGGACGCAAGTAGGTGGAAGAACCACGTCTCCCCTCTGCCAGATCCCAAACAAATTAAGCATGTTGTAGGCAATGAGAGAAAATTCAGTCAATGTGTAGGAAACATCTAGTCAACGAAAATAAAACAGGAGAAACTGAGTGGTGTTTCTGATTGGAAAAATAAATGAGTTATCTGAGGTACCCAACAAACAGATAAATAAAAATAAAATAAAAAATAATGTTCTATCCAGTTATATCTCACCTTTCCTGCAACAAGCTCAAAGTGAGGTACCTAGTAGTCATCCACCCTCTTTTTATCCTTTGAGGTAGGCTAGGGGTTTGAATCCCCACTCAGCCATGAACCTCACAGGATGACCTTGGGCTACTTACAATCACTCAGCCTAACCTACCTCGCAGGGTTGTTGTGAGGAAGATATGGGAAGGAGAAAAACCATGTACACAACCATGAGTTCCTGAGAGAAAAAGGCGACATATCAATGTAATAAATAATAACAAAGAAATAATAATAATAATATTTTAATCGGTGCACCTTACTGTACGATTTTTAATCTTTTGTAATCTTCCTGAAGCACAGGGTGGCCATTTATTATTGCTATTATATTATCCCCCCCCCCCATATAATCAAAAAAGCGGTTCTGTTTTGAAAATGGGCACAAGACCACCAGGGAACAATGACACTGCTTTGCTCACAACAGTCTTGGGAGAAATGAATGGCTGTTTCTCTGCCCCCTCACCCTAGCTGGAGAACATCCTGTTCCCCAAATTCGATAGGTGTTATATTCTCGCCAGAAGCGGCTTATTCATGCTGGCCACATGACCTGGAAGCTGTACACCGGCTCCCTTGGGCAATAGAGCGAGATGAGCGCCCCAACCCCAGAGTCGGTCACGACTGGACCTAAAGGTCAGGGGACCCTTTACCTTTATATTCTCAACTAGGGATGGGGAACCTGTGGATTTACTAACATTGCTGGACTCCAATTCCCATCAGTTTCAGCCAGCATGGCCAAGCACCAGGAATTATGGGATTTGTAGTCCAGCAACATCTGAAGTGCTACAGGTTCCCCATCTAGCTATTTCCCATTGGTTGAGTAAACATCAGTTGATTGTCCTGGTCTACTAGCAAGCCATCAGCCTAACAAAAGATGACTTCTCAACATCTGTAAAGCCTGTCATTGTGACAAATGCATTAGTGGCTTATATCTAGAAAAAGAACCCGGGAAACGGTTTCCTAGAATTGTCATGATCTGCAAGGGAGAATTGCAGAAACCCTTCCGTTCTTCTCAGAGCAGAACTTTTGATCATGGCTTTGCTATCGTTGTAACAAAAGAGGGAGTCCATTAGATCACCCACGAAGGCAATATATCAGACGAGGCTACTTGGGAGAGATGAGATGGAAGGAGGTTTAGATTCATTGCGCTCTCATTGGGGAATTAAATTTTGATGCCTGGCTCACCTTGTGTCAAAGAGAAATTCAGCCGCATGTAATGAAAGGAGATTTCACAATGAGGCAGACACTTAAGAGAGAGAAATCACTGGCTGTTTTGGAAGCCCTAACCCAGGCTGAGAGACCCTTTTCAGACTGAGAGCCCCACTCCTTTCTGAGCAACTGTCTGGGGCAGGCAGGGCCAGAAACAAAAGTGGGCAGAGCAACAGGTGCAAAATCTACCTTTGTACAGTAGGAGGGTAGTTTCTCACATACTCCACTCCATCCAGGGAAGCCAGAGGCATTATCAGACACATCCCTACCAGGCAAAAACACCCAATGGGCAAGAGAAGGGTGTGGCATGGAGAGGGAAGGTGTGCATAGCTGCCAAGTTTTCCCTTTTCTCGCGAGGAAGCCTATTCAGCATAAGGGAAAATCCCTTAAAAAAGGGATAACTTGGCAGCTATGAAGGTGTGGCTTGGGATGGGTGTGGCTTAAAGAGGATAGGTGTGGCCTGGGAGGGGTGTGGCCTGGAGAGGGACGGTGTGGCCTGTGAGGGGGTGTGGCTTAGAGGGGGAAGGTGTGGCATGGGAGGGGTGTGGCCATGAGAAGGAAGGTGTGGCCTGGGAGGGTGTGTGTCCTGGTGAGAGTTCTGATAGAAAGGCTGCATTTGGCTCCATGATATTCCTATTCTAAATGAATGACTCTACTATTTCCTTCTTGTTGACGCCGAAGTGGAAAAGCAGCTTAAATTCAGTGACAACCCCCCCTCCCCACAAAACAAGCAAGCTGGCTTTTAAAAATGGTTCAGACTTCCATCCAAAAAACCTCCTCCAGCCCTCGCATTCTGTCATGTTCAACGACAAAATGTTTCTGAGCAACATCTCACCCAGCGTGTACTTGCATTTGTCCCCACCAAGCAGCAAGAGGAGACAGGCAATAGGAAGTGATTATGCCTCTGGTGATGCCAGGAAGCCAGAACACACGCAAGGAGTGCGGTAATCACTGTGAAGCACACCTGTCGGGGGGGGGGGCTTATTCTTAATGTGGCATGGAAACGGCATACAGAAAACAAGAAAAGGAACGATTCACTAAGGGTGTGTGTGGGGGGGGAACCATGTCACTCCATGACGTAAGATGGTTGGTAGACAGCTGGCGTTGTTCAGGATTTCTGTGAGGAATCCTGTCTGTGCAGGGTCATTGCAAGGCCAGGAAAATGTGCATTGAACTGAAGAAAGAAAGAAAAACTCATCAAAGCAAATGAGCCACCGGGGTGGTTGGAGCTTATTAAGACTGGTAGAGTGGAAGGCAGGGAGCTCAGCAGTAGGTGGCGCTAGAGTAAATGTCAGGCAGAGCCGATGAATGCTACATTCCCATCCTCCCTGCAAGGGCAACCCTGGGGCTAAGGAGGAAGGAGCTGATAGCCAGCGCCACTCCTGGGCTGGTTGGAAGTAAGAAGGCAGGCCGGTAAGGTCATTTGAGTTTTAGGGTAAAGGTAAAGGGACCCCTGACCATTAGGTTCAGTCGTGACCGACTCTGGGGTTGCGGCGCTCATCTCGCGTTATTGGCCGCGGGAGCTGGTGTTTGTCCGCAGACAGTTTCTGGGTCATGTGGCCAGCATGACTAAGCTGCTTCTGGCGAACCAGAGCAGCACACGGAAACACCGTTTACCTTCCCGCTTTGAGTGGTCCCTATTTATCTACTTGCACTTTGACGTGCTTTTGAACTGCTAGGTTGGCAGGAGCAGGGACCGAGCAACGGGAGCTCACCCCGTCACAGGGATTCAAACCGCCGGCCTTCTGATCGGCAAGGTCTAGGCTCTGTGGTTTAACCCACAGCACATTTGAATTTTACTGAACCCCAAATAACTGGGTCATACCAAAATAAAAACTTAGTTGGTCTTTAAGGTGCTACTGAAGGAATTTTTTTTATTTTGCCTAAGAATATCTGTATAGTATGAATCCTAAGCAGTTCTGCTTCCATTCATTGTTCCTTTGAAACGCTTCTCTTGAACCAGTTGTGCACCCCGTGGGACAATTCGTCAGGGAGGAGCATCACTGAATTGCCAGTGTGTCACACTCTGCTTGAAGGGAGGCTGGGGCAGAAGGGAAACTCAGTTGGGGGATGTGCTTTTAAGCTCCCGCCGAGTGGGAATGCGGCAACCGATATTTCATTGAGAACATCAAAGTAATGAGCGCAGGATCTATGTAAGAGGCAGAAGAAATGCCACCGAGGTTTCCTGCTGGGGAACAAATGTATCCACAGGATGCAGTTGATACCTATCAGCTCCTATTAGGGAAGATCTAGAGAGAAAGACCCCCCCTCCCATTTCAAGCACGGCAGTCTGTGCTAAGCTAAGGATCAAGTGAAGAGAAACACTTGGTGTGCAGACGAGGTGGGTGTCGAGTGGAGTCCTAGCGTGCTCAGCTTATTCTCATGCCTGCCTCAGTTCCTTGCTTTAGTTCTATTCAAGCAGCGGGGCCTGCAACAATTTGTTGCAGCGTGGAGTGTGCTTGTTCAGAGTTCCAGTTGTGCTTCCTCCCTGGATACTCCATTGCAATCTGCTCAGTTTTTGCATTCCCCGCCCTCACCACCATCGCAGCCAGCATTTCCGCCCCCCCCCCGGCCACGCCTTGCACTATTTTAATTGCTGTTTATCGATGCAAGTTCCCCCAACTGATCCTGAAGGCTCCATAAACAGCACAGCCTGAAGCCTTTGTCAACAACGCGTAATTGAAAGCGTGTATCTTTCAAGCTCCTTTCCGCCTTGTGTGCGGCAGTCATAATTACCACCCTGGCCCTCTTAAAAGGGAGACACCCCTGGTATTGCATTACAGCATTCAAGCAGCAAATGCAAAGCCAGCTTAGTGCCAGTGTTATCCAAAGCAGCTTATTGATTGCGTTCGCGCTCCCCCCCCCCCCCCGTCTGAAACAAAGCCGGTCTCCCCTTCAGTGGCTCAGACAAAAGGAAAACATACAGATTGAAAGGTCCCTACAGAAAACAGCCTTTGCTGTTTCTGCAGAGAGTTACATCGGTTTGCGTTTAGGGGCACCCGGCGTCGCCTGCTCTTGGTTTGATAAAGGCAGCTGCTTGAGCATAGCTTTAAAATTAGGGACCCCAAAGGGACAAGGTCTGTTGCAAAACAGCCAACAAGGGAAGGTGACTGATCAGAGTGGAGGATGCATGCCGCTGCCGGCAGGGAGCAATTAGCTCTGGGCTACTGCTCTGTGCCAAAATAGGCTGTTGAAATCTTGTCACCGTCGATGGGATTCGCGCAGCCAAGCTGAGCAGCCTCAGTGCACCCCCTGCTAGGATTGTATTGATGCTCCTACTTAGTCCTACTCAGAGTAGGCCCACTGAAATTAATGGACTTGACTAACTTAGGTTCATTAATTTCAGCAGATCTGCTCGAACATAATCATAGCTGCCAAGTCTCCCGTTTTCCCTGTGAAACCCCCGTTTTTAAAGCCGTTTCCCGCTGTCATCCCGAATGGCGAAATACCCCGTAATTCCCCCGGATTTCTTCCGGTGCTGATCTGCCCATGTCTGGGCACCAGAAATCGGGCAGTGCTGGCACCGGACGTTGCTTCTACGCATGTCTGGACATGCGTAGAAGCAACTTCCAGTTCCGGCGCTGCTGTTCCCGTATTTTTCTAACCGGGACTTCGCAGCTATGAACATAATTGGATATAAGCCTTGATTTGCCCAACACGGCTTATTCCCCAGAATCCTCTGTAAAGAAATGCAGAAAGTGGCCACCATATACCATTAGTCCATCTAGCATTGTTTTCGCTGACTGCCAGCAGCTCTCCAGAGTTTCAGGAATGGGTTCCTCTGGGATTGAACCGGGGACCTTCTGTGTGCAAAGCGGATGCTCTACCACCAAGCCACGGAAATTAAGCCATGTAATGGAATTAAATGCACCTGCCTCTGTTTCTCTTCCTCTTTTGCCTCTCATGTCAAATCTTGGATTGCAAGAAGCCTGCCCTCCTGTATAGGGATGGCTCAATCTGTCAATTTTGGTTCCTTCACTTCCTCGTTTTTCCAATATTCAGTTCATTTCAGCACATTGCCACATCCGTTGGCTTAATAGAAAATAAACTGCTGCTGACAATTCACCAGCATTTGGGTGCAGATTTATTCTGATATACACATTTAGCAAAGCACTTTCTACCGATGTAATGCACTCTATGTTATTTTCACTAATGTGTGCATTTCCACGTACATTAATTGGCTGGAGATCTGAATTGCAAAATTCAGAAAAGTGTGGATTTTGCTGTGTTTCAGTTCACAAATTTAGTGTAAAATAGAAAGGTTCACCTTTAAATACGAACCAAATCTTGCTTTCCCCCCATCCCTATTCCTGCAACTTGTATAAGTGTTGTGCACACCTATGTCGATCGATCATGATCATTGGCAAATGAGGCCTGTTTCAAAGGCCACATTCACACCATACACTGCAGGTGCCATAACATTACTATAAACCATAATGGGTTCCCCCCAAGAATTCTGTAGTTTGTTAAAGGCACTGAGAGTTGTTAGGTGACCCTTATTTCCTTCACAGAGCTACAGTTCCCAGCTCCATGAAGAAGGATTTATCGTTAAACTGCTCTGGGTGTTGTAGCTCTGGGAAAGGAATAGGGCATGGGTAGGCAAACTAAGGCCTGGGCGTCGGATCCAGCCCAATTGCCTTCTAAATCCAGCCTGCGGATGGTTTGGGAATCAGCATGCTTTTTCATGAGTAGAATGTGTCCTTCTATTTAAAATGCATCTCTGGGTTATTTGTGGGGCATAGAAATTCGTTCACCCATATATATATATATATATATATATATATATATATATATATATATATATATTCCAGCCTCCTCACAAGGTCTGAGGGACAGTGGACTGGTTCCCTGATGAAAAAGTTTGTTGACCTGAAATAGGGAGTCCCCTATTGACTCTGTGGATTCCTGATTGGTTACAGTTCCAGGATGGAACCATATTTGGGCCACGCCTCTTTTTCAGAAATGTCAAGCTTGGGTCATTCTGTGGGTGGGGGCGTGGCTGGCAGATGTGATCCCTCTTAGAGGACTTCCTTATTATGTTTTCCCCAAAGTACTAAAAAGCAAAAGAAAAGAAAGCAAGCGCCTTTCATACATTAAGAGCTAGTTACAATTACGGGCCCTGTTGGAACGGTGGAAATATCATCTCCACAACATCAAAGGCTCGTTTCCTTAGATGATAATTAGAGCATCTCTGTGGGTGGTCTGTTTCCAAACTTAACTCAGCATGAGCGATTTTGTTCTACATAAACAAACGCGAAGAGGTGCTGTGTGACCACAAGGGCCTCTGCCACTTCTGATTAGTTGAGGCATCCGTATTAATTCCATGTTAGCTAATTATGCCCGCCAAAGTAAATGGAGCCAACCAAACTTCTTTGTTTTGACTTGGGCTGATGGAAACAGAGTTTGGGGGCTGGAAAGGTGTCTGCAGCTGTGACGAGGGTTAAGAAACTGTCACTTCCCACTGAGTGCAAACCCAGTCTTTTCCCCAGCATACAAAGAGGGTTGTTGTTGTTTCTCTCAACGTACCAGGCAAACAGCAGAAATTATGGCTGAGCATAGGAAGTAGTCTTACACCAGGTCAGATGTCTTGCATGTCTAGCTTAATGCTGTGAGCTGCTGTGGCTCTGGTGAAGAGTCCCCAAAATTTATGTGTACAGTGGTACCTCGGTTTACAAACACAATTGGTTCCGGAAGTCCGTACTTAACCTGAAGCATACTTAACCTGAAGCGAACTTTCCCATGGAAAGTAATGGAAAGTGGATGAATCCGTTCCAGACAGGTCCACGGAGTATAGTGGTACCTCTACTTACGAATTTAATGCGTTCCGAACGCACATTCGTAAGTCGAAAAAATTTGTAAGTCGAATCCCATAGGAATGCATTGGGAGAAAAAAAATCGTAAGTCGAAGCAACCCTATCTAAAAATTCGTAAGTAGAAAAAAATCCTATCTAAACTGCATCCAAGATGGCGGACGGAGCTCCGTTCATAAGTAGAAACATTCGTAAGTAGAGTTATTCGTAAGTAGAGGTACCACTGTACTTAAACTGAAAATACTCAAACCGAGGCGTACTTAAACCCAGGTATGAATGTAATTGGTTTGTGTGGGGAGCCACAGAATTGTGGGTTGTGGTTAACTGGGCAACATAGAACCCTTAGGCCCCAGGCTGAACTCAGTCCTCTAGGCTGGGCATTGGCGCCTCTTGCATAGCTGCCAAGTTTTCCCTTTTCTCACGAGGAAGCCTATTCAGCATAAGGGAATTTCCCTTAAAAAAGGGGATAACTTGGCAGCTATGGCCTCTTGTACACAACATACTGTAACAGTGCTTCCTGTTAAATTTAACCCTGCCTAAGCAACAAGCCTTGGTGTGCTTCTTTTGTATTTGGGTTGATCTTCAGTCCTGACTTCTTGCTTGCTTTTCAGTCCTGCCTCCAGGCTTTGACCTTTTGAGTTTTGGTTTGCTCCTCCTGTTGTCTTCTGCCTCATCCTTTGGTTGTGTCTTTGGTCCCTCCTTATGGCTTTGTCCCTTGTTTCTGATGCCCTGGTGCAACTTTCAGTTCCTGTTGCCTGCGAATCAGCTCTTATTCCTCTGTTTTTAAATTTTAATTTTTTTAAAAAAAAAATTTAAAATTTAAAAAGGGGAAAGGGAAAACAAATGTGTATACAGTATATGCAAAGGGAGAGAGGGAAAAGGTGTGTGTGTGTGTGTGTGTGTGAAGACCTTACATATGAATAGTCTCTTATATTAAAGAAGGAGAATTGCAAGGACAGATATGGGCCATTTCTTTATTTCATTCCCAAATTGTATAAATAAGTCTCATCTTTCCATGAATTTATTTTGATGGCTGTTACTAACAGCTTTCTTTTTATGTCATCTTGGTCACTGGAGCTATCCCTCCACTTATCCACTCTGCAATAACTGAAAGATATTTGGTGGAAAAGACAAACAGTTGGGAAGGAGAGCCCATTCCATCAGCTCCATTCTAAGACCGCCCTCACTGGACTCCTCCTCTCCATGAACGGTGTCTTTTCCAGCTACCATTCAACTTCAAGAATTGGTGCCTGCGTTTGCTTTCCCCTCCTCCCTCCCCCCTGACTTTTCCTTTTGTGTCATGTCTTTTAGATTGTAATTGTGCAGACAGGAACTCTCTTTCTTTTGACTGATTGCATGTAAGCTGCTGCGCCGAGGGGAAACGTGAGGTGCAAATCCCCTGAAACTGGGGCGAAGAACCTCAACCTGGGGGCCAAATGAGTGTTTCACTGGAGTGCTTTTGCCTGACTGGAAGGTGGTGTCCTTCGGCTGCTTCTCTGGATAGAGAGAGGCGGGTGCATGTGCCTTAAAACCAGCCAAGTGTACAGAGGTAAAATTTGCACCGATGGCTCTGCCCACTTTTTCCTCTGGCCCCGCCCACCAGTGACACGTGGCCCCTGGGAGATTGTCAAGAAGGGAATGTGGCCCTCAAGCTGGAAGAGGGGCCCCACCCTGCTCTGAATCAATGTGCTCTTAAGGCCTATCCATGGCATTACATGAGGCAGCTAAATGGACCATCCATGTGCGGAGGCAGCGTACCACAGAGCTCCAGTTGCTGGGGAGGGCTATGGCCCTTATGCCCTGACTTCTGGCTTCCCACGGGCCTCTGATTGGTTACTCTTAGAAATGGGATGTTGGAGCTTCAAGACCTGCTGCTTAATCTTTCAATACAAGCAGCACGCAAGGGCACAAGATTCAATCAAGTTTCAATCAAGTATTATTAGTACAAAAGTTTCAATCAAGTATTATTAGTACAAAAAGAAAACAATAAGAGAACCATATATAAACGCTGACACAGAAGCCAAAACCAAACGTCAAGCAGATAGCATATCCAAATAAATACATGCTCAAACTAAGAAAACTCTGAATATAAGAAATTGAATATGTAAATGTATCAAAGCCGCATGAGAGAACCTTTTGAAATAAGAACTTGAGCATTGTGGCCTAAGCCAAGATAAGTGGTTTCATACGAATTTGAATGCATTAAACATAACTGAAAGCAGGAGAAACTACTGAAGAAGCCCGTCATATGGGCGAAACAGGCGGAAAAGCGCCGGCAGCCTGTCTATCATTGACACTTCGTTCGACCTGCTGCCACTTTGCCGACCGCTACATAGCCTCAAAGACCATAAAGACTGGTTTGCCTTTCGGTATTTATTTGTATATGCTATCTGCTTGACGTTTGGTTTTGGCTTCTGTGTCAGCGTTTATATATGGTTCTCTTATTGTTTTCTTTTTGTACTAATAATACTTGATTGAAACTTGATTGAATCTTGTGCCCTTGCGTGCTGCTTCTATTGTATTGGACTTTTGAAGAAATTGGCAGCATTAGCCCATTATTTCAGGCTTAATCTTTCAAGGCTCCTCGTATGCAGAACACCTCAGCATCTCATTTAGAGGCCCCCGAGAGCTCAAAGCTTCCTTTTTTCGAATGAGAGGTTGCTCATTTTTCATAAAATCAGTTGGAACTTCACCCTCCCTCGCCCTCCAAACCACCTAGCAGTTATTAGGACTGTCAATGAGTGACAAATGAGTAAATTGGGATTTTTTTTCACTGCTCTTAAAGGGCCTTAAAAGGTTACAACTATGATGAATGCTTTGGGGATGTGGGAAAAAAATATATATTAAAATTTTTATGTGTTAAGCCAAGGTGACCTTTTGTGTACGAGAGCAAAAGCTGGGCTCTGCCTATCGTGTTCACAATGATACCTTTAAAAGGAAGGCACACTTCTGGTTGGCATCTATGGTAAGAGGATGCTGGATTAGACGATCCTTTGGCCTGATCCAGCAGAGCCCTCCTTCTGCTCGGATTTAAGTTCAAGGAGAAGTAGGGGGAAAGAGCCTAGTAGATTCGCCCATCAGCGAAGGTTATCAGCACTCTTGCCGGTGAACCAGTCCAACAGCTGTTGATTATGGGCATTAATAGGGTGTCAAGGCAGGGAGTCCAACAGGAGGTGGCGCCAGAGCCTATGACAGGCAGAACCAACTAATGCCAATTATGTCTCCCTCCACTCCCCCCCCCCCCGCTGAGTTCTCCAAGGGAAACACAGAGATGGAGGGGGAGGAAAGTGACAGCCTATGCCACCCCTGGATGGGCTTCAACAGGGGTGGCCAACTGGCCAACTCCCAAGAGACCGCGATCTACTCACAGAGTTAAAAACTGGCAGTGATCTATCCCCTTTTGGGGGGTTCAGGTCAATGTTGTTGAGCTTTTTTAGGGAGGAGGAGAGGAGCACCGCTTTTTGGGGGGTGCAGGGCTAAAATGTTAAGCTTTTTCAAGGGAGCCAAAGTTGTTGAGCTTCTTTGGGGGGAGCCAGGGATCTACCACAGACCTCCACTGATTTACCGGTAGATCACGATCTACCTGTTGGACGTGCCTGGGCTACAACAAAAAAAATAGGGCAGGTAAGGAGGGGAAGGCTGTCTGAGAGCAGATGGAGGTTGTTGGGGCAGTACCCAGTTCACCCTGAGGAACCAATCTCCACTGGAGAAGTGCCAGCAGTCATCTTAATTCGGACAATAGTGTTTTTAAATAAATGACAATTTGAAATAATAGAACCTCCAGACTTGTAGATAGCATCCCTCTGAAAATAAGTGGCGAACATAGCTCCATGGTGCAGCGATAAAACACCTAGCACATTTGCAAATCTAAGCAGGGCCCAGTATGGTTTCAAATTGGATGAGGGACTGCATGTTGTGATTACCGCAGGGGGGTGGACTAGATGACCCTCAGGGTACCTTCCAACTCCACGATTCTATGATTCTATTTGAGTGTGGTGGTGGGTGGCAGTAGCATTGTGTCCTGCTCGTGAACTTTCTAGAAGCTTCTAGGTGTGATTTGGGATCCTAAAAAGACCTTTGGTAAGTTTTCCATGCACCAGAGGTCTTGTGCCTTTTACTACAAAAGAATTTTTACACATTTCCTCTTCGTAAATCAAGAGCGCTCATTATGCCTTTGCACTTTTATCATACTGACTGGACCACATATATTGCAAATGGAGATTTTTATTTTATTTTTTTATGACTGCCTGTATGAAAAAAAGATCAAAGTAAGGAGATTTCTCACCCCATTTTTTTAAAAAATTGGTTTTCCATTCAGGGAGGTCAAACAGGTTTAAGGCCAACAGGCAAACAATCATAACCATTCTAAATCCCCCTGAAAAGGGGAAAGAAACTAAAGAAACAAGAACATTTCTACATCATTCACCTTAAAAAAAGATCAAACAGTGGCCACTTGAGTGGCTAAAGCCCTCCTGCGTGTGAAAAATATTTGTGGGGAGAGGAGGGATTTGCTGAGTTATATCACCCCCTCTGCCACATCCCAATCACCTCTATATCAGTGGTCTTCAAACTTTTCAGACCTGGGACTCAATTATAATCCAAATATGTATTTGGGGACATTTATCCCCTCCCTTCTCTCTCCTCCCCATCACTATTTTTATCTTGATCATGCGGCTGTTTCAACCCATCCTTCCATCAGGTCACAAACCAATATTGGGTCCCAACCCACCAGCTGAAGATCACCAAGCATGGGGGGAACCTTTGGCCCTCCGGGCATCATTGGACTCCAACTCTCACCATCCCTCACTGTTGGCCAAGCTGGCTGGGGCTAATGGGAATAAGAGTCCAATAACCCCTTGGAAGGCCACATTTCCTCTGTCTCTGCTCCGCAGTGGATAAAGGTGTGCATTGAGAATTGCTTCCCTGCGCATTTCAGAACTCCTTCTGCAGATCTTCACCATGGAGAACACCAGGTCTTGGTAGGAACAGATCCCACTCTCCCTTCAATTTAGGAAGCCTTTAACATCTGGGCGGAGCTAGTGATTCCATTGAGCTAGTGATTGAGGGCACAAGGAGAAGGGGACGACAGAGGACAAGATGGTTGGACAGTGTTCTCGAAGCTACGAACATGAGTTTGACCAAACTGCGGGAGGCAGTGCAAGACAGGAGTGCCTGGCGTGCTATGGTCCATGGGGTCACGAAGAGTCGGACACGACTAAACGACTAAACAACAGTGATTCCATTTATTCAATTTGTGTTCTGAGTCGAGCTGACAGGGATTCAGTTTAAAATGGAACAATTCAGTTTGGAATGATCACTTGAAGTAGCTGTTTATGCATTTTAAAAATATGTCTTCTTTTTTTTTAATGTTGCCATTTTACTTGATAACATATCAACTGCACTTATATAACCACACACCAAGTGCAGGCTGTTTTAAAGCACAGGAAGGCGATTTGTTATTCATTGAAAAGTGATTTCACACCAATTTGTCGTACCATTCGCCTGCAAATTCCCTACATGCACACATTTGGAAAGCCTGGGAACCCCAAAAGACACATGGTTGGTGCTGACACAACACATTATATTCCTTAATAAGAAATATATCCATCCTTTAAAATATGGACTGGTCCCTCATACAAACACGAGAAACCTATTAAACCATAAAAGCAAAAAAACAAAAAAACCCACCCACCAGTTTTGTAGGATTATTAAGCCACCTACAAATAACCCTGGACTCAAAAGACCTCAATTAACACCATTACTCCATTGAGAAAATACTCCCCCACCCCCGGCACAGAGTGTGAGTTCAATTTCATTCTTTTAAGAAATCAAAATGTGTAAGAAGAGGAGAAACCAGCAAACAAAAAAAAAATGGTTTAAACCGATTGTTCCGTTGGTTTTAAGGGCAGAGCGCCATGAATTGTATTTCTGCGAATGACTTAGGGCTCTCTAATGGAATTCCAAGTACTCACACCAAACGACAACTTCCCGGAATTTCTTGGCTGGAGCTGCAAACAGTTAAATTAGCTCACCGCTGATTTAGGTTTGTTTGCGGTGAGGTGGAAATGGCAAGCTCTAAATGATTTCCTTTCAGAGGACTGATTCATGGGTGGTGAATCAGTGTCAAGTCGTGCCTACCGTTGAGCAGTGCGCACACGCGCAGGGCCTACTCAAGCGATCAATGCAAAAATGCCATAAAATGAGCATTTAAATGGAAGGCTGTAGAGCGTTGTCTCTTGAGACGGGACTCCCCGGATCCTGGAAATGCCCTCTCTTGTAAGGGTCCTGGGGGGTCAGAACACGGCACCCAGGTGGAGCTCACCTGGGCAACCCGCCATTTTATATTGCCCACAATCCACTGCTGTGATGGTACACTGGTGAAGTGTGGGAAGTTGCTGCTGCTATAACCACCAGGGGGAGCCCACTGATGTCAAAGAAAGCCACCCAAGGGCACTCGGCCAGGAACCCCTCCACACCTGGAGACAACCCTGCTCTCCATTCCACTTTAAACAGCCATGGCTCCCCCCCAAAGATTCCTGGGAACTGTAGTTTGTTAAGGGTGCTTAGAGGAGACACCCCCTTCCTAGTATGGAGATACAATTCTCAGAGTGGTTTAACAACCAATCCCTCTTCCCAGGGAACTCTGGGAAACGTAGCTCTGTTAGAGCAGGCATCCCCAAACTTTGGCCCTCCAGGTGTTTTGGACTACAATTCCCATCTTCCCCGACCACTGGTCCTGTTAGCTAGGGATCATGGGAGTTGTAGGCCAAAACATCTGGAGGGCCGCAGTTTGGGGATGCCTGTGTTAGAGGAATTGGGTGTGTGTATGTGTGTGTCTCCTGACAATTCCTAGCACCCTGAACAAGCTACAGCTCCCAGGATTCTTTGGGGCAAGCCATGATTGCTAAGTGGCCCGATGCTGCTTTAAACTTATAAGGGCAGATGGAGCCTCTGTGAGGCACGATAGACCTGTGGCAAATTGCACATGTCAACAGGTGTATTTCCTTATTAGAAACACGTATAGAATATTTTTCAGCTTCTTACAGCTACCCTATAATTGCATATGTGTACCTAGCATTTGCTTTGAACTGAGGGCAAACCCCTTTCATTCTTCCATTAACGTGGCATTTGGTTTCTCCGCAGCCTCCTGTTGTTTATTGGGCTGTCATGTAGACGGTTGTGCCGTGTGTTTGTTCGCGAGTGCATTTAAGCGCTGCTATAAAAGTGGTTTATTCTAAGAACAGCGCATTCTCAGAATATCTCCTTAATTACAAAATCAATAGCGCTGCCACTACTTTTTATAGCACAAGTTAAATTTATACGCACCCTTGACAGGTGAATATAATCCCCCTGACTGCCTGTTTGACTTTGCGGTGTTCAGGCGCTTTCTGATTATGATGAGAAATCTTTGCCATGGCCAACTGTTTTAAAAAACACAAAGAAAATAACACAACCCACAATTCTGATACCTCGCCCTGGGCTGCAGAGGGCCGCCCCCCCCCCATATTGTGGCAGAGGAAAGAAATGGCTAGTTTTGGTTAAGCAAAGCCGCGATGTCTTTCTCGACCCCTCGATTGCTCAGTTCGTTCAAACTGTAGTATCTGTGAACAATCTTCTCGGGGGTGACAGCCACCACCCTTAGCCCATGGGTGTCTTTGCCCAGCTGGCACCCGATGGCAGACGAAACAACCATTTCGATATTCTTGTAGGAGCCGCCAGCATTTTGGTGGTAGTGCCCGGAAAACACTGCTTTGACACCTGTTTAAAAGGGGGAAGAAAAAACCCAGTCAACAACAACAACGAACCAACAGAATTCGAAACATCGACTATAGAGGGAAACACAAGAAAAAATATCAAGTAAAATATGCGAAGTTGTATTTATTTATTTACTTATTTATCTCATAAAAATATACACTGCTTGATTGTAAAGAGAGAAAAAACTCAAAGCAGTTTACTCAAAGATGAAACAATAAAACCAATAGGAAGAATTAATAACAATCACAGACTTTCTCAAAAGGTTAAAATAACTAAAAATAGATCTAACCGTGCATCAACTTTCTAAACATCTAGAAAGGCGTGTCTAAACAAAAATGTTTTTAGCAGGCACCAAAAGGAGTGCAGTGAAGGTGTGTGCTTGATATCAAGAGTCAGGGAGTTCCAAAGTTTTGAGTTTGGATCTTACAAAAAAACCAGTATCAAACCAATATGATACCCTCCCCCCAAAAAATACCCATTTAGGGCAGCTGACTCATACCTTACTGGGGCATATTTGCAAAGCTGAGAAAGTGACGTGAGTGCCAATCAGAAAATGGCTTCCCTGGGGAAGTGGCCTAACAAAGAAGAGCTGCTGTGGGGACATGGCAGAATGGCTACTACATCTAAAAAAGCAGGAAAAGGGATGGGACCACAAAACAGTACAGGCCTGTCCCACATCAATGGAAGAAAAGGCCGCTGTATTCAGTCCCACAAAGTCTCCTTGGTGGGCGTCCAATCCTGGCATGAAATATGGTCATACTTAAGGAGGCAATATGCCGTGAAATCAGAAAATGGGCCGGAAGAAGAAACAGTCTCTGTTATGTTGCAGATTTCTGAGGGGATATTTACTAAAACCTTTCGAGAGCACCATAGGCGTTACTAGCATTTACACTGGCTCCTGCAGGCGCTGAGCTGGCAACCGCTGATTCAGGGGGTTTACTTTAAGGCCTTTATTTTTAAAATTAATAATAATAATAATAATAATAATAATAATAATAATAATAATTTATTTATTTATACCCCACCCATCTGGCTGGGTTTCCCCAGCCACTCTGGGCGGCTTCCAACCAAATATTAAAAACAGTACAGCATCAAACATTAAAAACTTCCCTAAATAGGGCCGCCTTCAGTTGACTTCTGAAAGTAGAATAGTTACTTATTGCCTTGACATCTGCTGGGAGGGTGTTGCACAGGGCGGGTGCCACTACCGAGAAGGCCCTCTGTCTGGTTCCCTGTAACCTCACTTCTCGCAATGAGGGAACCAGACAGAGGCCCTCGGTGCTGGATCTCAGTGTCCGGGCTGAATGGTGGGGGTGGAGACGCTCCTTCAGGTATACAGGACCGAGTCCGTTTAGGGCTTTAAAGGTCAATACCAACACTTTGAATTGTGCTCAGAAACGTACTGGAAGCCAGTGTAGATCTCTCAGGACCGGTGTTATGTGGTCCGGGTGACCACTCCCACTCACTAGTCTAGCTGCCGCATTCTGGATTAATTGCAGTTTCCGGGTCACCTTCAAAGGTGTATAAGTAAGCAAGTAAGATTATCCCCTTAATTTCATTTGTTGTCCAAAGAAAGGTTGAAAAGAATACATTAATTGAGAGAGAAGTGTTGCACAAGATAATATACATTATGTCAATTTAGGCAATATTCTTACGGCTTTGTTTACGAGTGCCAATGAAAATGGCATGCAATTTAAACATGAATATACTTTTTTTTTTACAGGTAATTGTTACTAATGCAAAGTGATTTTGGTTTAATAGAAATTGCTCGGGATGCAGTGCCATTTCGAGATGGGGAATTAAGGACGAAACAGCAGCATCTCACAAACAGGCTGAGCTCCTGAAACAAAAGCTTTTGGCTGCGATGCTGTAACAAATTTCCTTGGCCTCGATTTCAATCCTGTGCTTTTCCATGTGGCTGGAAGGCAGCTGTAGCTTTATCAGATGTTCAGCAAGGTCATCCTTGTTGTTTTTGTGATTATTGAGGGTCCTATCCAGTACAGAACTAAGTTCTAGTCTCTTAGCGGCACACCTGCTCCACTTGCAAAATGTTTTGTGCCAAAGGAACGCCGTTCCACAAGAATTATGAGTGGAGATCTGCCCCCGACGTTGCATTTCATCAATAAAAACCAAATAAGGCAATAGCTCTTGAGGCCTGTGTTGGAGAGCTCTTGTATGCCACTATTCATCATCCTCAGCCCCCAAAATCACAATACACAGAGTGACTCATCTACAGAAGGGAGATATGGGCAATGAGCTTCATCATAAAATGGTTCATAATAATTTATATATACCATGGGAAGGGGGTTTCTAGGACTAAGGTGAAACTGCAAAGCTCCCTTGTTATTTTTGCTACTGGATGCTGCATGTTGCTTAAGCAATCTTCTTATCTTCATAGTATTGACGTGAGTTTCTTTTGCGGGTTATTATATCTGCTATTGTTTTGCTACGCTATTATGGAATTGCTTTTGTAGTGTTTGTTTGGAACGTAGTCCTGTTCTCTGCTTTGAGCATTTTGTGTGTGTGCGGAAAAGCGGTATATTGTACAAATATATATATATATATATATATATATATATATATATATATATATATATATATATATGAAAGAACAAATGAACAAACAAATGAATAAAAATGCAAAAGAAGCTTTTGGGTAACGTTGTTGCACAATGGATTGGCCAATGTGCTGTGCAATGAGGTTCCATTCATGAGTCTAAAGACCTACAATTGCCAGGCAGCTCATGAGCAAGCAATCCCCAGAAATCCTTTACTACCAGCTGCTAGGAAGCCACAGTATGAGAGGTTTGAGGCTTCCAGTTGATAGAAACAACACAGGTATCTGCTTCCTTTAGTTCCCCCTCCTTGCTCCCCCAAGCTTGAGCTTGGCTTGCTTGTACTATGCTGAGCTTTGAACCTGGCTTTCTAAATTAGGCATAAGCAAACTCCGGCCCTCCAGATGTTTGGGACTACAATTCCCATCATCCCTAGCTAACAGGACCAGTGGTCAGGGATGATTTAAAGTGGGGCAACAGTACTTTAAATGTATGGTGCAGATGGAGCCTTGGTTTAAGACTGTGATTAATGACTCATAGGTGGAAGGGAGGCAGCCCTGCCTAATCCAAGCCATTTAGGTAGGGTTGCCATACATCAGGAATTTTCCAGGAAACGGTGTCTGGGCAAAAATTGCTGAAATGGCTGGGAAAATCCGGATGTATGGCAACCCATGTCAGCAGTGTAGCTTTGGGTGAATTTTGGTGAAGTTATTGATATTGCAGTTGTTGTATAAGAGATTATGGTGATGACTGGAATGTAATTGAAATGAATACTACTGTATCTAGGAACACAGAAATAAAGAAAATAATCAAACCATTAATTCTAGGACATGGAGGGCCACCTAAATTATATAATTCAGTATTTGAACGATTGGTATTATTAACTGTATTATAAATTTGTATTGTTAAGGCTATTATTGGATTGTAATTGAAAACTAATGAAAACTATTTTTTTTTTTAAAAAAGCTCCAATTTTGCCTTAAAAAACGCCCAACAACTTGTGTGTCTGGATCTTCACCTCTTGAAATATGGCAACCCTAATTTAGGGCTTATAGGCAGTAACGGGCTCTTTGAACCGAGCCTGGAAACAACACAGAAGCCATTGCAGCTAAAAACACCACCACTGGACTCAAATGCGCCATAAAGCTGATCTCAGTCAACACTTTGCTTGCTGCCAATCTAACGTCCAATTCAATTTTTGCCAAATGCCACATTTCCTTCAGGTTCCCAATAACACTGTCAACTCCCCTAACGAGCTCGCTTTTATTGCGGCGGCTTCTTAATTATTAGTGACTCCACTTACTGAAGACTGAGCGAGACAGGCCACTCATAATGATGTCGTTTGACAAAAGAGGTGTGTGTGTGTGTGTGTGTGTGTGTGTGTGTGTGTGTGTGTGTGGAGAATCACTTTCATTTCCTGATGGTTTAATTGTGTGTGAGAGAGAAAGATAGAATGACTGCCAGACAACCGAACGTTCACATCCCGACATCAAAGTGACTTCCCCTCAAATTTATTTATTTAAAAGCATTTCCAAACTGCTTAACATTTAAATATCTGGGCAGTGTATGGAACAACAAACATTAACAGGGTAAAGCGGTAGCAAAAAAGCAGAGAGGAAAACAGAAATCTAGTAATAACAGGGTTCAGTCTTACGGGTCAGGGAAAGCCTGACTTATTACATGTTGAAATACTGCTCCCCCTCCCCATAAAAAGACCATTAACTCTCGAGTGGGTGTTGCCAGTCGGCACATCTGTAATTTTCAGAAAGTGTCTGCAGATGCAATCATAAAATTGCTGCCATGAGCGTGAGGTATAAAACAAAATGGCTGCCATATCTAAAAATGACAGGATTACAAAATGGTGCTGGCACGCCCTCCATCAATGGGAAAAAAGGCACCTGCATCAGACACCTCCCCTTGCTCACAAAGAGAATCTTTTGTGTACCTCTCCTCTGTTCACAATGAGAGGATGGGTGTCGAATCCTGGCATCCAATGAAATGTCTGCATGTTTAAAGGGGGGGGGCGTTCAATGTAGGAGAGGCCAAGTCAGTGCAAACAGAAACTCAGCAGGGATAACAAACAATCTAATGTGGATTTTCAAGGGGATATTTATTGAGACCTTTTCTGGGTGACTCAGGAGGTACTGGTAGGCATATTGACACATGTGGGTGCCAGGATGATGACCCCCGTTTTAGTGTAAAATTACAAAAGTGCAGCACTGGTCATTGTTGTCAGTGCCCTCCACTTAGAGGAAAGGCGCTTGCACAGCCTTCTTCAGAACACAATAACTTATTCACTGTGAGGTGTGTCTGTCTCCATCTTTAACTGATTTTCAGGAGAAAAATTTTGAAAACATTCCTGTTTACTCAGGCATTTCATGGCCGTAGAACAGGGCAACCCCGGAACTGGCAAATGAGAGCATATTTCAAACTGTTTTCAGAATGTTTCAGTGCTGTTCTGCCAAAAGTTTTGTTTGCCAAAGGCAGCGGTTCTCTTGGATTAGAGAGTAATAAGAACACTTAAAGGTGAAGGTTGTGGGTTTTGTTGGTTACACAGCATGCATTATACACTGACATGCATAACACACACTACTTCGACTAGACAAAGCAAACTACTAATCCTTGCACCCAACTAGAATGAAACCCATTTCAGACTGCTTCAATCTTATGTTCCATTTGCTGTTGGAGCAGGGCTGGCCCAGATTTTACCATCTGAGGCAAAACCTGCCTCCTCCTGTTCCTCCACCTGAGGCATAGCTGCCAAGTCTCCCATATTTCCCAGGAAACCCCCGTTTTTCCAGCCGTTTCACGCTGGCAGCCTGGATTTAACACCCACCCCCCCGTAAACCCCTCGGATTCTTACCGGCCCAGGGAGGCTCCTTCAGCGCATGTCTGGAGTCTCTGGACATGCGCAGAAGTGATTTCTGGCACTGCAGCCATTTTGGAAATGGGCAGAGCATGCGTAGAAGCGACTTCCGGTGCTGCTCCGCCCAGTTCCAAAATGGCCGCAGCGCCACTTCCGGTGAGGCGGCCATTTTGGAAATGGGCAGAGCAGGCGTAGAAGCGACTTCCGGTGCTGCTCTGCCCAGTTCCAAAAATGGCTGCAGCGCGACTTCCGGTGCCGCGCTGCTGCCGATCCCAGATTTTTCAATCTGGGACTTGGCACCTATGACCTGAGGCAGCTGGAGGCTGGGGAAACCCTGGTGCCCTGAAAGCAGTGGGGGAGAGAAAAGGAGGCTGGAGAGGGAACAGGATGGCAGAGGCAGAGCTACAAGTGCAGGATACGGCCAGCGGCGCACTCCTCCTCAGAGCTGGATCTGCTGCCCCTCCCAGCTGACCTCAGCCTGCTGCATGAGGTGACTGCTTTCCTGCACCTCGTGGAGAGGCCAGACCTGTGCCAGAGAACCTTTAGACATGACAGCAAATGATCCTTCTGGGAGCTGATGATGCACAGCATCCTCTCGAGATCTCCTTGTCTATTCTGAGTTCTGCCTGACAGTGTCTCCAGCTCCCATATTTATAGTCTGTATCCTGTCGAGTCAGCTTACTGGCGTATAGCTCATGTTCATGTGTGTCACACAGTGCTGGATTTACGTATAAGCTAAACAAGCTATAGCTTAGGGCCCCACTCTCTTGAGGGCCCCCCAAAAAATTAAAGGGAAAAAACCCCTGGATGTACATTTCCAAAGTATAAGATAAAAACAAATAAAATAAAACCTACATACAGTTAGAGCTTAATAATTATTTCACTATTAATATACTTCTTAATTGTAAAGGTAAAGGGACCCCTGACCATTAGGTCCAGTCATGGATGACTCTGGGGTTGTGGCGCTCATCTCGTGGTTATTGGCTGAGGGAGCCGGTGTACAGCTTCTGGGTCATGTGGCCAGCATGACTAAGCCGCTTCTGGCGAACCAGAGCAGCACACAGAAATGCCGTTTACCTTCCCGCTTGGAGCGGTCCCTATTTACCTACTTGCACTTTGACGTGCTTTTGAACTGCTAGGTTGGCAGGAGGCTGGGACCGAGCAACAGGAGCTCACCCTGTCATGGGGATTTGAACTGCTGACCTGCTGATTGGCAAGCCCTAATATGCATTCCCATAGTAAGTGCTGAGTCCAACATAGTTAACCCTTTCAGGACTCAAGCCCACACTATTGCAACTACAGTGGTACCTCTACTTACGAATAACTCTACTTACGAATGTTTCTACTTACGAATGGAGCTCCATCCGCCATCTTGGATGCGGTTTAGATAGGATTTTTTCTACTTACGAATTTTTAGATAGGGTTGCTTCTACTTAGGAATTTTTTCTCCCAATGCATTCCTATGGGATTCAACGTACACTTTTTTCGACTTACGAATGTGCTTTCGGAACGCATTAAATTCGTTAAGTAGAGGTACCACTGTATAAGCAAATGCTAAGGCCAGGCTTGTGTCTGATCACTTTGGAGGGCAATAAAAAGGGCTAACTGCTCTGCATCATTCCTAATGTCAATGAGATACAAAGGTTTGCCAGAAAAGTTCCATAGCCAATGGTAACTATTTCCAAAATGTGTTAAAAGTTTTTTTTGTTTTTGTTTTTAAAGTTTGCTGTGAACGTGTTTGCTGCCCTGGGCTCCTTGGGGATGAAGAGCAGGATGTAAATTCAATGATGACAAATAAATTTATATTGATTATTGGTAGTTCCCCCCCCTCACTTTTGATGGCATGTACAGGGAAGTCTCATTTTCTTATATATCCCAAGGGAACTCAACTGCCACTTGGGTTTTTCCCAGAAACATGACACACAACCTATTTTTCATTTCCCTACTCTGTGGCATGTTTTTCAGGCTTGCCTGGGCAAAAAAGAGACACTGCCAATGATTCAAACAGAGGAAGCACAAAGCAGCAGAAAAGAAAAGGGGAAAAAGACAAAATCAGCTGAAGCTGTGAGCGAAAGATATGCTTGATTTTCAAACTCCGGTGGAGTCCTTGCTGCTGAAGCGGCTTGCCCTATTTTGCTTCCTGATCAAAATGAAATATTCTTTATTTAGTATAGCTCCTCAAACTTTGCCTACCTGGGATGAAATTGCATCTATAATTCAGTGTAATAAACTTCAAAAAGTGGATTCACTGACTCTGTGCTGCGCTTCCAAGTTGAGCAGGAAAATCGAAATCTTTGGCAGGAACGTTCAGAATATTTTAAAATTATATTCCAGCAAATATAAAAGTAGGTTCTAATGAAGAAAACGTACTGAAAAGTTGAAAGTAGCTATGATGACTGGTAAAGGATTGCATCCAACTAACTTCCCCCCAGAAATCCACAGATCTAAGTTAGTAGTGACTATTAAGGAGTTTACTCTGAATACAGCTACAACCCAAGATGTTCTTATGGTTGCCTGGTGACAAGTGAATGCTTCTCTGGTGGAATAGTATTTGGTTCAGTAATCTGAGTTTCTGCCACAATTGAGAAAAAAAGATGCACAACTTTTTTTAAGATTGGAAACCAGTGGCTTGGGTCTTTAATAATAATAAAATAATAATAATAATAATAATCTCATCTGGCTGGGTTCCCCCAGCCACTCCAGGCGGCTTCCAACAAAACATTAAAATACAGAAATCCACCAAACATTAAAAGCTTCCCTAAACAGGGGTGCCTTAAGATGCCTTCTAAAGGTCTGGTAATTGTTGTTCTCTTTGACCTCTGGTGGGAGGGCGTTCCACAGGGTGGGTGCCACTACTGAGAAGGCCCTCTGCCTGGTTCCCTGTAACTTGGCTTCTTGTAGCAAAATAGCCAAGGACATAGGAACATGCCAGAGCACAGTAAGACCTTGCTGCTTCAGGAAGGCTCAAATGAAAGAGGAGGTTATTCTAGACATCTTCCTGCCCAATGGCGAGTATAGGTTCCTGTATTGCAGAGGACGCGGTGACTCTTGAGGGTCCTTTCCTACTGCCTCGTTCCCACTGCACACCTTGCTCAGTGGAAAATTCTCATGCCGAGGGGACACCTCTGGCGTTCCTTGACATCTTGGTGCCGCCCGCAAACTGACGGCTTTGAAAAGCCGAAGGAAAGTCTGCTGGATTCAGGAGAGAGGCTCATGTTGCCGTGCTTTTGTAATTGCAAGACACAGGGACAGAATATATAAAAGCTGCATAACTAGTGCAAGGAGAACTGGTCTGGCAGGCAACATTAGTCTTGTCTCAGCCAACTATAAAGAACAATTTCCCTACATGACAACTTTGGGCCCGATTGACGAAGTGGTGGAGGGGATGGCTTTTACTGGGTGAGTGTCCTTCCTATAAAAGAAAGCATTTTCTTTCAATTTGTTTCTTTCTCATTGAATAATCCTCTACTTCCTGGGTCTTCCTGCAGATATTCCTATATATATATATATACAGTGGAACCTCGGTTTATGAACACCTCGGTTTATGAATTTTCAGTTTATGAACGCCGCGGACCCATCTGGAACGGATTAATTCACTTTCCATTACTTTTAATGGGAAAGTTCGCTTCAGTTTATGAACGCTTCAGTTTATGAACAGACTTCCGGAACCAATTACACCCATGTTTCAGTTTATGAACGCTTCAGTTTAAGTACTTCGCGGACCCGTCTGGAACGGATTAATCCACTTTCCATTACTTTCAATGGAAAAGTTCGCTTCAGTTTATGAACGGTTACTCCGCGGACCGTCTGGAATGGATTAATCCACTTTCCATTACTTTCAATGGGAAAGTTCGCTTCAGTTTATGAACGCTTCAGTTTATGAACAGACTTCCGGAACCAATTGTGTTCATAAACCGAGGTACCACTGTATATAACACATCTGGACTTTCAACCTACTTTCTACACTGCTCATTGCCTTGTGGTTCTGCCATAAAAGTTACTTTAACCCCCCTCTCCTTGTGTTCTCAAAATGTTTCAAAATGCACGGAACTTCTGGCAATGTTAACGACTGAATTTCAGCAGGTTGAGGGGTTCCTGAATCAAAGCTGATAATAGCACAGAATTCAGCACCAGGGAGAGCTCATTCCCAAATACACAAATTCAATGTGTATCATGCAAGGGTTGGGGAACTGTGGCTCTCCAAAGACTTTGAACAATAGGAACCTGAGAAGAGCCCTGCTGGATGAGGCCAGTGGCCCATCCAGTCCAGCATCCTGTTCTCACGGTGGATGACCAGAAGTCTGCAAGCTGGACGCGAGTGCAACAACACTCTGCCACTTGTGATTTCCAGCAATTGGTAAAGAGAGTCATGATATCCCTAGCAGTGGAGCAGCCGCCAATAGTCACGCGACTCCATGACTCCGTCTAATCCTCTTTGGAAGTGTATTTGCATCTTCCTTGGGGGGGCAAACACATTCATGGACGCTTTCCCATGCTCTGTGAGATCTACCTGACAGAAAAAGGTTTAAGGAATTCCAGGGCAGGATTTTCCAAGCTGAAAGCCACTCCGCATCACCACACTCAAGTTTGCAACTGGGATCCTACTCTCCCAACACCTGCACCTGTGTAATACCAGCGTTTTCTCAATTCTGCTTCCCACATTCACACTTCCATTTGTTGTTGTTTTTTTTTGCAGCCTGTGCATGCGTACTCAGAGTCCCCACTGGGTTGTGTTCTTGGCCTAACAACCCCAGCCTTACGCATGTTGATTTGGAAACAACTTTGCGGAGAAACCAACATATTGGGACGTCGGCTGTAGGCTGCTGGCATCTGAAAATGTAGGCTGATTATTTTACATTGTCTCTGAAAACTCACAGGGGCCACTGTTAATGCTTGTTGCGCAACAGAGAGGGAAGCAGGTCGCGGCTGCATCTAACAGAAGATGCAGCTAGCTCTGCTAACATAATAAACACAGGCTTCCCCTTTCTGCCCTGACACCTCAGTTATTTACTCAACTTATTTTGTTCATTACCATAAAAAAAGAAAGAAAAAGAAAGCCAACACGATCCAATCAGTGCAATAATGCCAAGATGACAAGCTAGCAATTTACTTTGGTCTAGATTTTTCTCTTTTTTTCTCCCCCCTTTTTATCTCAAACATAAAAAGAATCTCATAAAAATGTAACCGTGCACTCAGATGCAATTTATTCACTTAGAAATGTTCTCCCCAGGTAGTGCTGCCAAATTATGATTTCAGAAAGCCCTCTCAACATTGTTAGGTGGAGAAGCTGCCTTTCCCCCTCGATTTTTATAGCAGGGGTGGGGAAGCCTTTTGGCTAAGTGGGCCAGATCTTTGTGTCCCCGCCCCACCTGCCAATCACCTGGCGCCACAATGGTGTCAAGTGACTGGTAGGCGGTCAGTCCTGCCCACCTGTCAGAATTGACCTGTGAGGGTGGGAGGAGGGAAACACACCGGTGAAACAGCACTGAACTCCCCATTCATCAGCTGCTGAGTGAAGGGTTCAATCCTGATCTCTGCAGGGGCTTGCTTCACACCAGCACGTTCCCTCAGGGAACGTGTTGGCAAAGCAGCACCCAACAAGGGTTGGATCCTGTCCTTCTGCTGATGTCACCCAGTTGAATAACAGGTGTGTGGTTGTAGAAAATGGAATTTGTGGGGCAGCATTTGCCCATGGGCCAGAGGTTTTCCCAGCCCTGTTCTAATGTACGCTCAGAGCCAAACAACATTCCAACCAGCTGTGCAATTGGGTCTCCTCTCATTCTCTCTAATAGAAAAGCAGTTCTTGATGGATCCTAAACTGGCTCCTGTTTTTGGACCTGTGGGAAGGGGTGTTCCCTCCATGCTACCTCGCTGATGAGAACGACACTTACTCAAGGTTGCCCACACTTTACAGAGGGCACTCCTCTATTTGAAGGTCTACTGGTCCATGCCAGGTTTAAAGGGATGGCTCAGTTGGTAGAGCGTGAGACTTATGATCTCAGGGTCATGGGTTCATGCCCCACACTGGGTAAAAGATACCTGCATTGCAGTGAATTGGACTAAATGGCCCTCAGGGTCCCTTCCTACTCTTACCTGCCTTATCAACAGCTCTATCCTGTGACACCTTCATTCAATAGGCAACAGAAGAAGTGTATCCTTACATGGTGAGAAAAGGAAAGGAATGCACTTCCAAATATCGATACGGACGTGTCGCTGCAGAATCAAACCCGCTAGTGAATTATTGTGGGCTCTACTTAATATGCAAAAGTTGCTTTAGATCTGTTGGCAGTTCTGACAGATGCATTGAGGGAGGTTAGAGAGAATCTCGTGGAATGAATAGCTATGTGGCATCAGAAAGTCAAAGCAAGACTCTCTTGGCTCAAAAATGCCTTATTTATTTATTTATTAAAGTGCATCATGCCGACAGTTCATTTCAAATGCATTTATCAAATGCACATGCTGGAAACGACAAGCCCTTGGATTTAAGCGCCCCTGAAATTAGCAGGGATTGTTCCTGAGTAAACATGATTGGGCCCAGGATAAATCATTTCAGAAAGGCCTCATGGCTTTTAAGAACGCGAAGGCCATTTAAATTGTTTTTGTGTATCGTTGTGAACTGCTTCCCAAAGCTGGGGTTAGGGAAGGGAGACTCTGCTGGAGGAGGTAGAGACCTCTGGGGAGGGGAACCTCAGGTCTAGAGGCCAAATGCTGCCCCCCCTCCCTCCGGCTGCACCCTTGGGTGTCTTCCCACACCACACTCCCTCCTCTAAGCCCACCTCCCTTATGAGCCCTGCTTTGCACCCAAAATGTTTTTGCCTTGCTGGAATGTGCTCTTGACCTCTTCATACCAGTTGATGGGGACCATAGATAGGGAGAGGTCTCTTGTGTCCAGTCCCTGCTTGTGGGCTTCCCATAGGCAACTGGTTGGTCACTGTGAGAACAAAATGGCAGAGTAGATCAGGCATCCCCAAACTGCGGCCCTCCAGATGTTTTGGCCTACAACTCCCATGATCCCTACCTAACAGGACCAGTGGTCAGGGATGATGGGAATTGTAGTCCAAAACATCTGGAGGGCCGAAGTTTGGGGATGCCTGGAGTAGATGGACCATCGGCCTGATCCAGCAGAGCTCTCCGTATGTCCTTAACCGTTTTAATTGTTGTGCTGTTTTAAGGTTTATTACACATTTTAATCGTGGGGTGCTTATTTTAATGTTTAAATGGAATTTTGTGGTGTATTTTAATCATGTTTTTTGTGTGTGTTTTGTAATTGGTTTTATGCTTGTAAACTGTTTATAAGTCACCTTGGCAATTAAGTGGCATATAAATTCCATTTACTTAGCCGTTCATATTTCATCATTATTATTTTTACTCTCAGTAGCTCATTGTAGCTAAAAGTGGTCTCAATGACTGCTGGATATGGGGGCCATGACACAATCCTCTGAAGGCTAACTCCAAAGGGGTTTTTTGGGGGGAAATCCAACCACCCAGAGCTGCTGCCCCATCTCAAGAGTGTTCCTTTTATGCTAGTCTCTCCTCCCACTCTTGGTAGATATCTTATTTCTGCCTTAATTAATAAAAAAACCCCTCCAACTATAGATCGAATTACGAACCAAACATCAATGACTCTTTTCTTTAGCATAAATTAATCAAGGCGTCATTAAGCAAAAGCAAATTCTCAAAGGAAACCTAAATGGTTGTGACAGGGAAAAGGAGCCCAGTGGCTTAAAACCAGCATGCAAAATACATTGGCAAGCGCTATCTTGAAAGGCTGATTAAAGACGTAATTGAAGATGGAGACTCGGAGTTTGAAAAACGAGATCCTCTATCAAGACAGGCAGATATAGCAGTCCTGGGTGACCTGTTTCCTCATAGCCTCCATTCCCCTTTTGAGGTTATCTTCAGACGGACAGATATTGAAATCTCTCGGGTTCTTGTTTCAAGCCCCCCCCTCTTTACTCCTGGCTTAGATGCAGCAGAGATCTGTGCTTCGGCAGGGCGGCAATTAAAATGGGAATTGGTTCAAAGCTTGGAGCCAAGTCAGATCAACGCTCTTCAGCATAGTAACCAAGGTTATAATGGCAAAAATGCACAGGAAACTGTATCCGGTTATAATTTCTCTTATATGTAGCTTTGCCTCCTTTTTAAGGAGCTTGGGACTAGTGCTGTGCACCAGATTTAGGGGAAGCCCGGATCTCGATGTGAATCAGGCCAATTTTGAATTGGGGGCACCTGCACTTGGGCTGAGACAGAACCAGGTCACCATAGACCCGGCTGCCCAGAGTTATCCAGGTTGTCAGGGGTTGCGAAGGCTGGAGGGCCCAGCCTGATGCTCCTCCACAAGCACAGTCCCAGCAGGGAAGGCACTTATAAGCAGCACCCTGCAGGACTGAATCCCCTGCTCCCCAGCTGACGGGAGATTTCAAACCTGCGGTCTGCTAGGGAAGGGGCAGAAACCCTACAGGACTGAACCCACCTGCTTTCTTCAGTATGTGTGTGTGTGTGGGGGGGCAGGATATACAGCATACATAAGGTTGCATTCAGTAACGTCATTCATTCATTCATTCATTCATTCATTCATTCATTCATTCAGTGTAGTGTAGTGGTTAAGAGCGGTGGACTTGTAATCTGGTGAAGTGGGTTCGCGTCCCTGCTCTTCCACATGCAGCTGTGGGCTAGTCACACTTCTCTGAAGTCTCTCAGCCCCACTCACCTCACAGAGTGTTTGTTGCGGGGGATGAAGGGAAAGGAGATTGTTGGCTGCTTTGAGACTCCTTAGGGTAGTGATAAAGTGGGATATCAAATCCAAACTCTTCATTCATTCATTCATTCATTCATTCATTCATTCATTAACTATGCCACCCAACTGACTGGGTTGGCTCCCAACAAATTAAAACATCAAACACAGCAAAATGTCAAAACATTAAAAATTTCCCAATACTTCAGATGTCTACAGAAGGTTGAGCTGTTTATTTCCTTGACATCTGATGGGAGGGAATTCTACAGGGCAGGTGCCATTACCGAGAAGGCCCTCTGCCTGGTCCCCTGTAACTTCGCTTCTCACAGTGAGGGAACCGCCAGAAATGCCCTCAGAGCTGGACCTCAGTGTCCGGGGCAGAACGATGGGGATGGAGACGCTCCTTCAGGTATATAGGGCCGAAGCCGTTTAGGGCTTTAAAGGTCAGCACCAACACTTTGAATTGTGTACTAGGAGCCAATGTAGCGAAACATTTTATATGTAGTTTATTGAGCTACCTTAAGTCTGTTGCGTTAATAATTTAGCCTTTGCATCTGTTTTGTATGATTTATTTTCAATCTGTATTTTCAAGAAAGGTTAATAAAGAGAATGAGGGGTGGAGGAGACTACTTAAAATAAAAAGCCTGCTTGGTTGTGCCTACAGAATCTATTGAAGCTTACCTTTCTAAATGGAATGGAAATTCTGGAACAAAACAACTCTGATGGGGGCAGGGAATCTCACATAGATAAATATCACACCAGCTCAGAATGTTCCATTGGCAGGCAGGAACCACCCCCCCCCCCCTATTTGCAGCAACCGTCTGCTGTGACTCTCTGCTGCTATTTCAGAGCAGTGGGGCAACTGCTGGCACTGAGCAGAGCTGGCCCTCCATATTCTACCTTCCGTAGAATGAAATTGATTTCTCTCTTGTTGCCAATGAGAAGTGAGAACACTTTGCCTCCCTCCCTGCAGGGCCCAATACAGCAATCTGCCGAGCCTGCGCTGTAAAAAGGTAGTTGCGTGAGGGGAAACCAAGCACAGTGCCAAGGTAGTTCCTGCAGACTTGATTTGGGGGGGGGGTTGGGGGGAGAGCCAGGGCAGTGTTCTGGCAGAAGAGTTGTCACATGCTCAGAGAGCAACGTCGCGCCTTTGTCTAGAAGCAGCCATCCATGCCCCATCCATTTTGATGTGGCAGTCATCAGAAGCTTGCCGGGGGTGGGGATGAGGAACATTTTCTTCCCAGACTGAGGGCCACATTTCCAACTGGGAAACCTTCTGGGGGCCACATGCCAGTGGCAGGCAGGGTCACAGGCAAAAGCAGGTGAAGCAACAAATGTAATTTTTACCTTTCACAGTAGGTAAAAGTTTACCTTTCACAGTAGGCTAGTTTCTATTATTCTACCCTCCCTCTAAGCAGCCAAGAGGCACGGTAAGCTCGCTAGCAGCACCTGAGCACAACACCGCTCTCCCTACATGTGGTTTCCACATGCTGCCTTCAACAATGGAGGGAAGCATAGCCATTGTGGCTGGCAGCCTTTAGCAGTCGTATCATTAAAATCTTCTAACATTGTGTATGCCATCAAATGCCAACAGTGCCCTTCAGCTCTCTATATTGGACAAACAGGCCAAACCCTACACCAAAGGATAAATGGACATACACCTGACATCAGGAACCACAAGACTGAAAAACCAGTAGGAGAACACTTCAATCTCCCAAGACATTCTATACAAGATCTCAAAGTAGCTGTCTTACTACAAAAGAATTTCAGAAATAGACTGGAAAGAGAAGTTGCTGAATTACAACTTATCACCAAGCTCAAAACCAGGGAGGGACCTGGTTTGAACAGAGACATAGGATTCTTATCTCATTATACATGATAAAGCGATCTTCAGCCATCTCAACCCTTACTTTTTCATGCAAAACCATTTGCAGTTGTTTTCGGTCATCAACAGCTATCAGTCAGTCAATCACCCACTTCCACCACCCTTCTGAGTGATACCCCCTCCCCACCCCACCCCCTTCTCACCCCTTCTCCACATAAGTGCCTGGGGACTCCTATTTCAGTGTATCTGAAGAAGTGTGCATGCACACGAAAGCTCATACCAAAATAAAAACTTAGTTGGTCTTTAAGGTGCTACTGAAGGAATTTTTTTTTCTGTTTTGCTTATCATGCACAAGTTTGTCTAATCTGTTTTCAATGCATCCATGTTGGTGGCTATCACTGCCTTGTGTGGGAACGAGTTTGAAAGATGAACTATGCACTGCATGGAAAGCTGTTTTCTTCTGCCTTGGCCTGAATTTTTCACATTCAGCTTCACTGGATGGCCTCGAGTTCTAGTTACTACGACAGAGGAGGGGAGAAAAATGTCTCTCTATCCGCTTCCTCTGCAGCATGCATAATCTTAGACGCCTCTGCCGTGCTTCTCTCCTCTATTACTAAAGAGAAAAGACCCAACTGTTGCAACCTTCCCTCACAGAGGAATGGCCATGGGCCTATTGATGGCAAATAACAATCACACCCCACTGACTATGGAGGTTCGATTTAAATGGTGGCAACTTAAACCATCAATTTCAAAATCACCAATATAAGCCAAGGGTTTCACTGAAGTTTTCCTCATAGAGATTCATGTTTCCCGAATAAAAGCATACATTCCGCCTGGTTGCTATGATGATTAAAAATATTGTTTTGCAACTAAACAGGGCCGCAAGGCCAAGGGCATAATCTGAAACCACTGGCCATATAGCCCACATGACTTTGTCTGTTTGGCTCTCTCTCTCTGTAGCATTCAAGGGTACTAAGTGAGATCACTTACTTGAAGGCTAAAGCTATAAATTCTGCCCACTGTAGATGCATTTCAAAGGCAAAAGCTCAATTCAGGCAACAACCACTGTTTGTTTTACCTCAAACAACAGCAACAACAATGAAAATAATAACAATAATTTATTATTTATACCCTGGTTTCCCCAGCCACTCTGGGCGGCTCCCAACCGAATATTAAAAACACAATACAGCATTAAACATTAAAAACTTTGGGCTGTATTCCATGCTGCCATTGGAGAACATACCTCCTTCCTCTCTTGCCCCCTTAAAATCTGCTCCGGGGGTTTGGGGGATAGTTTGGCACAAGCGGGACGCTGGTTGACCAGAGTTGCATCCAACCCCTAGTCTCTGGCTCTCTCCATCACCCACTCTGGCTCCACCCATTCTGGCATGTGGCCCTTAACAGACTGTCTGTGAGCTAAAGTGGCCCTTGACACCAAAAAGAGGTTCTCAGCCCCTGATCTTAGGGTTTCCATGTGGGCAGATCCATATCCAATGCACATTTAAAGCACACAACTTCCCCCCCCCCCCAAGAATCCTGGGAACTATAGTTTCCCCACCTAGAGCTACAGTTCCCAGCACCTAACAAACTACAGTTCTCAGGATTCTTTGAGGGAAGTCATGAGCTTTATGTTTGCAATATGATTTAAACACACGGCCTGGTTCCGCTTTAAAAAAGCACCTAAGTCAAAACAACAAAGGGGACTGGTTTCTTCAACAGATTTCATTCCTCCTGCTCGTAAAACTACAATGGAGTTGACATTTTCATTTGGTAACGCAAGCTTATCGTCATGGCTTAACTTGGTGAAATTAAAAAAAGTGCCAGATTTTCAATTCATAAATATTTATGATAAGGACACCATTTTATCTTTAATTAGCCCAACTGTTAAGGACACTTCTAAAGTGAGAAATTGAATTCAGCGCTTAACACCAGATGCAGCTTCTGGGGATTGAGTTTTAGCTCGGTGGCTTACAATGAATGGAATACCGAAACCAAATCAAAATAAACAAATGCACATGTTGCTCACATGGAACTGCTAAAACAGAGTAACACCAAACAAATTTGGGGTGGGTGGGTGGGTTGCGCGCGGCGGAATAGAAAAGAAAGTTTCCAAATGCGAATGAAAGAATAAAAAGGCTGATGTAATACACAACAGTTTCTGGATTAGAAAGGAAGAGGTATCACCTTCTGAGTTATACCTGAGTGGTACCTTGGTTTACAAACTTAATCCGTTCTGGAACTCAGTTCTTAAACCAAAGTGTTCTTAAACCAAGGTGTGCTTTCCCACAGCAGTGGGGGACTCAATTTACAAATGGAACACACTCAACAGGAAGCGGAACATGTTCTGCTTTCAAGGCAAAGTTCACAAACCAAAACACCTCCTTCTGGGTTTGCAGCGTTCTTAATCCAAGTTGTTCATAAACTAAGCTGTTCTTAAACCAAGGTACCACTGTATTTCAGGAAAAGAATGACAATGCAATGGAAAGAAGCAACACTGGATTATTCATTTTTCAGCTATAAATTGGCTCTCCTATTGGCTTGGGTCCTACCCAATATACCCAATCGGTCAATGCGCTCGGCGGGAGGGCCTCTTGCAGGTACCATCTATCAGAGGGTCTGATTTGCACTATTTGGGTCTCTAGCATGGTGACACCTACCCTTTGGAACTCCCTGCTGCGGCATATTAGACAGGTGCCCACCTCTGTTGTCTTTTGGGACGCCTGCTGAAGACCTACCTCTTTCAACCAGCCTTTCAAAGTAGAGATCTTTCCCAGTTTGCACCTGTATCAGAACTCTTTTTCTTAGAGGTTTAGATATTTTATCGCTTGTTGCGTTTGCTACCCTGGGCTCCTTTGGATGGAAGGGCGGGATCATACATTTGACCAACAAACCAACAAATAATACTCTAAAACAGACTTATAATAAAGGCTAGTAACGCAGCAGAGGAAGGCACAAATGAAAAACGGCTTCTTTCCCCACACACTGGATCGCACAGTGGTGAGGAACCATTTTATTTCATAAAATCTATACACTGCTTGATTGCAAAACAAAAACAAAAACAAAAAAACCCCAAAAAGAATAAAACAATTAGTAAAAGAAAATCAACACATTCAAAAAATTAAAACCAGCAATAAACTAAAAAACATATCAGCTTTCTAGATATCTGATTAGGCTTGCCTAAAGGAAAACGTTTTTAGCAGGCCCCGAAAAAAGAGCAGTGAAGTTGCCTGTCTGATATCAATAGGCAGGGAGTTCCAAAGTTGTGGAGGACCTTTGTAAAGTAGCTTCTACACAAACTCACCCCAATGTCCTCCATTTAAGGAAGTGTAATCAGAGTTCAAGGACGTACTCCAGCCAGGGAAAATCACTCAAGGAGTGAGAATCCTGCCCACAATATTGGAAGGGGCATGGGAGGCCATCATGTCGAACACCCTTGCTCAGTGTAGGATTCTGAGGTGCAGCACCAAAGAGCCTAGGCATTCCCTAAAACAATCCTCTCATTTGCACAGTGACACGAATGTGGGCAGTGCTTTTATAGAGGAACCGCAAGACAGCGTGAGACTCTGCTCCGAGGAGATGGCGAGAGAGTAATCACCTTTTAGGAACTCGAATCCTGTTTCTCTCCAAAAGGCAAAATACAGGGACAAGAAACAGAAAATAGTGACTGTTCCTGGTGAACAGAGAAGAGTTGGAGCATATAAAGCAAGCAGGTGTTCGTCATTCTAGAAATGTAATAATGAGGGGTTGAACATTTTTCATCATGGACAGGAGTAAGGATCTTGAGCCAAGCAAAACAAAATTATGCTGCCTCCAGCTGGGAATAACTGTTTATTTGGTGTGTGTGTGTGTTTAGAGGAAGCATTTGAACAGATCAGCTTACCTGTAAATGACTGTTTGTCTTCTAAAGGCATTCTATACAGCAAGAACTCGTAGAAGCAAGACTTTATTTATTGCATTTATATCTCACCCCCCCAAAAGGAGCTCAAGGCAGCATACACTGCTCTCCCCTCCCTCTTTTAACCCCCAAAACAACCCTGTGGAGGTAGGTTAGCCTGAGAGGCAGGGACTGGCCCAAGGTCACCCAGCGGACTTCATGGCGTTATTTGAATTCTGCCCTCCCAGGTCTTAGTTTTACACTTCAAGTACTACAGAACCCTGGCTCTCTTGATGTCTCCAGGGACTCTAAGCAGCTCTTCCTTTTGAATTCAGCACTTGCTACAAGCAACGAGCTTTTCCAAAATTGAGATAGGTCCTTATTTTGCGTTTGTGAAGAACAAAGTAATAGTTTTGCTCTGAAGATCTAGGCCTAACAACATCTTTGCTTGAAATAGGTTGAATGGGACTACTTAGCTGCAATATTTTCAATTAGGTAAAGGTACCCCTGACTGTTAGGTCCAGTCGTGGACGACTCTGGGGTTGTGGCGCTCATCTTGTATTATTGGCCGGCGTACAGCTTCTGGGTCATGTGGCCAACATGACTAAGCCGCTTCTGGCAAACCAGAGCAGCGCATGGAAACACCGTTTACCTTCCCGCTGGAGCGGTACCTATTTATCTACTTGCACTTTGACGTGCTTTTGAACTGCTAGGTTGGCAGGAGCAGGGACTGAGCAACGGGAGCTCACCCCGTCATGGGGATTTGAACCGCCGACCTTCTGATCGGCAAGCCCTAGGCTCTGTGGTTTTGACCACAGCGCAACCCACATCCCTTAATATTTTCAATTACTAATTGGTTGTTTTTTTAAAGGCATAATTTTGCTTTGTCACTATATGGGCTTTAATGGAGTTGCAGAAATTCAGCATTGACTGAAAAATAGCTGCTTGCCCAAATACAAGATGCCTTGCCAACCTTTACAAAAATTATTGTTGTAGCAGAGGGTTGTGTTCCACGCCGCAGCCACCCCCCCCAAACCAATAATTCCAAATGCCCTTGCACTGCAGAGGAGGAGACAGAAAAAAGCAAAAAGGAGGGGAAAGAATAATATTAAAATTTTAAAAATAAAATAACCATTCTAATTTTCTCCAGTTTGGATATGAAAAATTGGAATCACGGTAATATTAAGTGATTAGAAGGTTAACCTTCTTAGACTGCAAAAGCCAAATGTGATGATGATGATGATGAAGAATACAAAACATGCAAGAATAGGCTGATTTCATTATTTATCATCTGACTATCATAATGAAGGATGTGTTCAAATTGATTATTTGTGGGCAAAGTATGAGACGAGAGGGAGGTGGAGGGGAGAGAGAGAGAGAAAGAAAGAAAGAAAGAAAGAGTGTATTATACTTGACTGACAACATCCTGTAGACAAGCAAAGAAGGTTCTTCAATTTGTGGTTTTTTTTTAAGGAAACAGAACAGCTCTGTTACTAAGGAAACTGAGCTATGCAGAGCTCACAGTTTCTGAATCAGGGATTATTTCATAGCAAACTTAGTTACGCTATTGTACAGTGAGCTCCCTAGCAGCCCTCTCTCTATTCGGCTTAATTAATAAGAATACTTAACTGAATGGGAAAGAGATATCCTATTCAGCTAGCTATTTGTTCTGTACCAAGCAGTCCTGTTTACAAATGTATTACATGCATACAAGATGGGGTCGTATGCAGACCAAGTGAAGCCCTTTTCAGGTGTTCGGAAGAATCCATGTCGGCATTCTGTGTGGAGGGGGTGTTAAGTGGGTGCTGCACACATAAGCCCCACCCCAGTGACCCCAGCATGCGGTGCCATTGGCTCTGGCTCCACCCAGTAATGGGCTCCCTGCCTTCTGCTGCGCACCAGTCACCACTGCCCAAGGGGGTTACAATCAAACTAAGAATAGGTGCATGGGAGATGGCAGAGGAAGGGGAATGGAAATGGAGATAGGGTTTTAAATAATAATAGCAGCAGCAACAACAAACATGTTAGCAGCTTTTCTAACAAAGTAGGGCAGAGTGCCGGGGCAGAGTACTGATGTTTATCTGAGCTTCTGCCATTGGTATCACTGCAGCTTACAAGAAGGGAGACGGGGAAGAGGTACAAATTCACCAGATTGGTTCTGCCGGTGTGTTTGCACCACACCAACCTCACACCTCCTGGGTAAACTGCAGCGATGCTGTTGATGGGAGGTAAGCGCTGCCACCCCATCAGCCGCTGCTGCATATTGGCCCACCCCCATCTTCCCCCTGCAGACTGAAGTGGTCCTCTAATCCCAGAACTGGTCTGATTGACTGCCTCACAGCGGACCAGGCCTCCCTCTGATCTACGAAGGAACCCCTTTGTACCTGCTTTGCGGAACTTCTCCAAGAGCTCGTGCCGAATGGACTTCTCCAGGTTGAAATAGTCGTGGTCTTCATCGGGTTCCCTCAGAAACAGAGGGATGTGCTGGAACACGACAGCGTGCCGGCACTTTCTCGCTTCGGCCATTGCAAGCTGCTGCTGGAGCCACTCGTCCTGGGCCTGCTTTAATTCCAAGCACTTGGAAGCATCAAAGTACAGCTGAGAATTCAGCACGAGGAAGAAGACCCCTCCGACCCAGAAGCTGAAGTAATCGTCACCCCACTTTTGGCAATAATCTTCAATTGTTTCAGGTGTTGGCGTGTTCCCAAGGTCGTGGTTGCCACTGACGAAGACCAGGGGGACGTCACTGCTGACACCCTTCAGGGTGCTTTTCAAGTCCTGTATTTGTGCCTCCCGCCAGGGTGTCCCTACAAAGCAGAAGGATTAAACATTATTTCTGCAGGATTTCTACCAGTTCTGGCTCCCTCCTAACCTTTTGACACCTGCCATTCTCATTATGCAAAGAACTTGATTATCAAAAGCCTAACCCCCCCCCCAAAATACCAATTAAAAATACAATGATCTGTAAAGGTACAATTCAACAAACCGTGAAAAGCTGAGCAAACCATCGGAGCATTTGATCTCTCTCATTTTCAAAAAAAGATTATTTTATTTGGCATGCCCAGGCTTGGCAGGAGTGATTCGGGAAAGGTTCCATAAATATGTAATGGCATTTGCACGAAAACCTGTCGGTCTTCAGTTCATGGGCTGGGACCCACATGCGGGTCATTAAAATAAAATAAAAAGACAGGATCAGAAATCACAATTCAAAGCTAGCTTGCTTCTCGAAAGCATTTGAAGACTAACCTGGTTCGGACATAACAACAAACCATAGTTAGTTGAAAATGAAAATGAAAGCCTCTGAGTTCCTCCTTGCAGGTGTGTTGGAGGAAAAGCACACAACACTAGGCTTTATATAATGAGAAAACTCAGTATTCTCTCTCTCTTAGAAGAGTCTAAGCTGGAGAGGTGTATTGTTTTGCAGTACATCAGGATGTGTGGAACCTGTGACCCTCTCCATATGTTCGACTCCAAGGCCCATCAACCCCAGCCAGCATGACCAATGGATAGAGATGATGGAAGGTGGTGTTCAGCCACATCTGAAGGGGATGTAGTACACATTTCTGCAGTCACAGATTGAAGGATAATGCAGGGCAATCTCCTTTGGTAAGGAAATGGTGGGAGACCACAGAGAAGGAATAGCTGGCATGGACAAGGACACCTTACGGTGCCTGTTGGCTTGCAATGCTGGCTGCAAATGTTCTCAGATCTCCTGAGAACAATCTGCTAGCGATGCTGCTCTAACTAAGCCTAAGTATGTGTAAACCACATGTTAGTCATATTCAGAGCGGACCCACTGAAATTAAATAACACGACACAGGCCCATTAACTGAGTAGAACTTGGTTACATGCAACCCTTGTTCTTTGCTTTAAGCGCCAGGCAGATTTTTCTTATTTCCTGGGCTTTTAACTCTTAATTTGAAGGGTGGCACTGTGACCTCTTTTAGTGGGGTAGGACTTGTAGCCCTACCTTTTTTTGTTTTCTGTTTTTGTTTTTTGTCTTCCGTTTGTTTAGCTTTAAGCCCTTCACTAGTACTGCTGTAAGGTAAAGGTAAAGGGACCCCTGACCATTAGGTCCAGTCGTGACCGACTCTGGGGTTGCGTGCTTATCTCACATTATTGGCTGAGGGAGCTGGCGTATAGCTTCCAGGTCATGTGGCCAGCATGACAAAGCCGCTTCTGGTGAACCAGAGCAGCACATGGAAACGCCGTTTACCTTCCCGCTGTAGCGGTTCCTATTTATCTACTTGCATTTTGACGTGCTTTCGAACTGCTAGGTTGGCAGGAGCTGGGACCGAGCAATGGGAGCTCACCCCGTCACAGGGATTCGAACCGCTGACCTTCTGATCAGCAAGCCCTAGGCTCAGTGGTTTAACCCACAGCACCACCTGGATCCCAGTACTGCTGTACTTTAAGGCTTTTATTGTTACTTTCAGTTGGCTCCAATGTAAGTTGCTTTGAGTTACTTTGTAAGAAAAGCAACTAACAAATTAAAAAAGTAACAATGATGATGATGATGATAGCTATTATTGCATATAGCTTAGTCGGTTAGAGCGTGGTGCTGGAGGAGCATATCCACCCCCATTGTTCTACCCGGACACCGAGGTCCAGCGCCGAGGGCCTTCTGGTGGTATCCTCACTGCGAGAAGCCAAATTACAGGGAACCAGGCAGAGGGCCTTCTCGGTAGTGGCACCCACCCTGTGGAACGCCCTCCCACCAGATGTCAAAGTGAACAACAACTACCAGACTTTTAGAAAACATCTGAAGGCAGCCCTGTTTAGGGAAGCTTTTAATGTTTGATGGACTACCGTATTTTAATATTTTGTTGGAAGCCACCCAGAGTGGCTGATGGGTGGGGTAATAATAATAATAATAATAATAATAATAATAATAATAATAATAACAACAACAACAATACCAAAGTTGCAGATTCGATCCCCGCAAGGGACAGCTGCATATTCCTGCATTGCAGGGGTTTGGACTAGATGATCCTCCGGGTCCCTTCGAACTCTACAATTCTATAAATTACAGTACATCTGCATCCCACCTTTTTTCTCCAAAGAGCACAAGGTGGTGTGTACACTTCTCTCCCTCCCCATTTTAACCTCACCGGTAGGTGACTGCCCCTAAGTCACTCAAGGGGCTTCGTGGCTCAATGGGGATTTGAACCCTGGTCTCCCAGGTCCCAATCCAGCACCGTAACGACTGCGCCAAGTAATATTTCAACTAATCATTTAAACCCTGCCTTCATTTCCATTTCCCTTCCTCTACTGTCTACAGAGCATCTCTTCTTAGGCGGCAAACCTCTTGGGGAGTGCCGTCTGGTGCCCATTGGGCAGAAGGCAGGGAGCCGATTAAGAGCCAGAGCCAATGACAGGCGGAACCAGTTATTTCTAAGTCCCTCCTCCTCCCTGCTGAGTTCTACCTGGAGACTAAGGTGCTCGTAGGCAGTGCCAGTCCCCAGACTTGTTATAATGTGGAAGGTAGGGAGAAGAGGAGCTGGCTGAGGGCAGATTGAGCAGTTCTCCATGTGCCTTAAGGAACCAGCCTTTGGGGCAGAAACCTCTCCTCTCCTTCTTTATAAAGTGGCCAGGAACACAGAGGGCTTTTTAAAAAACAAAACCCCTGCCTCTCGCTAAAGACCCTGCTTCCACACAAGGAGAGGAGCCAGGCTGCCTTCACCCCAGCTTGCTGTGGTCAGCAGAGGCGACACTGGCAGACTATTCTCTCGAAGTGCTAATCCATTTGCTAATAAATCCAGTGTTTAACTGACCTTGGCCGTGCCTGCTGCAGAGGACGCAAGTACAGAAAGAGGAGCCATTTATAATGCATCAGTTGACAGATTCTTCCTGCAGTTTCTGCTGGTCTCTGTGGGGGCAGGTAGGTATTGGCTAGAGTTTTAGCAAAGTGGAACCGGTCCTGAATGGACAAGTACCCTCTCATCTCAGGGGGAAAGAAACCACTGCAAATATGACGCCTGTTTCCCACAGATCATTCTAAGGGAGAAGAAAGGCTGTCAAGCAGCTAGCACGGCGGAGCCTTTAGCCCTCTCCAGAAACTCTTGGAATGCAGCTTATATTAGCCCTGACCACTAGGCATGCTGGCTGCGGCTGACAGGAGCTGGAGCTTAACAACATCTAGAGGGCCTTAGGTTCCTACTCCCTGATGTAGCTGCTGGAGAGGGTCAGACTAGGGCAGGCATAGGCAACCTTGGCTCTCCAGATGTTTTGGAACTACAACTCCCATGATCCCTAGCTAACAGGGCCAGTGGTCAGGGATCATGGGAGTTGTAGTTCCAAAACATCTGGAGAGCCAAGGTTGCCTATGCCTGGACTAGGGAGACTGAAGTTCAATTCTTTGCATCAGCTGCAATGCTCACTGGGTGACCTCAGCCTGACCTACCTCACAAGACTGGCATGTGGTTAAAAGCCACATGTGCAAACCATACATGCCACACAACGTTCTCTAGATGCAAGGCGGACTATAAATAAAAACAATGCATATTTCAGTTATGCCCTCCCTTTTCTGCAAAGGAGTTCAAGGCAAGGTACATGGCTTCCTACCTTTTATCCTCACAACAACCCTATAAGGCGGATCAGACGGGGAGATAACTGCTTGCGCCAAGTTCACCCAGCTGCACTTCATATGGCTGAGTGGGAATTCAAAACCAGGATCTCCCTGGTCAAATGCTACACGAGGGGTGCTGAGACTTATGGAAGCTATGCTGTTTATTTGTTTGTTTGAACTGGGACCCTGAGGTCCAGTGACTAGAGGAAATTATTGGCTCGGGTAGGTGGCTTCCCGTTAAGAGTAAGTATCTCTCTGAGCACATGCTGTGTGTGGAAACTTGTAACCAATACCTGAACCAGGACCACAAGTCCTTTTACACAAAAATCCACTCTTGGTTTTCCTCATAGCATTCAAACTAGTTTAGGGTGGTGGTGGAGTGGAGAACTTTTTTAGGTGTTGCTGTTGTTTTATAAATGGGACACCTTTGCCAACAATGAAGGCTATCAGTGACTACTAGCCACAATGGTTATGTTCTGCCTCCATTTCTGGAGGCAATAGGCCTAAGAATACCAGTCATTGGGGATCACTAGAGGAGGCTATGTTGCTGTGCTTGGATCCTGTGTGCAAGCTTCCCATAGGCACCTGGCTGTGAGAACAGGATGCTGGACTAGATGAGTTTTTGGATATCTTCTTATGTTCTTACTGCAAATCTACCAGTAGCACCCAATCCACCTCCTTCACCCCTGGACCAGATCACACTGCCATGGCTACCTACACTACAACTTTGTGAGCCTCCTTGGCCTTTTCCCTTGTCGGTCTAGAACAGGTGTGGGGAAGCTTCAGCCCTCCAGCTATGGCTGAACGATGACTTCCGTCATCCTTGCCCCTTGGCCATCCTTGCTGGGGCTGATGGGAAGTGTAGTTCAGAAACATCTGGAGGGCCACAGGTTCCCCACCTCTGGCCTAGAAGGAGATACCCAGTGGTGCTTTGTTTTTGTTCTGACTTTGACCTAGTTTTCCTGGAGGTGAGTATAGCTGTGCCTCAGCTGCCTCCCTTCAGACTGCAGGTGGTGTGTCCATGGGCATACCCAGCGTGGGGCAGGGGGGGCAGCTGCCCCCCTAGAAGCAGGGCCGGCACAGCCGTGGGCGAGAGTGGTGCTGCCGGTGGGGCTGGTGGGCAGAGGCGGAGCACAGCCCAGCGGAGCGTGAGTTTGGCGTTCCCGCCCGCCGCGCCGCGCCCTCCAGCTTCCTGAGAGGTGGCCGAGCTCCGGCCGGGTCCCCTGCTGTCACCCAGCCCAGCCCCCGGCTCATGGTGCCCCAGCAAGCCAGGCAAGGCGCTCAGCGTCCGCTCCACCACGTCGCTCATGCCTGGGCCGACGCCACATGCCTGGGCCGACGGAAGAGGACGCCCCAGCGGAGGGAGAAGGGAGAGCGGCCTGCCAGCCGCCTCTGCCTCTGCCACCTCAGCGCTCACTTCCAGGCCGTCTCTGTCGGCGGAGAAGGCCGCCCCCCGCCCCCAGGAGGGCTTCCTCTCGAGGAGGAAGGCGCCGGGCAGGGAGGAGGAGGGGATCTAGAAGGAGAGCCAGGTGCAGCGAGAAGTTATTTTTATTATTTTCATTTTTATTCTTACATCATCATCAGCATCTTTCTCTGTAGCCCCGCCCATATTCCCACTTTGTGGCCCCTCCCGTGCCTTGGCCCTGCCCCTTGCCCCCCTAGTTTTGATCCTGGGTATGCCCCTGGGTGTGTCAGTGGACTGCCTGATGAGAGTGCCTCTCCCTGCATTCAGCATTTCCTGAGCAGAGAAAACTAACGTGAAGTGGCTGCCCGACTCCCATACAAGCAAATGATTAGGATGTGCCAAACTGCAGTATAATATGAAGTTGTTGCTTTAAACAAGCTGATTTATCACTGTGAGATGCGAAACAAGAGGGGATATCCTAGAACAAAAAAAATGCCATCAAGGGAGGTTTCTTATGCTTCAAGTGGGATAGAAATGTCCTTCCAGAAAAAGGAAAAGATGAGAAGCAGTGGAGAAAATTTACATGTCAGCTTTAGAATTATACAAAATGTTGCAGTGTGGGGGGCTATTGTTCAGGGCTCGGAAGAGGGCAGGCTGGGCTGGCACACGGAACAAGAGCACTTCATGCTGCAACATTTTGTTGAAGGTCTCATCTTTTCTTCCGTTTTTGCAAAAGCCTCCTGGTCACTGGGTTAAAGCTGACTAAAAGTCCAGAGGTAGCATTATTATCACTTCACGATGGGGTGGAAGGTTCACAGGCTATAAAGGACTTGCTCACAAATTTATTGACAGCTGCACAAAATATTATAGCTAGGAAGTGGAAGGGGTAAGCAGAATATAAAATGGAAGAATGGTATAAAGAGGCGTGGGATATAGCTATTAATGATAAATTAGCATGTGCCATTAAGGTAAGACAGGGAATATGCAGGAGAAATGATTTTGAGGAGATATGGAGGGTGTCTGTAGAATTTGCACTGTTAAAATGGAAAGGGGTCAAACCATTGCAAGAGGTGTTGAAATTTTGGGAGGTTTGATAGTTACAATGTAATGTTCTCGGTGGTGGGGTGCAGATTTTTATTCTTATTTATTTATGATTTTACTTTGTCAAAAAATAAAATAAAGAAAAACATTTAAAAAAACCCAGCAAATATGCGTGTGAGTCTGTGAGGCAATCTTTTCTTGATCAAAATGCCAGATATAGATCAAAATAAATACAGCCCCCCCCCCATTTACACTTGTTCTACTTGCACACAGCCACATACATGCGGGGCGCCGGAAAATAATTAGATAATTAGATAATTCAGTTCAAACCCGGAAATGGTGGGAGAGAGCGGGAGAGTCCTTGTGGCTCGTGAGGAAACCCTCCCCAGAGCCCGATGAGGACATCAGTGAGGGTGGAGGAAGCTCCAAAGAGACTGGAGTGGGATTTGTTTGTGCTGCTCAGCCTCCCCACCTAACAGCTGTCACACGGGGTAGCGTAGCTGCTGCTGCTGATTTCCTGAGCATCCTCCAGCCTCCTGCCAGGCCCAGAGCTTCAATTCCAGTTGTGGACATTTTCGGATACAGTATTTTTGGTATAGATGGTAAGGCAAAGTGACAGAGAGGGCGTTTAAAGGGTGTTTGGAGGGTGCTCCCCACTTTATGCGATTGCACTTATGTGCATGGGGCCCCAGAATGTAACCAGAATGTAATGTGTATAACCTTTATGTGTTCGTAACTGAGGCCTGTGTTGTAGTCCAGAATGTAACCCCGCATAAGTGGGGAGTCACCTGTAAATACATAAAATGTGTTGGTGAACTGTTCCTGGGCACAAAATAAAAAAAATCCTTCCAGCAGCACCTTAAAGACCAACTAAGTTTTTATTTTGGTATGAGCTTTCTTCAGATACATGTTCCTGGGCACCACTCACATAGGCAAAGTCCATAGCTGAGTGCAATAAGCATTCCTTGACCACAGAAAACAAGGTGAGCCAATGTCGATAATACTGAAGCAGATGGACCAATGGTCTCAGTCAGTGTAACACAGCTTCCTAGCACCTTTAAAAAAACCAAACTCATATTCCCCCCCCCCTATATATACTGTGTACAGTAACAATAGCAGATTGGATCAAATTAGGCAAATGTACAAGAACCCTTATTTTAAAAGCATTTTGCAGCAAGGAAACACAGGTTGACCCACAAATTAAATGTATCAGCTTGCCTCGCTCAAAGCTTTCCACGGTGAGGTAAACACGGTGGAAATGCAACTACAAAAGGTAAGCAGCAACCAATTCTTATGCTAAAATTCTTAAGTGACTGTGATCTTCACCAACAGTCCATTTATTTTTTGGCATGCTGACCTTTGAGCAGCTTAACTATTCCCAGAATTTTAATCTACTATATTACAGGAGCGATTGTGAATTTAGTCCATCTCCTTAGACAGCAATGACATAGGAGTCCACGTAACTACCTCCCCCCCCCACAAAATTATTCTTCTACTCACTGCTGTGAAAATAATCACCATGCTTCATTTAAGCACAGCTCAGCTCTTCCAACTGATATTGGCACCTCAGCCCATTTGTGGCTGACTTTGTCAATTGCAGTCCATCACAGCTAGCACTTCAGGCAGGTTGCTTTCATGGGGAAATCAAGAGGAGACTGCTACAATAATTACACTAAAAGTTACGATAACATGATTTTAAAAAGTACAACTAAAGAGCCAACTGGGCTTGGTATTTATTGATTTTCTAAAAAAGAAAATCAAGGTGCACAAAGTGTTACACATGGTTTCGAGCCCCCTCCACGTTTATGGAAGCTCTGAAACCCCCCACAGCCCAAAAATAGCTCGGAAGATGACCCTGACCAAAACATATTGCTTTCTTCTGATCATTATTAGTTATATTTCAATTATGATTACAGTCGTACCTTGGTTGTCGAATGGAATCCATTCCGGAAGTTCATTCGACTTCCGAAAACATTCCGCAACCAAGGCACGGCTTCTGATTGGCTGCAGGAGCTTCCTGCACTCAATCAGAAGCCATGGAAGCTGCGGAAGCTGCACCAGACGTTCGGGTTCCAAAGAACGTTCACAAACTGGAACGCTCACTTCTGGGTTTGCGGTGTTCAGGAGCCAAAACATTCAAGTCACAAGGCGTTTGGGATCCAAGGTACTACTGTACTTATTATTCTTTAATGTATTTATATCCCACCTTTCACCCAGGCAGCTTACAACATTTAAATACAACATTACAAAACACAAAAGAATAAAAAGAATAAGACAAAGGATCTTTAAAATCCCAAGTACCATTCTAGCAGGTACTGAGCCAAAGCCAATCTAGTAGCACCTTGGCTTATGTTACCCTCGGGTAACGTAAACTTCGGGTTGCAAAAATGGCAAACCCGGAAGTGTTTTGCTGCACGCGCATGCGCAGAAGCGGTCCCTCCGGTTGCAGAAACCTCGGAATCCGAACGGAGCTCCGGAATGGATCCGTCCGCAACTGGCTGTACCATTTAACAGCCTGGCCAAATTTTCCAAGTCTCAGAAAGGCTTTGCATCTTGCTGAAACAACAGGTCTTCCTTCAGCAGTGAGCTGTCCAAGGTCCTGATCGGCTCTGCCTAGTTTAGCCTATTCCTGCTCTTCTACCTGCTGGCTCTGGATGTTGCCAATGGAGACTTCACTTTATCCAACCTTAGCTTCCTGTTACCTACTAAAACATGACCTTGACAGACATGGCTCTGCCACACTGGCCCCCACCTCACTAAGATACGCTGCAACTTGCATCCTTCCCTTGCATGAGACCAGAATGCCCAAATATCTGGGTTGCGATTTTGTCCTGCCTGCAAAAAAATCCGCTATTTTATGAACATTCATCTTTCATTGTTTGTTTATGCAACTTTCCGTCAATCTGTCATTATCCAACACGTTTTACTGCATTTCCCTGTCGTCTTCCTAACTGCAAAGAATCTGGGTTGTTTTTTTTAAGATATAAGACGTGGATTTGTCATGCCCAGGGCGCTTTAATCCACTTTAACAGAGGAAACCTAAACTTTCCTGTATGTGACTGAATCCCTCCTGCAAAATTGCAACAGTCTAAAGGTGACCAAAGCCCATAATCTGTCACAGTGGGGTAGATTTTGCTCTTTCGGTGTGTGTATGTGGTGGTGGGAGAACGATGTCTGACTGCTGTGCTGGTGCTTCCTCCCTGCTGGTGTTAATGAAAGTGGCAGAACTAGCTACGCATCACTGAGGATGGCCAGGAGATGAAAAGGCCCAGGAGGAGGAGCTAGTGATGGAGCAGAGAATTGCAAAAGAGCAGCAGCCATTGTCCCATCAGGTTTCACTTCATGCCTAGGTTTGTGCTGGGTTAGGCTTAGATGATGTGCTTGCCTGGCGGCCCACTGGCCATTTGCAGTTGGGAAAGATCGAGTGTGCTGCTTCGCACAAGCAAGCAATTATTCTTCCTTGCAGCAGCAACCTGAGCAAGTGAGTGCAGTCGATCCTGGCTCCCAGAGTATGTGTCCATGTAGACACCTAAAAGAGAGTTCCATCTCTTGTATTCCAAAATGATCACCGCGCTCCGCAGGTGAGGGCCTCCCGCAGATACGATCTCATCAGGAGGTCCATTCAACACAATGTCAAAAGCCAGTCTTTAGTGTGGTGGCACCTAGACTTTGGAACTCCCTCCCCATTACATATCAGACAGGCACCATCTCTCCTGTGTTTTCAGCATTTGTTGAAGACTTGCCTTTTTTAACGAGCCTTCAAAGTGGAGTTCTTTAATCCCGGTCCGTTATCTGCAGTGGATTTCAAATTGTTTTCATGTCTGTCTATTGGGAAATCTCTTTGGGAGGCTTCGTAAAAAGTGTAAGTGAAATGAATAATATAAAAGCCTAGAAATGTCATTTCTACCACCAACAGGGATTGTTCTGCAGTTCCTCTGCTCCCCCAGATTTATAACTGGAAATTAGCCAAATAGTTTACTGCTCACTTATAACCAGTGCTTCTTTTTCTAGGATAAAAAGGTGCCGGTACTCACCATGAAGTTAAAAAAAGCACTGGTCCATATAGTTAAAGCTATGGTTTTCCCAGTAGTGATGTATGGAAGTGAGAGTTGGACCATAAAGAAGGCTGATCACCGAATGCTTTTGAATTATGGTGCTGGATGAGACTCTTGGGAGTCCCATGGACTGCAAGAAGATCAAACCTATCCATTCTGAAGGAAATCAGCCTTGAGTGCTCACTGGAAGGACAGATTGTGAAGCTGAGGCTCCAATACTTTGGCCACCTCATGAGAAGAGAAGACTCCCTGGAAAAGACCCTGATGCTGGGAAAGATTGAGGGCACAAGGAGAAGGAGACAACAGAGGACAAGATGGTTGGACAGTGTTCTCGAAGCTACCAACATGAGTCTGACCAAACTGCGGGAGGCGGTGGAAGACAGGAGTGCCTGGCATGCTCTGGTCCATGGGGTCACGAAGAGTTGGACATGACTAAACAAGTAAACAACAACATAACATAGCCATATATCAATCAATAACTGCATCTGTAGTTAAGACTATAATTGCAGGGGGGCACATAGTAGTAACAAAATGCCACTGAGATGAGAGCAAACGGCGTATGTTACATACTGTAAAGCACAAAGGAACAACCCTACAATGTAGTTTCACTGCTAACATGTAGCTTCGATGCTGGACAGAGTCGGAGGTGGAGAGTTTGTGGTTTATCACATAAATGAGGCTGAAAAACACAGGATGTTCTTATAGAAGGCTGTGTGAGATGAGCCTGCTATGTGGGAAGATTTCTAAAGCTTCTTGGCAGTGGCCATTCTGTACTCTTATGAATCAAAATACTAGCCATAAGTGGAAAATAAAACAAAATAGCAATTTCTGTTAGGTAATGAAAGCGATGTGATTATAAGGGTTGCCACTCTATAGGAGTCTCATTTGGTGCAATTAATTGAGGGATGATTTAGCAGTTATAAATAAAATGGGGAAGTGTCAACTGAAGAGAGATGGGGTTGTAGCCTATTCTAGTCCTACTCAGAGTAAACCCATTGAAATCAATAGACACGGACAATTTGGTTCATTAATTTAAATGTGTCTACTCTGAGTAGAAGTCTGTTGGAGACAACCTATGGATCTGGGGAGGATTCTGATGGCAAATGAAATGGATCGAGAGAAAAGAGACTGAATTTGGGAAGATTTTGAATTAATCGGGCAATAAATAAATAGCAGGGATGTAAATACCTAAAAGCTAAACTAATGGACTGATCTACCACAGTTTCATGGCAGACCACCATGGGTTCCACAAACAAACAAACAAAAAGCAGGAAGATAAATGTGAGAAAATAAATGAAATAAGTCTCTGTTGCCTTTTCGTGGTAAAGCCTGCAAGATATCCAACCAATATGCAAAATACTAAATATTTTATTTCCGTCTGCCAGCTGCTTATTGCAGGTGGAATTTGTTTGCATATGGAAGCATGCAAACCGCTTGAGAGACAAGTCCCTTTTACACAGCCCAGATGGAGCAGACGGCTCTGACTTAGGCCAGTGGAATTCCTCATGAGTAAACTTGCATAGGACTGGCTCTCAGCCATGCGGACCTCAACTGAAACGGAGGAAGCTTCCTTTACAGGAAGTCAGGCCACTGAACTGCCTCCCTCATTAATCAAAAGCTGACTTCTCAGCTCCTTTGCACATGCTTCAGGTGGCATCCTTAAGCATCTGAGAACATAAAAAGAGACTGTTGGATCAGGCTAGTTGGGCATCCAGTCCCACAGTGGCCACCCAGATAGCTGTGGGAAACCCGCATGCAGGACCCATAAACAAGAGCCCTCTCCCCTCCTGTAGCTTCCAGCAACTGGTATTCAGAAGCACTGATGCCTCCGACCGTGGAGGCAAAGCACAGCCATCGTGGCTAGTAGCCAAACCAAAGATGTTTATTCGGCTTTACGCCCATCATAAAACACAACACAACACAACACAACAAAACAAATAAAACAGCGGACTCGTACAAGCCACAAATAATATAACACAATTGACAGCTCACAAGGACAAATATTAACAATTCAAAAAGAAAAGTTTAAGATTAAGATTAAAAATTTAGGCACTACGCTAAAATCAATATCTGATGTCACTATAGAAAATTCTTATAACTATCAATAATTAGCTAACATTCCATTCCGTCTCTTGTACGAGAGGATGGCTGTTAGGAATTTAGCAACCTGTAGAGTAATATAAGGATCCACTTCTTGAAGAACCCAGGCAAGCTGTAGGTCAACTGGTTTGTCAGCCATAGGCTGGATTATGGAGTTTAGTATACTAGCACGAGCCGAACTGTACATAGGGCAGATAAACATAACATGGTGTAGAGCTTCAGATGTTTTAATTTCACAAGCACACATTGATGAGACTTGGCCCTTAGTAAATCTATGTCTCAGATCGTGGCTAGTAGCCTCTGAGAGTCTTATGGGGCCTCTCTCACTCAATCTCCAGCAAGCGGGTCACTAATAATGCCCAGATTATAAATATTAAACAGTTCAGAAATGTCTCTAAATATATTATAAACAGAATCCACCCAGAATCACTTGCTTAGCCTTGAACAGGCACATCCAACAGGTAGATCACTGAACATCTGTGGTAGATCACTGGTAGATCACTGGCTCCCCCCAAAGAATCTCTACAACTTTGTCTCCCCTAAAGAAAGATCAACATTTTTGCCCTGCACCCCCCCCCAAAATGGGGATTTCCCTAAAGAAAGCTCAACAACTTTGACCTGAACCCCCGCAAAAGGGGGTAGATCATTGCCAGTTTTTAACTCTAGTAGATCACAGCCTCTTGGGAGTTGGCCACCCCTGGCCTAGAATAATCACGTGATACTTTGTCCCCAGTAACTTGGTGTGAAAAATTGATCAGCTTAAAAACACCTGGATGAAAATATATGCTGTAACTATTTTTTTGCTGGGTGGGGAAGGGAGAGAAGCCATGCTGTGCTCTTCCAATATAGCGTTCCATCACAAACCATCAGAGAGGAAGATCCAGGGGTCTCAATTTAGCTGGCAATTTTGCTGAAGATGCAGGAGGCAGAATGAAATGCAGCTGGTTCCTCTGCGGATGTGGTGTGCACAGAGCAATAAAGCCCTTTAAAGCTAAAACAAGCATGTTGATATGAGTAAGCTAAGCAAATCGACGCTGAAGACAAAAGGATTGCACTCAGCTCAATTGTGTTCAAAGCAGACCCATTGAAATGAACAAGACTCAGCTAGTCACATCCAGTAACTTCGGTGGGTCTACTCTAGGTAGGGCTAGAACTGTCTACAACCCCAGGAAGGGGAGGGGAGCAGTCACAGTGCATCAAATGACAAGCAATTATTACAGGGAAAGCCTTCCTTTTAAAAAAAGGTTTTTTGTGTGTGCTATGGGGATTGAAAGAGAAACAGTTCAACTCTTTGGATTATTCAAGAAGAAAATTCCTCTCTATTAAGTCTGACCTTTGGTCATCCAGCTCCTCTTTGAGTTGCAAAAAAAAAATCACAGCCTGCATTTTTCAGAAAACACTCTTTTGCTTTAATAATACAAGATTAACAAACAGTAATAGCCCCACAGGGGATAATTTGGTGGGAGATGGGTGCTGACAATTTACACCCAGGAGTGCAGCGTTTAATCTATCAGGCAAGTGGGTCATTTAAATGTATAAAATGACACCAGAAATGCTCTGTGCATTATTCAGTTTATGAATTTATAAACAGAAGAGTGGTGATGCAGTTGTGTTACATATATCCCACCTATCAGGCAATTCCCCCCCCCGTTATTTATATAGTACTATCACTACATGTGGTGCATTCTGCATTATGAGAGATTTTTGCCCCAGTGAGCTTACAATCTAAAATTCAGCACGAGAGACAACAAAGGAGTGGGGAGATGGGAAATATGGATTCACTGCATAGGCTTACAAGGGGTGATATGATAGCCATGTTCAAATATATAAAAGGATGCCATATAGAGGAGGGAGAAAGACTGTTTTCTGCTGCTCCAGAGAAGCGGACACGGAGCAATGGATTCAAACTGCAAGAAAGAAGATTCCACCTAAACATTAGGAAGAACTTCCTGACAGTAAGAGCTGATCGACAGTGGAATTCGCTACCAAGGAGTGTGGTGGAGTCTCTTTCCTTGGAGGTCTTTAAGCAGAGGCTTGACAGCCATATGTCAGGAATGCTTTGATGGTGTTTCCTGCTTGGCAGTTGGTTGGGCTGGATGGCCCTTGTGGTCTCTTCCAACTCTATGATTCTAGGTGAAACTCGGAGAATTAGAATATAGTCAAAAAGTGCATTTATTTCAGTAACACAATTTAAAAGGTGAAGCCAATATATGAGATAGATGCATGACATGCAAAGCACAATATGTCAAGCCTTTATTTGTTGTAACTGTAATTATTTGTCGTTAGGCGGGTCAATTATAAATGGAATGTAATTAATGAAATGTAATGGCGATGTTTATTTTCGTATTATTGTAACTATTTGTTTTATTACTGCGGAATTTACAAAAGAAAGCATTCGTAAAAATTAAAAGAAAAAGAAAAAAACAGTAAGTTGTGTTACTGAAATAAATGCACTTTTCGATGATATTCTAATTTTCCAAGTTTCACCTGTCTTTTGTGTAGGAGAGGCCCTGCTTGTCCCGGTCTTGGCAGGAAAGAAAGCTACAGGCTTAAGGCTTAAGGCACTGTGAAAGCAATGAAGCCCTGCATGTAAACCAACCGACTCGAAGATATGTTAAGGAAGGGAGAGGCTTCCAGTTCCAGCAAACAGTTAAGAACATAAGAGGAGCCTGCTGGATCAGGCCAATGGCCCACCTAGTCAAGCATCCTGTTCTCAGAGTGCCCAACCAGATACATGCAGGAGACCAGCAAGCGGAATCTGAGCACAAGATTCCAGCAAGTGGCATTCAGAAGTATCACTGCTTCCGACTTTGCAGGTGAGGTATAGCCATCATGGCTAGAAGCCCCCAATAGACTAATTCATTGGTTCAAGAATATTTGGTTGTAACATTCAGGTTAGCTGAAAAGCGCCCGTTGCTTCTCCGAACGGAGAGCCGCATCCCACTCGTGGAAGCTCTAATAATGTGTCATGCTCGATAACAATCGCTCATGTTTTCCGTTACGAGACTGTCCAGGGCCGGGCAGCTTTGTTTAAATCTGACAGCTCCGGCATAATTTCCCCCGTCTGCCTTCTGCTCCTTTAACTAGTTTTTATGTCTTAAAAAATATCAATTTGTGTCATTTCCACCGAGCCGTATCATACTCATTATAGTTAGCAAATTAAGGACTTGAAAGTTATCTTGGCAGGTTTTGTAAGTGGATGACGCAGACAGAGCAACGCTCAGTGGCACCCGATTGCAACAAATGTGCGTTTTCCGCAGGAAGTCAACTTTGCTAAAGGAATGTGGCAATCATAATTAAAAAGGTATTTTCTTTGCTCTTAGCATGTGGACAATGGGAGCCGTGCAAAATCTAACCGCACAGGAATCTGCCACGCCTTGATAAAGGCGTAAATTGTAATGTGCCTATTGCTAGCAAGGCTTCTTGGGTGGCTTCCGTCAGAAAACATGCTCAGCAAGCAGATCTGTCAGCGCTGCAGATGAATCTTTATATCTTTAACAATTCATATCCTGATCTTCATCAGATACGTCACGAAACAACTTACAATAATAAATTACGCAATGTATTGGGTCCCCCTCCCCTTTATTTAAAGCAAGGCAGCTGCCATTTTAATTCCCACACAATGTTCCTAACTTAGCACTAGTCTGTAGCATTATGGGAAATAAAAATGGCAGCTATCCAGAGGAGCAACACTACTAGTCAGTGTTAAAAATTAGCCAGGCGCCAGGTGCGTTTTGCGACTGTCTTGGGTCCAATTGCGACCCTTTTGGACATCTCTGGATGCCAGGTTGGCGACTGGGGAAAGCAAAATGTCACTTAGAGAAGGATATGACATATTTCCCTTGAAGAGTTTTATTTGATGTTTTAATGCGTTGTAAACTGCTTTGAATTATGGTGCTGGAGGAGACTTTTGAGAGTCCCATGGACTGCAAGAAGATCAAACCGATCCATTCTTAAGGAAATCAGCCCTGAGTGCTCACTGGAAGGACAGATCGTGAAGCTGAGGCTCCAATACTTTGGCCACCTCATGAGAAGAGAAGACTCCCTGGAAAAGACCCTGATGTTGGGAAAGATGGAGGGCACAAGGAGAAGGGGGCGACAGAGCTCGAGATGGTTGGACAGTATTCTCGAAGCTACGAACATGAGTTTGACCAAACTGCGGGAGGCAGTGGAAGACAGGAGTGCCTGGCGTGCTATGGTCCATGGGGTCACGAAGAGTCGGACACGACTAAACGACTAAACAACAACAACAAAACCGCTTTGAGATTGGTCCTTTAAAATATAGAGTGGTACAGAAACGAAACGAATAATAACAACAACAAATTTCACTGCAAAAGAATGTGCCTAGACATTCCATTGTGACAACCGTAACCTAGGTTTAAGGCGCCATTTGGTGATATCTGAGTTTCTAACACTTCTGCTAGCGAGGGAGTGGGGCAGTGTTGAAACCTGACCTTGCTAAGCAAACTTGAGTTCCTGAGAGTGGAACTCTGATAGTAACCAGGGTTACAAGCCAAAGAGCAGGGGACAGAGATGGGATGATAATGGAGACTGAGACGAGAAGGGGGACAAAATCATTATTCTCTTTGTGTTCTTGATTGCCTGCTTTAATATTATGACTGGTATTAAGCAAAGGGCAATGAATGAATGAATTATATTAGCATGGATTATTGACTTTTGATCCATTCATCCATTTGACCTTTCAATCCTGAAATAAGGAGAATGGATCCCACACTTAATTCTGTCAAGATGAAGCTCTTCTGAGCAGGTCATTTCACATCTGTGGATAATTGGTAGCCACTTATTTCTCATTTTATGGTGGGAAGCTATCACTCAGGCAGGAGGTCTCAAACCTTGGGAGCTTCTGCATCACAATATGTGCTCTACCACTGAGCGATGGCCTCCTAAAGTAGCTGAAATATAGGATACAGGGCTGGGGTTCGGAAGGCATTTCCTGGGTGGAAAAACACAATGCCCTAAACCAGCAGTTTCTAACCTCCATCCCCCCTCCCAGACCACTTGAAAATTACTGAGGGTCTTGGCAGATCACTGGTTGAATTTTCTGCCTGTTGTAGAAATTCTAATGTGCTGCGCTAGATGCTGTACAATTTCAACTGAATTTTTACTGCTTATACTGTTCCTTGTATGTTGTTTTATTCTACTACGATTTGCATTCCATAGAATTCAAATTGTAGAACGATAAGATACAATATAAGGAATAAAAGAAGCAATAACATATTATTAAAATCAATATGAATGTTTAATGCAGATATGCGGTGTGCAATTTTAGCATTAGTGTGCAGCAATTATTATTGTTATTGTTCCGCCCATCTGACCGGGTTGCCCCAACCGCTCTGGATGGCTTCCAAAAATTATAAAACCACAATAAAACATCTCAGTCTAGAAGCCAGGAGTATTTGAACTAAAACACTCATTGAAAGTAAAAGAAATTCAATCAAGGCTGCAACCATATACCCAACCTGGGAGTAAGTGCCATTGAATTCAATGGGACTGACACCCAAGTCGACACATATGTGTGTGTGTGCTTAAAGGTGGCTTAAAAGTTACATTCCAATAAACTCAAAGTTTATTTGTAAATCATTTTTACTGAAATATTTGTGTGTGTGTGTGTGTGTGTGTGTGTACACACTTCAAATACATTTCCCTTAACATTTTGTTTTAAGCTTTGAAAGGGAAGGTGGGAATGAAGGTGCTGAAAAATGCTAATTTTAGCCAACCTAGGGAACTGCAAATGTATATTTATTACACTGGCATGCGTGCTTCCCAAGGATGGCCACCCAAAGGAGGGGGGGGGGAATTAATTACAAGCTTCAAACCTTACCATTTTGACAGGTATTGTATCCATGTTATTATGTCACTAATACTTTATGAAACAATGCGTTTTCAGAAACGGCAGTTGCCCGCCCCTCCAATTACTAGTGGAGATGGAAGTCACACCAATTGCCAAAGCTATACTACATACACCTGCAGAAGATGAATTGCGTCCTTTTCTATCAGAGCAATTCTATACAACACAATACACGTCCACTCAGAAGAAAGCCCCGCAGAGTTGAAGGGGACTTGTAGGCATGCATACACCCCGACATAAACATTCATGCGCCAGGGGAGAAATGATCAGGAAACGTGAACTGATACGACACTCACTGCCTTTAAATTACAATCTAAATCCAGGATGGGGAACCTCAGGCCCAGGGGCCAAATGTGCCCCACCAGGCCTTTCAACCTGGCCCTCTCTGCAAGCCATACCCCCCACCAGCCCTGCTTTGCACCCTCCTTGGGCACTTATCAAACTCTGATAATACTTCCTGATTGCGACTTCCGGTCTGTCGCGGCGGAGAGAAGGACGCAGGGACTTCGCGCGCCGAAGTCCCTGGCTTCGCGGAGGGGGGGGGAAGTCCGCAGAGCGAGCGGACTCCCCGTAAAAGCACCGGGTAGAGAGTCCCGGTGACTCACGCGCCCAGTGGCTGCTCCGTTTTGCGGATCCCCCGCTGCCCGAGAGCTCAGTAGAGCGATCGAGAGCCGGCGGGGTGGAACCGCGGGAGCCATTTTGGGCTTAATCTTACCTCCGAGAAGTGAAGCTCCGAGTCCTGACCCGGCAAGCGGCGGATTCTTCCGAACAAAGTTAAAGGTTTCCATAAAGTAAGTGGAATTTTGATTACGGACTTTAAATTTAACAATTGGAAAAATAGGAGAGACTTTAAAGTAACGGAAGTCGGTCTCTTCCTAATGGAAAACTGGGAGGCGCTTTAAAAAATCTTAAGCCGAACGACGAAAAGCATTTGGAATTGTGGACCCGAAAGAAAGAAAGACTTTTTCGAACCCTCTCAACTCCCGAGTCCGGCACCCCTTGAGGTACAGCATTAAAAAGGGGGAGAGTGTTTTGACAGCTGTCAAAAGCTGTCAAACTGTCAAAAGACCGGGTGGATTTATTGCACTGTTGTGATCAGTAAAAATTGACTGAAAATGTGTTAGAACTATGTAACATTGGAACTAAGAATGGATTTGTGATTGAATCAAAAGACAAAGGAAAAGAGCAGCCAAAATGGAGTCGATCGTCTAAGGAAGGAATTCTCCAGCACCCTTTGTTCTCCACCTCCTGTTTGTCTGCGGTTAGGAAAAGTATGAAAACAAAGTACTCTCGAGCCTTCCAGGAGGCTGTGCTAAACTATCTACAAACATGGGAGGACATTTACAAGGAACGGCAACATCCCAATTCACCAGCAGCTGAGATTGAAGTCCAAGCCCAGGACTTAGAGGAAAATTTGAATTTGGAGACTGTGGAGATTGAGACTGGTTGCCAGGAGAAACAATTTGATGAAAATTTTAAAGAGGACTTGGACTATAAAAAATATGATTGGGATGAAGCAAAGCATGGACTTCAAAAGGAAGAAAAACAAGTAGAGCAAGAAAATGAGAAGCAAAGGAACTTGAGGTTTAATGGACTTGAAGATCCTGGAGGGGTTGGAATGTGGGGTGATGTCAGTGAGGAATGGGAAAGACAGGGGCAGAGGGGGACAAGGGCCTGGAGACGGACATGGGAAAGAATGGGTGTGGGATGAAAATCTAGTTAAAAGTTTTACTTTTAGTTTTTGAAAGACGGTTTTCGAAATTTTGGCCTGTTAACGGAAATGCTGATCCAATTGGGGGAAAAGACTTAGGGAGAGGAGATGGAGTGTAAAAATGAAAGAAAATAAGCTGGGTTTTCTGGAGGGAGACATAAGAACGGCTTAGGAAAGTATTTAAGTTAATGTAAATTTTTGTAAGTTAAGTTAGGTTTTTAGGCAGAAAGCTGCCTACTCTCCTCTCCTTACTCTGAGCTACTCAGTGGCAGGGAGTGCTCGGAGGGGTGAGGAGGGGATATAATGGAACCTTGGAAATGCTGTGCCCTACAGGTTCCTCTTGTGGCAGGAGGGGGCCTGTGGGAGGGCAGCATGGATAAGGAGGAGGATTGAGTTCATATTATAAGAAAAGGATTTTAAACTGAAATAGAAAACCCGCCATAAGCTTTTAGATTCTGTTTAGGGAAAACCAGGAGGAAGACTATCGAGGAAGTCACAATTATAAGGTTAAGATAATAAGAATTGGGGAGTTAAAATTCTCCCCTACTATTGTTATGTGTATATTTGTTTAAGTATGTTTATGAAAGAGCTGGGGGAAACCAATCCTCAGAGCTCCTCCATTCCTGTCCCTTCAGTGGCAGGGGGGGCAAGAGGGGGGAGGAGGGAGGGGGGAGGTCAAACCCAGCTCACAATGGACCCCCTTTGATTCTCAAAGCGCACGGGTCTCACTGGTGGCAGAGGTGGACCAGTGGGTGGAGGGAAAACGAAGGGACAGTGTTGTATTGTATGTCTGTGTAGTTGTGTAGTTTGTTTAGTTTTGTTTGAAAATTAATAAAAATTATTATATAAAAAAAAATACTTCCTGATTGCCTGGACGGATGACAAAGAGGGATGTGTAAGTGTGTGTAGAAAGTAGCCTACTGTACAGAGGTAAAACGTGCATACGTTGTTCTGCTCCCTTTTGCCTCTGGCCACCTCCATGTGGTCCTCAGAAAATAGCCCAGAAGGGAGTGTGGCCCTCAGGATGAAAAAGTCTCCCTACTCCTGATCTAAATTATATGCAACTTCCATGGATGTGGGAAGCAGGAGCAAGTCTCTAATTCCTACTACAGTGGTACCTTGGTACTCGAACTTAACCTGTTCCGGGAGTCTGTTCGACTTCCAAAACAATGCGAAAACTGTTCTTATTGGCTGCAAGAGCTTCCTGCACTCAAGCAGAAGCCACGTCGGACGTTCGGCTTCCGAAAAACGTTCGCAATCCGGAACACGCACTTCCGGGCTTGCAGCATTCGGGAGTCGATTTGTTCGACAACTAAGCCGTTCTAGAACCAAGGGGCCACTGTACTAGGGAGTATTAGACTGGGCTGTACTTTGTCCCCACCCCTTCCATTTGTTTTAATGTTTTAAGTGTGTTTTTAAATGACCTGACTCCCCATCTTCAAGAGGTTGAGTCTCATGCTCAAGATTCCCCCAGTTCCCCTACTGTGGTATGTTAACAGTGCTCTCCTGCTCTCATTGTCTAGAACAGGGGTAGCCAACTTCCAAGAGACTGCGATCTACTCACAGAGTTAAAATGGCAGTGATCTACCCCCTCTTGGGAGGTTCAGGTCAAAGTTGTTTTCTCGAGCTTTTGTTTAGGAAGGAAAGCCCTGTTCTTGGTGGTGCAGAGGGGGGGGGGAATGGACGGGAGAAAGGGTTGTGTAAAGAAGTAGTACATGAGACATGTTTGTCCTGTCCTTGCTCCAAACAACTTGAGGCTCCATACAAAACTCCTCACAACAACCCTCTGAGGGAGGTCATGCCAAAAAGACTGACACCAACCCCAGCACCCACCAAACATCTTGGCTGACAAGAAATGTGAATTCTGGTCCTGATACAAATGGTATTTCCATAAAATAAATTGCTATCCGAAACATACAAAACTTATTTTTTAAAAAATGACCCAATGCAACGTTATCCACTACAACACCATATCGGCTCCGACTGAGTTCCAATAATTAAAACAATGGGTGTTCCCAAAGCAGGTGGCCATTTGGTGCTAACACCTCCTCAGGCATTCACAAGCCTTGCGTTCCTTGTATCCTCCAATGCTTCAGTGGCAACACAATCAATAATGCGCTGTGATTATGCCGTGGCCAACAGGGCGCCTTTTCCATTTGCCGACGATAAGCTCCAGAGGCCTGTGTCTAAAAGGAACTGTTAACAGATGCAGACCTTGGCCTCACCCATCCATTATCATATCAGGTACATATTAAGTTCAGTGTGGTTCTGTCTGCTGGACTTTTTTTTTTTTTAATGGAGGCAAAACCACTTTGCCTGGTCATTAATGGCTACAGCATAGTTCGCCGGGCAATAAATGAAGCTTGAAGGAGGTTGTGGCGTCCACTTGTAGCATCTACAGTGGTACCTCGGTTTAAGTACACAATTGGTTCCGGAAGTCTGTACTTAACCTGAAGCCTACTTAACCTGAAGCGAACTTCCCCATTGAAAGTATTGGAAAGTGGGATTAATCTGTTCCAGATGGCTCTGTGGAGTACTCAACCTGAAGCGTACTTAACCCGAAGTATGAGTGTAATTGGTTCTGGAAGTCCATACTGTACTTAACCTGAAGCGAACTTTCCCATTGAAAGTAATGGATAGTGGATTAATCCGTTCCAGACGGGTCCGCAGAGTACTTAAACTGAAAGTACTCAAACCGAAGCGTACTTAAACCGAGGTATGACTGTACTTAAAAATCTGTCAACACTTGGAGCAACTTGTGGAAGGTAATTTAGTTATCTGCCCCATGCAGCATGCCTTGTAGTGGGCTCTCTGAGAGAAAGCTTGGGCATTTAAAATATTCCTAATCTGCCTTTCTGCCCACTAAGTGGTACACAGCAAGCCAACAACCACCAGAAGGTGCCAGGGCAACAATTTCTGTGTTAAGGCCCCCTACTGCTTGTCTTTCTTTCTTGAAGTACTTATGTACCACCATATCATAATCCGTCAACAGACTTCACCCGGAATACTGTGTCCACTTCTGGGCACCACAGTTTAAGAAGTATATTGACAAGCTGGAAAGCATGCAGACATGAGCACTCTACAGAAAAAGGGTCTGGAAACCAAGCCTTATGAGGAATGGTTGAGGGAGTTGGGTATGTTTAGCCTGGAGAAGACTAAGTGGTGATATGATAGCCCATCTTCAAATATCTGAAGGGCTGTCACATGGAAGGTGGTACAAGCTTGTTTTCTAATGCTCCAGGAAGAGGCCAGTACATACAATCTTTTAACCATGTTTTGCAAACTTGTTCATGCAGACATCTTTTAAAAAAAGGTTTCGATCTAGTGGTTTATAAAACTAGCAATCCAAAAGCTAGTTAAACTTTCACAGCACCAGCAAACTGCAAGAGAGATAACTCTCCCATAGATACAGAGCAGACTAAAGCTCTCTTCTCCTTTTTTTGCCAAGCAGCTGCTGAATGACGACAAAGAAGTATTGGAACCACATCATGTGACCCTGCCTAACCGGGTGATAGACTTTGCCATTAAAGTGGTTGGAACCTCTAGCGCTCAATGGAGATAGCTGCTTTCTGGTCTAGGTTATTTACATACGTTATCTTGAAAGAGCAACAGGATCAGGTTGAACTCTGCTTTACCCACATTCATCTCCGCTTCTATTTCCGCCTTCCTAACCGGCGTTTTTATTGTTTTATCGCCCTGCGGCCGACGCTTTGATACAGTTCAAGCTAGGAATAGGAGCATAGGAATTTGTTCATTTTTTCCCCTTTCAAAACATAGTCCGGCCCCCACAAGGTCTGAGGGACAGTGGACTGGCCCCTGCTGGAAGAGTTTGCTGACCCCTGGCCTTGAGGAAGGGGATGCGACTCTGCGACTGACAAAAGAACTGTCCAATCAGTGCTGTGCTGACCTGGCTTCTGAAAACCAGAGGAAAATGTTTTCCCCGAGTTCACTGCGGGGCAAGAAGAAGTAGAAAGAAGATGGCACCTGTATCCAAAATGCAGCAAATGCATTTTACAGCAAACTGACCCGTTGAAATGGCAATCATGTCTTCTGCTGATGTTACACAGTCCACTTGATACAGAACAGCAGCATGTGCCTCCTAACAACAAAACTATAATTTACTCGGGTGGGGGAGACGCATACACCTCAGTATTTCCGGCAAGTCTCTACACTGCAAATATCTATTTGATGAAATGCTTGATTAAACTCCACAGTTTTTGGTAGCGCTATACATGGTCACACAATAAAAAAGAAAGCTTCTCACACTACTACTAATAATGATCCCAAGTACAAACCAATTTTAATCACCCTCTACATAACTGAAGACATTGCCACTGATTACTTACTTCCTTTTAATGGCTCATAATGCGCTCCCAAATGTTCTGCTTGATTGCGTCCTAGTTTAGCTGATAAGGATGCTATTTATTGCCCCCAGGCTCTTGGAATCCTAGGAAGTCGCCATGTGCATAGGCCTCGACATCAGAGTAGCTCAACAGCAGCTGTGCTTTGGCCAATCTTTTCCGAAGAGGAGGCCCCACTGCTCAGAGGCCAACCACATGCTTTGAATACAGAAAGTCGCATGCTCAATCCCTGGCAATCTCTGGTGCCAGAGGCCTTGGAGGGTGAACCAGGCACTGAGTCCTCAGAGAGTAGACCAGACACTCCACATAGCAAGGACAAAGGTGCCGAAAAGGTCCAGGAACAGGCCAAAGAGCAACATCGGGGGTCAGCAACCTTTTTCAGCCATGGGTCGGTTCACCGTCCCTCAGACCATGTGGTGGGCTGGACTATTTTTGGGGGGGAGGGGGAGAATGAATTCCTATGCCCCACAAATAACCCAGAGATGAATTTTAAATAAAAGCACACATTCTACTCATGTAAAAGCACACAGATTCCCAGACCATCCGCGGGCCAGATTGAGACGGCAATTGGGCCGCATCTGGCCCACGGGCCTTAGGTTGCATACCCCTGAGCAACATCATAGCGTGGGTCTGGGTTAAACCACAGAGCCTAGGGCTTGCTGATCAGAAGGTTGGCGGTTCGAATCCCCGTGACGGGGTGAGCTCCCGATGCTCAGTCTCAGCTCCTGCCAACCTAGCAGTTCGAAAGCACGTCAAAGTGCAAGTAGATAAATAGGGACTGCTACAATGGGAAGGTAAATGGCGTTTCCGTGTGCTGCTCTGGTTCGCCAGAAGCGGCTTTGTCATGCTGGCCACATGACCTGGAAGCTGTACGCCGGCTCCCTCGGGCAATAATGCGAGATGAGCGCGCAACCCCAGAGTCGGTCACAACTGGACCTAATGGTCAGGGGTCCCTTTACCTTTTACAGACCCAGAATGGTCAGGCTGCTTGTGAGTAAGCAATCCCTGAAATTCCTTTACTACCAGCAGCCAGAGATGGGGTGTGGTCTCGGACAAACCGCTTCAACCCTTTCATATCCAGTACCCATTTTTTGCCCTAGCACACACTGGGGGCCCCATTTCTTAATCTTTAGCCATATATTTGCATACCGGAAGTGCTCCTGTTGTAACCCACTTTGGAGCAAGGCATGACACATTAGTGGGTCCTGGCCCAGCAGTCGAAGACCAGTAGCCTAGGAGGCTGCAGTATTTTAAGGTCTCCCTCTTGAGCATTCCTGTTTCTGAAAGCAACATGAGCCTCTGATTCCTGGTTTTTTGTGTGTGTCCTTGTTCCATGCTCCTTCATTGGAGGTTTTTAAGGAGAGGTTGGATGGCTATCTGTCTTGGGTGCTGTAGCTGAAATTCCTGCATTGCAGGGTGTGGACTAGATTATCCTTGGGGGGTACCTTCCAACTCTATTCTATGCTATTCAGAAGAAATACAGTGGTGCCTCGCTAGACGAATGCCCTGTAAGACGAATTTTCCGCTATACGAATAGGTTTTGCGATCGGAGGTTGCCTCGCAAGACGATGAGTTTTTTTATGCCCACCGCTTCGTCTTGCGAAGTGTGGCCATAAAAACCTCCGATTGCAAAACCTAAAGGGGCATTCGTCTAGCAAAGGGGAACGAGCTGCAGCACAGGAAGAAGGCAAAGGAAGATCAGCTGAGAAGCGCTGACAGCTGTCACCGCCTCTCAGCTGATCTTCCTTTGCCTTCTTCCGGCGCTGCAGTTCGTTCCCCTTTGTGTTCCGCTGGTCTCTTGCCGCTGTCGTCAAGCCAGACCCCAAGCAGAAGGCAGTCTGCAGCGGGGTTTTTTCGTCGTTTGCATCCCCCTTGGGGGAACGCAAGCGGTGAAAAACCCCCGCTGCTAACTGCCTAACTGGCTGGGGTCTGGTGGCGATAGCGGCAAGAAGGGGTCCTCCCCTTCTTGCCGCTGTAGTCAAGCCAGACCCCAAGCAGAAGGCAGTCTGCAGCGGGGGTTTTTCGTCGTTTGCCTCCCCCTTGGGAGCTTTCCCCCAGCCGCCTCGCACACAGCCGGCATCGGACAGGGCTTCGGAGACCTTCTCCGAAGCCCCGTCGCATGCCGCCGCCAGTCCCCCAGAGCCTATAGGAATGCATTGATTAAGTTTCAATGCATTCCTATGGAAAACTGGGACTCGCTAGACGAAAAATTCGTTACACGAATTGACCCGTGGAACGAATTAATTTCGTCTAGCGAGGCACCACTGTACTGCCTCTGACTGTAAAGGCAGAGCACAGCCATCATGGCTAGTGGCCACTGACAACCGTTTCATCTATGAATTTGTCTAGTCCTCTTTTAAAGCCATTTAAGTTGGTAGTCATCATTGCCTCTGTGTGAGAGAGTTCCATGTTTTAACTATGCACTGTGTGAAGAGGTATTTTCTTTTTATATGTCCACCTGAATTTTCCAACACTGAGCTCTGTTGGATTTCCACGAGTTCTAGTATTATGAACTTAAAAACTCAGCAAACTAAACAACCACAGCAATTAAAAAAAACAATAACACTAAATTAGTCCATCTTTCTTTAAAAACAAGCAAACAAACTCCAAAAACCTGGGCACCAGTCTTGTAGCTGCATGAATTTATCACCACATAAATTTGTTGAGTATATTAATTGGCTCCAAGGAGACAGCAACCAAAACGCCTGCAGATCAGAGGCCATCAATTTTGTAGCCTGAAACTACGACTGGATGCATCTTGTAAAAATTGATTATGTGGGGGCAGGTTGTGTTTTAGGATTACCAAAAGTCAATGTCTCTCCTCCCTCCCCCCCCCAACCTCAAATATTATATTAAGAAACAGGAGAAAAGATTTATTCAAATCCTTAGAAGAACAACAGACTTAATTCCCGCTTTCCTGTGACAATTTCCTTAATCAGGTCATTTTCTTCATTGCAATCAGCAGCAGAATTATTTTTGCATCCCATCACTGCTTCGTTCTAATTTTGGAAGCCCTTGAACAAAGAACACTATTTAAAATAATACTAAGTATTTTTAATTTTATTTTTTTTAAAAAACCTAGAGATTCTAAACCAAGGCGCACACACAAAGAAAGTTGTATAAATACAAAACTCTGGTCTAACACACTAGCAAGCGAGAGTTAGCTTAACACCCCCCGCCCCCATATACTGTATATTCCTGCGTATAAGACTACTTTTTAACCCAGGAAAATCTTCTCAAAAGTCGGGGGTCGTCTTATACGCCGGGTTGTATTTCTTATACGGAGAGTATATCCCAAACTCTATATTTTAAATGGAAAAGGTGGGGGTCGTCTTATACGCCCAGTCGTCTTATATGCCGGAATATAGGTACATGGCGCTACTGTTTGTAGCAAGGAGGCAAACAGGGCTGCCTCTGAAATTCAGCAACTTCAGATGGTGCAGAATTTATCAGCCAGGTTGTTCACAAGGGCAAGCCACTTTGAGCATATAATGCCAATCCTGGCCTGGCTGCACTTGCCTGCCAATTAGTTTCTGGGCCCTATTCAATCACCTTTCCCCATATGAACCAACCCGGACTCTGCAATCATCATTTGAGGCACTTCTTCGTGTGCTTCATCCATGAGAGGTCTGGGTGGTGGCAAACGAGAACGGGCCTTTCCTGTGGTAGCTCCCCACTTGTGGAATGCTCTCCCCAGGAAAGCTTGCCTGGCCCCTTCGTTACACATCTTTGACTAATGGCTAAGTTGTGTCCAAGGATGTGAAAGCAAGTGGCTAAGTGCAGAGTGTCTCAGTTGACTGCAAATGCCATCAGATGCCAAAAGATGCTTTCACATCCTTGGACACAACTTAGCTAGCCATTAGCGCTAGTTTTCCTCTTTTTTTTTTTAAAAAAGGACACTTTTAAATAATGCATGGGACGTGTGCAAAGCCATTTATCCCTAAAGTAATCCGGATGGCACAGAAGACTATTTGAAGAAGTAGGCGCGAAAAGACCTCCAGAGGAACAAACGGCTGCTCTTTCGCTTCCTAGCTAGGGCTCGAAAGCAGCGCAGGGGGCTGCTGTCAATGTTTACACAAGCACAGAGCAAACACGGCAAGCAGCACAGAAGCGATCTTGGCTGTGTTCAATGTGTTCCGTTTAAATGTTTTATAAGTTGTGCGAGCAAAATGTATATTTGGTAACATTTGGCAAACCGAGGGGAGGAGGAGGAGAGGAGACAGCAGCCCTTTTGAAATATTATGAAAAGTATTGCACTGTGTTCTCGTTCTCTGTAAGCATTGCGTCATCATAGCTCAGTGGTAGAGTGTCTGCCTTGCAAGCAGAAGTTCCTGGGTTCAATCCCCAGCATCTCCGCTGGGTAGGGCTGGGAGATAGTATTGTGTTGACAGTACTGAGACGGATGGCCCCATGGTCTGAATTGGTATAAGCCAGCTTCCTAAGTTCCTCTTCTTACGGAAGAGAAGGCTTTCATCGATTCAAGGAGTCCTCAGAGAAGAACCAGCATGGAATAATGTCCTCCCAGGGAGAGAGGGAGGGCAGGATCCATGCTGGGGCCTGAGCTTAACTGGGGGAAAAATTGAGATGGGGCTGAAAAGTGGAAACATAGCTGGATGGTACTGTGCTACAGTTAGAAAATTGGGGGGGGGGCAGCAGGGGACAAAGAAGGGAGAGTGGTGGATAGGGGGCGAAAGAGTGGGAATAGGGTGAGGAGCAACAATGGGTTATTTTCTGATTGATTAAGATGGTCTGAAACTGGAACATTTTATGGAGCTGGTTGATACATCTGGGAGATCCGGAGTCCAGGGGAAGGGGGGATAGAATTAGATAAATGTGATTAAAGGTTATTATGATAGAAGAAATAACATTTGAATGTATGGGAAATTTTGGGGGTATAAATTGTGAGGATAAAGGAGATGGATGGGAAAATAAATTTAGATTTGGATTAACTGATGAATTATGGGTTGAGGAGAGTCGATGTCCCCCCCCCCTTTTCTTTGTGTAGATTAGAATTGGTTGTGAAATAATGGAAAAATTGTGTTAGAATGATTTAAGATGATAAAAGGAAATTGCTTAATTTAGATTTAATAAATGGACCCAGTGTGGGGGGACTCGAGGAAGTCCACAATGTCAAGTTAATGTAAGAATTGATATGTTTTTTTGTTTTTTTATTATGTTTTATTTTTGCTTTTTTGTTTAAATGTTTGAAGATCAATAAATATTATTGGGGGGGGGGGAGAGAAGGTTTTCAACAGCCATGTCCACCTTGCAGGGTTCCCACTGACCAGCCACTGTGAGAAGAGGATGCTGAACTAGATGGGTTCTGATCCAGGAGGCTCGCCTTACATTCTTCCTGCTTCAAAATGCTTTTAACCTATGTAGTTAGCATTTGACTCATCTTATTTTGCTGCTTGGTTGCAAATAAAACCTCTAAGCATTTTACAAAAACAAAATTTAAAGTTATCAATAAAAGACAAGTTATAAACAAGAATGAAAGGGAATACTATCTCAAATCTACAATATGCTAAAACTGTAGATGCTGCCATGCTAAAAGGTCGATTTCTTACAAGCAAGCAATGAATATTACGTGTCACCTGTAACAGTGCCATTTTCACAGATCAAAGCGGTCAAGAGGGCATATCCTAAGGCCAACCCCTCAAGTTATTAAATTCATATTCCAGATTGCAAATTGTGAGAATTAAGGTATCTGCAGCTAAGAGGGGGATGGAAGAAAATGGTGAATAAATATAAATGGAATGGAATTTAATAATGTTAATAATTGGATATATGGAGCAATTTGGAAGGCTAAAAGGAGGAAAACATTTTAAGATTGTAAAAATGATAAAGAAAAGTAAGTGTAAATAGAATAGATTAATTAGGATGTTTAAAGATAGCGGAGTCCCTCTGCTTCCACTCTCTTCCCTCATCCTGGACCTTCTGGTGGTGGTGGTGGTGGGGTACCGGAGGGGGGAGAGAGAGTGGGGGCTTCAATGATAAAAGGACTGCTTCTCCTCTTGGGTATTCTCTGGTGGCGGGGGGGGGGGGGTCTCTGGGATTGTAGTGGGGGGAGGGGTAGGATATAAAATTGAAGAATACTTTGAAGAGGAATTAAAATTTATGATAAAGGGAATTGCCAAAGAGGATTTAAAAAATGAAAACCAGAAAGGGGGGGAGGGGAAGTCCATAAGACAATGATCAGAAAAATGGATGTTTAAAATTAGATTTGTTTTGTTTTGTTTGCCTTCTTCTTTGTTAGTTATATGTTATATTGTATGTTTTTTATGCTTATTCTGTCAAAATGGAAAATTGAATAAAAATTATTTACAAAATAAATAATAAATAAATAAATTCATATTCCAGTTTTCCGCCAAGGAGCTCAAGATGGCGCACATCGTCTCCATGCTCCCATTTTCACCATAACAGCACTGTAAGGCAGAAGTTAGGTTGGGAAATGGTAAGATTAAGAGCATTAATTGAGCCCTACTGTACCGTAACAGAGGTCCACCATCACATTCCCCACAACAACTCACCAGTTGCTTCTGGGAAGCCCACAACGAGGACATAAAGACGAACGACCCTCTTTCCTAGGTTTGTTCTCCATCAACAGGTATCCTACGGTACATTGTCTCTAAACCTGGATGCTCTATTCAATCATCATGGCTAGAAAGAACATAATAATTGCCGCTGCTGGGTCAGCCTAAAATCCTCCTCACCCTCCGCCATCTCATCCAGAAACTTTTTTTCCTCTGACAATGAAGAACTTGGTACAACAGGAGCAATATCAAATGCCCCACCTGCAACAGACCACTTTAAACAAGCATGGCCTTCCCCACAAAGAATCCTGGGAACTGTAGTTTCTTAGGGATTCTGAGAGATGTGAGGAGATCCCTGTTCTCTCCACAGTGGTTTGACAATCAAACCCTCCTTCCAAAGGAACCCTGGGAATTGTAGTTTCCAATTTCCTTCTTGGGGTTGTGACAGAGAAGAGGGGGGGGGCTCACGAGCCTGAGGCTTAATCATCTGACACTAAACTGTAGTTCAGGTGCTAGAGAGAAGCATGTTAGGAGCTCCTCTGGGAAAATGAAACCTCAGTTTGGATGCAGAGAAAGAGATGACCAATAAGCCTTATTGTAAATGCACCCTATGCATGTCAGTTAAGAATAGGAGAATCTGTCCATTTCAGGTTCTCATTTTTTTTCCCACTCTTATGTTCACTTCTCCACATCAGTGGAGAAGCCAGTGTGGAAATTCAGCAGCATTTCAGTGCTAATTTCTCCTACCGGTAACTGCATTTTGTGTTCAGTTTTGCCTCATATGTACATTTTTGCAAAGCAGTTTTCTCCAATATGATGCACGTTTCTAGGTTATTTGCACTAATATATATGCTTTTCACACACACACACACACACACACACACACACACACACACACACATTTATACACATATGTGTATAAATATATACACATTACTTGGCTGCAGAACTGCCCTGAAAAATTCAGAGACATGCAAATTTCAGATAATGCTGCATTTCAGTTTGCATCGTGCTTCAAAGTGCAAATTATTTGAGCTCGCCTTTAAATGTGAACTGAATCGAACACCTCCCACACCCCTAATGCCAGTTCCATACAGTGATGACTCCTTATTTTCTGGATGAAATAAGCAACTGACACTTTGGAAACTCGTAACGATGCATCTCTGTGTAGATCTCGTCACGGAACATGAGCAATTTGTAAGGTGCTGGGGTGACGTTTCAATAAGACAGAGAGGTTGAAGGCAATTTGCCCACATATAGAAACAGAACCATTTGCTACAAGGAATCATTATATTAATTTTTTTAATGGCCCATTGTAAGCAACAGGTGAGCCATATGGAAGATTATTATGGAAAGGAGCAGGGGGAGAGAGAGAGAGAGAGAGAGAGAGAGAGAGAGAGAGAGAGAGAGAGAGAGAGAGAGAGAGAGAGAGAGGGAATATCGAGGACTGCCGTTGTAAGAGACAGCCGAAAGCCTGTGAGACAAAGCCTCTGGGCTGAACTGCTATTCATGTCATGGAAAGTTCATGAGCATATCAGACGCCAAGGGGGAGTGGGTGAGCAGCTCTTGTGGGAAAGAGGAAGATCAGTTTGGAGACAGAGAAATAAATTACTTAGTGGTGCTGTCAAGAAATAAAGAGGTACCGGGAAGAGAGAAAAGGGGTGTTGGGTAAGCCAGAAAGCTGAGAAGCCCAATGGAAAGGTAAGTAAGTAAGTAAGTAAGTAAGTAAGTAAGTAAGGAAGGAAGGAAGGAAGGAAGGAAGGAAGGAAGGAAGGAAGGAGCCCAAGGAAAGGAAGACCAGTGGCAAGGTAACTGGATAAAAATACCATTTCTGCACCATGTTTTTATCCTGCTCCCACATCTCCAGGGACCTCTCTCTACACCACCCAGGGTAGAACCTTAAGCCAAGAGACAGATATTTGCAGAAGGTGATACAAAACCGGTACCTTTAGGGCTGGTTCAGACATAGTCACCTTGGTCTGGTAACCCATGGTTTATGAGCCATGTACAGGCATGATTTCTCCAAACCGTTTCAGTCCTGCCTCCCTTCAGTGAAGGCATCCTGGTTACAAGGGAGAGAAGGGGCACCGGCAGCCTTCCAGAGGTGGTTGGCTGAGAATTCTCATCAGCCTCGGCTATCATGGCCAATGGTCAGCCCTGAAGGGACATCTAGCCCACAGGTTCCCCACCTTTGCTTTGAGGCCTCCCTTCAAAGCATAGCCTGCCAGTTGTAGGCATCCTGGGAAACTGGGCTTTGAATTCTTATAAGTTAAAGAGCAGTATAGAGACGCACGTCAGAAATAAATATATTGGTTGCAGATCTCTGCTTTATCATCATTATTTCCCAGCACTAAAATAAAAGTGCAGATTAAAAAAAAAGATCTGAGAGGTGCCAAACCACTCAGCATATTTTGAAGAGTTGGCCGGGGGGAGGGGGGAAGGAGGCATTAAACAGAAAAAAGAAGTTCTTGTGAAACAGAACCGACATTGCTCCAGTACAAATTCAAAGCTTCTTCTCACCCAGTGCCTTTGTTGCTAGTCTTTGATTGTTATACTTTCTAAATCTATTACGATAAGCATGAGCGGGAGAGAGAAGCTTAGCATTACATTTTTCAACTGAAGCCAGGCTTTCAATTTCGCTAACAAGATTACTTCACCTGAATGTGGTGTTGGAAGACGGGCAGAGCCCACAGGCCACCTGCTGCCCATCACAGTGCAAGGAGACAATTCAGAAGGAAGAGCTCCCTTTCTTAGGGAACAGCTGTAGGTCATTTTCCATGCAGGAGGTCCCAGGCTCCGTCTGCAGCATCTCCAGGGAAGGCTGGGAGAAACCCCTGCCTGCAATCCTGGAGAGCTGCTGACAGCCAGTGTAGATGATACTGAGCAAGCTATGGACCAATGGGTCTGATTCAGTATAAGGCAGCATCCTGCATTTCATTAGACTACAGCAGGGGTGGGAACCCCGTGGCCCTCCGGATCTTGTGCTTATTTAAACTATTTATAAATTACACTTTCATACAAAATGTCACAAGCCAAAAAACACCGTTACACAAAAGCATCAAGCACATCAGGGAGAGCTGGTTGGCAGAGAATCCCAGCTTTGAAAGGCCTGTTTGAATAAACACAGTTTTTAGAAGCAGGGGTGACTCCTGCCCAACCTCTACTTGCAGGGAGTTCTTGCTGGACTCTTGCAGTTCCTGATAGCCCCCTGCCAAAAAAAGGGGAGCTATCTGAAATTATGGGAGTTGTAGTAGTCTAGCAGATTCTGGATGAATGTGCCAGCAGGAACAGTTTTTATCTCTTTTAAAACTATCCTACCTGGCATGCCATGTATGAGATCTCCGCAGAGTACGAAGAATTTCGGTTTGGGGTTCAGCTGGTTAATCGCTTGCACTGCTTGCTGTGTTAGTTTGAGCTCCTCTTCCCATTCGTCGCCTCCATGGCCACAATCGCCAATTGAATAAGCTTTCATCAATCCAAACTGAGGATCTGCTCCTTGAATGAAGTAGAAAGGGGCTCTCCATTCCTGTTCCACATCTAAATACATAAAAAACAGAAATACATAAAGATAAAAACAAATGCATAAAGATAAAAACAAATGGCGTGCTCTGGTCCATGGGGTCACGAAGAGTCGGACACGACTAAACGACTAAACAACAACAAAAACAAATGCTACACAGTGAGTAAATTCCAAACCTTTTCTGCATTAATAACAGCAAGAGTTATAGATTTTAAAGACACCTTTAGGCAATGTCACGTTACCCAGCTCCCCTCACTAGTGATGGAGTCTGTCAGCGCTTAGTATGACATCACAAGACAAGAAAGGGCACTTTTTCACCCCACTTTTGATTTGAATGACTGACTACATTGGGAAATCCGTTCTCCAAAGTCATTTAGTATTGATAATGTTCAACTGCAACATCAAATGGTCAAGAAACACAGTATTACTAGAGGTAGGTGGGATCTTGACACGTTGCCTTCCTCACCTGAAGACACACTTTTTAGAGATGTTTTCCAAAGGAAAACAAGACACACCCACCCTGAAAAACCCCATAGGATTGGGGTCACTGCTCCACTAACAGAGGTTCCAATACTTCACCATTGCCAAGTCCCCCAGGTCAACAGACAATTGGACCGAACCTCAATTAAGAGCCACTTTGCAATGCAAATCTTCTGGCAGCAAGATTAATCAGCCTGTCAGCAAATGGTGCTGCCCCAATTATGCACGAAGAAGTGATGCATTTTCCCCATTCTGCCACATCGCGCCAAGCTGACTCACCCGTAATGAAGACCAAAAGACCCACAAAACCCTCACTGGAACAGCTTACCTATCATGTAATCAGACAGAGAAATATGAACGCAGTGTTTGAAGTGGTCTCACATCAAAGCAAAGAACCCAAGGCTGCCTTATAGGATGAGGTGAGATGCTGTGGCCTGCTCTCCCCACTGGGCTGCTTCAGGCAGAAAGGCGAGACAGGGTGGCCCTCTCCACAAACCAGGCCACTTCAGAGGAGCAGGCGAGACAGGGTGGCCCCCTCTAGGGCGCTGTCCGCTACAGGCACAGAGGTGGGACGGCTTGGCCTGGGTGGCGCTGTGGTCCAAACCACTGAGCCTCTTGGGCTGGCTGATCAAGTCGGCGGTTCAAATCCCCGCGACGGGGTGAGCTCCTGTTGCTCTGTCCCAGCTCCTGCCAACCTAGCAGTTCGAAAACACGCCACTGCAAGTAGATAAATAGGCACCGCTGTGGTGGGAAGGTAAACGGCATTTCTATGCGCTCTGGCTTCCGTCACGGTGTTCCGTTGCACCAGAAGTGGTTTATTCATGCTGGCCACATGACCCGGAAAACTGTCTGCGGACAAACGCCGGCTCCTTCGGCCTCAAAGCGAGATGAGCGCCGCAACGCCAGAGTCGCCTTTGACTGGACTTAACCGTCCAGTGGTCCTTTACCTTTACCCACCTCAGATGCGGAAGAGGGATGAAGAGGCCGATAGAAACCAGCTATCATTTGGCTTCTCCCCTCCCAGAACTGCCTCTTGCAGTGTCCATTCCTCCTGGAATTGGCATTACAGTGGACATTACCTCAATGTATGGATAGTGCAATGGTGGGTCAAAAAGGGGATGCAGAATAATGGAGTGGAAAATGTCCTAAGGGAGCTCATTAATAAATTGTATGAAACAGTTGACACCTTCTCTTCTCCTTCCTGCTCCCAGTTTCCTGATTGTTTTTTCTGTGCGCTGCTATTTGGGTTGTTTTCTCTGTATGCTGCTATTTAGAGCAAACTGCACCTTTGAGGCAAACATTTTTTCGGGAGCGACTTAAAGCAAGAAGACGGTGTGTGTGTGTGCGCACGCACACACGCCCTTCTCCCTCTGGACACGTCCCAATCCCAATCCTGTTTCTGTCTGTCCTGCACCTCGCCAACCCTCCTGACCCCTGCTGCTACTTCACTGACCAGTGATTATCATTAACATGTAGTTTGACCCCAGGAGAAGGGTCAGTGTCTCATGGAAAATACCGACAAATATATTACCAAACCCAGGCACTCTTTTTTTTTACTGTGGCAGCCTGAGCGCAGAAAAGAGACCATTGAAATTAACTTAACTGTCAAGGTGATTTATCGTTCCGATTCTGTAAACTGTGTTGACTGCTTTTGTTCCATATGCTGAACACGATTGCTTCACACTGTGATAATCCACTGGTGATGAGCTGTGTTGTTCAGAGAAATGTAGGTGTAGGAACAGAGAGGCTTGCATATCCGAGTTACATCAGTTGAAAGGTATCAGCATTTTGCTATTTCCTGAGTTGGTGACAAACTAGACACAACAGTGGCAGCCGTACTTGAAATATACACATGTACCACCATGAACTTTTTGGCAGAAAGGTGATTTACAGAGACAGCAATGAAGGAAAAACTAAACCAGAGATTTAGGCGGCAATCCTACGTCCATTTACTGGGGAGTAACCTCCAATGAGTTCTGTGAGACTTACATTTGGGTAGACAAGTGCAAGATCATTTAATTATGTGTCTGCCCCATATAATGCAGGACAGGGATAGGGGTGTGCCTTGATTTTAATTTCAAAAGAGCACACAGATGAGCAAAGCTGAAGCTAAATCTCTTCCCGTGGTCAGTCACCCAAACTCCCTATTTCCTCAGGGTACAGCATCAGGAGTTGAGCTAAGCGCAAACTTCTAGAAGCCACAGATCACAGAGAGGGAACAACATAATGTTTTATTATCGTATTTGTTTCAAGAAGTATCAGCCAAATTTGCTTCCTCACCCCCCCCCCCCAAAAAAAATCCTTTTTGGTGGATACTTCCAGACATCATGTTTATTGAGCATTCATCCTGATTTGTTTTCTGGGAGTTTAGATGACATTGTCTATTTAATGAGCAGGGAAGTTATATTATAATTATTCATATTTAATTTTTTGCCTACCACAAAAAATTGTCTCAAAGCTTGTTGTTGTTGTTTTTTGAGATAATACCATTTTTTTTATAAAAAAACCCATTAATTAAAAATGCTTACACTAAAATAACTTTAAAAACACACAACTTAACCCACCCAACTAAAAGATCAACAACAATTAAGAACAAAATCTCTGGGTAAAGAATATAATCGCCACCTGGTATCTAAGGGTTGCTAGCGATGACACTAAAATCAATTTGAATCCCATATAGACACCAACTAGAATAAGGATTTGCATTGAGAGGGCTTGTTGAAAGAGGACTGCATTTAGCAAGTGCTGGAGGCAATAGAAAATGTGCCTATCTGGTGGAATAATAAGTAATACTTTAGTAAATACTGTATAATGGGAGGGGATCACCACACTAAAAGCCCAATACCAACATCAGGTAGAATGGACCTCCTCATAGGAAGGTATATGTAGGATGCCCACTCCTGCTGTATGTATTAGTACAATCCTAATACATTTGTGATGTTTTTATTGTGTGAAGAGTTTTTAATGCTTAGTTTTTCTTCTTTGCATTAATATCTTTATTGTAAAAAAAAGTCATTCAGTAGCACCTTAAAGACCAACTAAGTTTTTATTTTGGTATGAGCTTTCGTGTGCATGCACACTTCATCAGAAACTTGATGAAGTGTGTATCTGATGAAGTGTGCATGCACACGAAAGCTCATACCAAAATAAAAACTTAGTTGGTCTTTAAGGTGCTACTGAAGGAATTTTTTTATTTTGTTTCGACTCAGACCAACACGGCTACCTACCTGTAACTATATCTTTATTGTGTTCATTATGCATAAAATTTCATAACTATATCAATGTACAACACACACATCTTCTCCCCACCCTCCAGTGATCCAGGCAACAGAGAAATAGGCAACAGAAAAGCACAACAGATATTCAAGATTAACCTTAACTTTTCTATACGTTCAAGTTGACATTCCTCTGCTGGGGCAACCGATAGCCTGCCCAAGCACTTTATGAAACAGTTTTAAGAACGAGCCAGGAATTTCATTCAGGTTCCCACAGACCTCACTTAAAAAAAACCCAATGAATGCATGCTTTGCCAGAGCATTAGCGTCCAAGTTTCGTTCAGTGACATTTACATTGCGTCTGGACATCCCTTGTGATAACATTTCACTGCAGACTTTTGTGTAACTAGGTGACTCCATCTGTCATCAGGTCTTCTGCAGAATGGAAGGTGCTCTGTTCCAAACTGACAAAACCATCTGCAGGCAGCTCTTTGCCAGAATGTGAGTGAATGTGCCAGTAACTCATACACCATTCTGGATCAGGACATTTGGCTTTTGTTTTCCAGAGATTAAATAAATTCCCAACGGAAAAAGAATGAAGACATTCACGAAGGGTTAATCAAGCCCATGTTTAGCTGAACCTCTGGAAAAAATAATAATACAAGAAATGACAGGCCAAAGTAGTCGCAATCCCAGAATGGCTACTTCTGCCTTAAAAAGTTTGGGGTGCATGTAACTTTCTCCTTCCCTGAACCCCACTGGCAATTTCTTGGTGCTTTTTCACATACAAAAGGAAAACGAGTAAGGTGGGGGAACCATGCAAATTATATGTGGTATGGGCAAGGGGAACAGAGACACTTTCCCCCCCCCCGTAATATTAGACTCCAGATTCATCCAATGAAGCTGAACAGCAGGAGATTCATAACAGAATAAAGCCAAACTGTGGAATTTGCTGTCACAATATGTGATATACAAATTAGACAAGTTCCTCGAACATAAAGCTATCAACCGCAATGCCTATATTCTCCTCCACTGTTGGAGCAGTAGGCTTCTAAATTTAAAGGGACCCCTGACCATTAGGTCCAGCCGTGGACGACTCTGGGCTTGCGGCGCTCATCTCACTTTACTGGCAGAGGGAGCTGGCCAGCACAACTAAGCCACTTCTGGCAAACCAGAGCAGTGCATTGAAACGCCGTTTACCTTCCCGCCAGAGCGGGATGAGGTGCCAGACTTTCAGGTCTCTATGACAGGGAAACCAGAGTTCACAGGATTATTTGGGGGGAGTCATGCAATTTGCACTGATTATAATGTATGGTGTGGCTCTGCACTGGTTGATCTGAAAGGGGAGAGGAATGGTTGTGGTGCCCCAACATTTTTGTTTTGTTTCCAAAACCAGACAATTGTTTGTGGGCACAGTGAGGTTCTTTTTGGCCCTTCCTTCAGAGATCAGGGCAAAAGTCTCTTCCAGAAGCAACATAAGCCTTTTTTAAAAAAAAGAAAAAGAGAAAGAGTAAACATTGAATTGCAGTGGGTGAGAAGAGTTCCCAAGCAATTTTTGAGTCTATTTTATATAGAAATGTTCTTACTGCCATCATTTCAAGTGCCATTTTTCACCTTAAGCCTCCAGGAGTGGTTTAAAAACCCAACAAAAATAAGTAAATGGTGCTGCAGAGATGGTTAAAATACACACCTTTTAAAGTCTTTCTTTTACAAAACTATTGAGGGAACCTTACCTCAATGCCTCATGGCCAGCCCTGCCACCTGACAACTTTTATGAAGCAACTACACTATCCACTGCTTGTTATTCTAAGCTTTCTCCAGTCCAGCAAAATTTAGTATACACTAGGAACACTTCAGAAATACACTCCCTTTGAAGGCAAGTCCAGCTAGAAGTGATTTTCCAAGGAAAGTCCAGTATTAGCTACAACACAGAATACACCTGCAACCTGTGTACCTTCTGAGGAAGAGAGTGAGGTGTGGTTTGGTATGGTGGTTAGAGAAGCCTTTTTAAACCTTGGATCCACAGATGTTCTCAAACTACAACCCCCATAATCCCTGACGACTGGCAATAAATGACGGGAGTTGTAGTCCAACAAGATCTAGGGACCCAAGATTGAGAAAGGCTGGGTTAGAGTACAGTACTGTACTGTATTGGACAAAGACCTGGGAGACCAGGGTTTACTCTGTTTAAAGGTCATGGCCTAGCATGCTTCCAAAACGTACCTTTACACACCCTCTTGTGGTTTGTTCTTCCTCTCTTCAGCTTGCATTTCAGCATCATTTCAATGGGAATACAGGATTTTGTCCCTATTTTCCAGGGACAATCCCAGATTTACAGAAGTTGTCCTGGTTTCTGATTTGATCCTGGAATGTCCCACTTTTCCTTAGGACGTCCCTACTTTCATCAAAGAAAGCTTGGAGGGTATGGTAGATGTCCCTATTTGCACTGGAGAAATGTTGGAGGGCAGTTTTTCCCCCCTAAAAAAATGTTTAAGGGTACTCTCATTTTGACTCAAGAAAATCACCATTTTATAGTTCAAATCGGGAAAAATAAACACAGTACAGGTAAATGGATAAAAGTACAGAGATTCACAAAAATGTTTAGGGATATGTGTCCCCCCAGAAAAAAAAAACACTGTTGGAGGGTATGGAGTTATATGACCCCCAAGCCAAGAAGATAAGTAACTACACAATCTTTGGAAGACATTTGAAGGCAGCCATGTATAGGGAAGTATTTTAATGCTTAATGTTTGATTATGTTTATATATATGTTGGAAGGCGCACAATATTATTATTATTGAGTAGGACACCCCTATTTTCATTAGAGAAATGCTGGAGGGTATGGGATTTTGGTGTTGGCCTGCAACAAGCTGGCAATAGTCTGGTTTTGCATTGGTTACAACACAGGGTTGTTGTGGAGATTCAATGAGGATGGGTAGAACCATGTACACCACTTGGAGCTCACTGGAGAAAAGGTGGGATACAAATGCAATAAATAAATAAAGTGGACAGTCTTATTAAACCCATAGGAAAGGAAATAACAAGTTTCCTTATACCTGCCCAGACAGCTCTCAACCAGCAGCAGCTCCCCAGCAACTCAGGCTGAGGGTCCCATCCATCATTTGCTGCCTGCAATCTTTTTAACTGGTGATGAGACTGGGATCTTCTGCATGCCAAGCATAAGCTCTCTCAGTGAGCTGTTGTCCTCCTCCCTACCTGACTCACATATTTTGACTATGAAAGCTCCTGCCCTGACAAGATAGCCAAACAATTCCAAAACCTTCACTTCAAAATCCATGTGACCTGAGAAACATACCCAGCACCTCAATATATCTCCTACCTGTCCTCCAAAACGAACATTGGGTGAGTTTGACTCAGTACCACGTTTTATCCTTGCAACACCCCAGGGAACTACATTTAAAGAAAGACTTGTGTGTAGGCAACACAGAGAAACTAGTTTAAGATCACCCAGCGGTGCCTGAGGGGGTGGGGATTCCCATTAGATTAACACTCTAGCCCACTTGTGGCCTTCCTTCCACATGTTTCAGGACACCCCCGCCAATTCCCAAAAGCCAGAGACAATGAAACCAGCAATTCAACATTTGGAGGGCACTAGGCTCCCCACCCTGGTGGGTCTAGCCACTACACCACGCTGCCTCACTTCTTTAGCCTCTCCCCTCTCCTTTAACTGCCCCCGCCCCGCCTAAGGAGAGTCCTCACAGTAAAGCTAGACGAAAATAATAAGCATCGCGTCGTGCCCTTCCCCGTTTTCTTCCACCGCTTCGGCGCGCCGCCTATTCCAGTCCCCCATAGCCCTGCCGTACGTCGCTGATAAGTATCTGGGCGGAACCGATTGCCCGGCGGAATAGTTCCGCGCTCATTTTCCGTGCCGAAAAGACACAGACTTGGAGACAGGGAGAATGGGAGATCCTAAAATTAAGTAAATATACCTTCGCGGAAAGCGCTCAGAGTACGGTTCCGGGCTTTTAGGAGTTCATCCTGCTCTTTGCCGGCCATGGCGTGCCTGCTCAACTACCCTAGAGCAAAAACAGACCACCAACAGGACTGCCCGGTACTCCTCCCACCGCTGGGAACGGGAAGGAGCAAACTCGGGAGCAAGAGAGGGGAAAGGCGTGGTCTATGGAGAAGGGGCGTGGTATTAGGGTGGGGGCGTGGCCCGAAGTGAGTGATGCAGCCGTGGTCCCCGCCCCCCGCAGGGCGGGGAGAGTTCCGACGTGCAAAGGTTGCGAGAAAAGCTTAATAATATGTCACAAAAGCAGCTCCTAAGGCTTACGCCATGCCTAGGATCTGGAAGCTGCTGTGCCAGATCCCAGCTGTGAATGGGCTGTGTCTGCGGTCGCTCAGTTGGTTTGGAAAAGGCACTCTGCCCAGGCTCAGAGCGCAATGGCTTGCACGACCGTTGACCTTCGATCCAAGCAGGAAACAAGTTTCGCAGTTTGCAGCAGGGAAAGAGATTCCCTCTCTGGAGAATACTATAAAAGATCTTTTCAAAATTGTTGTTCCCTTTAGGAAGCGGGGTGAAAGGGGAGGGCGTTATTCACGAAGGTCCCGAATCCGATCCTGTGTGTGTTTAAAGGTAAAGGGGCCCCTGACCATCAGGTCCAGTCGTGTCCGACTCTGGGGTTGCGGTGCTCATCTCGCTCTATAGGCCGAGGGAGCCGGCGTTTGTCCGCAGACAGCTTCCGGGTCATGTGGCCAGCATGACAAAGCTGCTTCTGGCAAACCAGAGCAGCACACGGAAACACCGTTTACCTTCCCGCCGGAGCGGTCCCTATTTATCTACTTGCATTTTGACGTGCTTTCGAACTGCTAGGTTGGCAGGAGCTGGGACCGAGCAATGGGAGCTCACCCCGTTGCAGGGATTCGAACCGCCGACCTTCTGATCAGCAAGCCCTAGGCATAGCTGCCAAGTTATCCCTTTTTTACAGGGATTTTCCCTTATGCTGAATAGGCTTCCTCGCGAGAAAAGTGAAAACTTGGCAGCTATGGCCCTAGGCTCTGTGATTTAACTCACAGCGCAGTAAATCCCACAGCGCTCAGTGGGGGCTTGCTTCCAAGTAAACTGGGTGCGGCATTGTTCCAAGGTGCAAGGTACAAAAAGGATTGACAAGGTGGTGGCTTACATAATACTGTTATAAGGAAAAAACAATCTGCTATATTCTTTGGGGTATCTAAGAAGAGCCTGTATCATGGAGTCCTTATGTAGTTTCTCTATCGGTAGGAGAAAATAACAGGTAAAACTGAGAATATTGAGAAGCAAAGCAGCTAGTAAGCATGATCTTTATTAGTGTGTTACAACAGGGTCCTCACTCACCACATGCAGGGAGGGAGGAGAGGAACCCGAGCAATGGTGTTCAAGCCCTTGTATAGACTTTAGAAATTGCCTACCCTGTAGCTCAAGGCCACCCTCCAAAACATCATACTGCACGTACATCACAGAAAGAGGTGGTCCCCAGTAGAAATACATCATAGAAAACTACAGCAGAAAACTTTTCTGTCAGGATACCTGATAATGGTCAACCATTGCTTTACCTGGGCAGCCTGGCCATTCTTTTGTGATGGTAAATACTTAGTTCCTGAATCCAGGTCACAGGCTCACCCTTAAGACAGGATCTCTGAGCAAAGAGACAAGCAGTGGTGTCCAAAGTTTTTTTCAAAAAGGGCCAGATTTGATGAAGTGAAGGGCCGTGAGGGCCGACGACCAAAGTTGTTGACCCTTTTAAAGGTTTTTCTAGGATTTTACCCCAGGAAATATACTGCCACAGGGGCCGGATTAGGTCCCCGTAACGGACTTTGGACATGCCTGGACAATGGGGAGAATATTTGAGGTTACTGGAAGAGTCCAAATGGCTTCAGGATTGTTCTTTACTATTTCAGACATGTGGTTTATATGCTTAGGTATGTGTTTGCCTTGTACATTTATGAACATTTATTTTTTATATATAAGACCTTAATTCCTATTACAATAGTACAAACAAACAAACAAACAAATAAATAAATAAATATAAAACAACCATGTATTGCCTTTGGGTTTTAGAGTTTAAAATTAACATGTGGAAACAGCTAAAGTGTTGGGCTATTGATATTAGGTTGCTGTAAATGTGGGGATTTGAGAAAAATCTTCCTGTTGGATTTTGCTGTTTTATGTGTTCTGTTACTCCGAACTTCTGTATGTGCCATTTAAAAACATAAATAAATCTCAATGAAATAACCAGTATTCAAATTCTTTTCTAAAATCCAATTCAGGAAGAGGTAGGTAGTCATGTTGGTCTGGCGTAGTAAAAACAAAATAATCCCCCCCCCTTCCAGTAGCACCTTAGAGACCAACTAAGTTTGTCATTGGTATGAGCTTTCCTGTGCATGCACACTTCTTCAGATACGCCGAAACAGAAGTCTCCAGACCCTTATATATATAGTGAGAGGGTGGGGATCGGTATTCTCAGAAGGGTGGTGGGAATGGGTGTTTGACTGATAGGTGTGGAAACTCGTTGATGACTGTTAATTCAGGAAGTCTCTTTAATGTTGCTGTTTTGCTGTATTACCTGTTCCATCTCTCTGCTGTAAGGTCTTTTTTTTAATAAAAAAATTGCACAAAATCTCACCATGTTTTGCTTTGTAAAGCACACCAGAACTTTTTATAAATAGACATTATGCCTGGAAAAAGCTTCAGAGTAGAGCTGCCATCTTAAACAGTAAGAGGGCATCTTAAAACCCACAATGTGTGTGTGTGTTTGTTTAGAGAAGCATTTCACTCTTTCTGAATAGTGAAAAGAGAAAAGGACAAAGGAAACTGGCGGATGTGAAACTGACAAGAGCCCTTTAAAATAGTGTGTGTAAGAGCTTGGTCAAAGGAACAACAAAGGAAATACAGGATTTGTGGCGCTTTGAAGCAGAGGTGGGGGAGGGGGCTTGTGGCCAAAATTGTGCCAAAATTGCCCCATCCCAGCTTTACACCAGGGGCGTACCCAGGATCAAAACTGGGGGGTGGGCGGGCAAGGCAAGCAGGAGAGAGGTTTTTCGCTTGGGCCCATTACTCCTCAGTGTCTTTATTATGGTGGGGCCTGTGGCAGTTTAATAGCTGTTAACTCCGTCACCGTGCCTCACATGCCTTTCTACCTTTGAGCCACCCATAGCCGGGAGTGAAGAGCCCCGCCCAGTAAGCAGGTCCCACCCACCTCTGAGGCTGCTGACTTGGGGCTCGCGGAAAAGAGGGCCGTTGGAGCCCTGCCTGAGGAACTCCGCGACAGCCAATGAGAGAGGCGCTTCTGGCACGAGGGGGTGGTGGCGATGGCGCCGGCCTCCTGAGGGGTGGATTGGGGGAGGCGCGTTGGGCCCACGGTTTGGCCTTCGGGGGGCAGCTGCCCCCCTGCCCCGCGCTGGGCACGCCCGTGCAGTTGACACCATACATTTCAAAAACATTTAGCACACATTTCAAGCACATGACTTCCCCAAAGAATCATGGAAACAAGCCCATGCAAGTGGAGGAGCAAAGAGGCTCACCTGGTAGACATCTTTAGGTGGGAGGCAAAACCATCCCTCTTCTCCCAGGCCTTTGGCTAATCAAACAACCTCTGTATGGCCTTATAAACTGTTTGTGGGTGGCTGTGGGTACTGTTTCTGTTTGTTACTGTCAGGGGAACTCCCTACAGGGACCCTCCCCCAGTCATCCTGACCAGCACTTCGCCCAGTGACAGTGCAAGCAGCGGGTCAGGAGGAGGGAATGAGGAATGACCCAGCTGGCCAGAGGAGGAAGGACAGCGCAGCAAGGTGTCAGAGCCTCTGCAACGCTCCAGCCAAAGGACGGGAGAAGGAACGCAGCCCCTTCCAGCGCCCACGTTGGGTCATGCACCCAGACGTAGGGCAAGGGGGCGGCGTTTTGGGGTTCCCAGACTATTATGCTGGCGCAAAAACAGACAAGCGCCATTGCCGGGTTCTGAATCAGACTAGGCAGTCATGTTTTCTGATGTCTCTGCACTGTAAATAGTATGCACAATAAAGCTCTTAAAGACAGAGCAGACTGGAGTGTCTTTACTCAAGAGTAGCTGCAACAATCCCCTGACAGTTACTATGATGTATTTTTGTGTTTTTATATTGTAAACCGCCCTGTGATCCTTGGATGAAGCACGGTTTAGGTAATAATAATAATAATAATAATAATAATAATAATAATAATAATAATAATGCTGACTGCATGCACAATGTACATTTAAATCACATGGCTTCCCCACCCCCACGAATCCTGGGAACTGTAGTTTACTCATCACAGATCTACAATTCCCAGCACCTTTAAGAAACAATTTCCAGGATTCTTTTGGGAAGTGATTTTATTTCTTACTAGCTGGCCCGGCCACGCGTTGCTGTGGGTCATCCCTGTGTTTCGGTACGACACCCTTCCCTCTATTTTCCCCGGGGAGTGTTGTCCCCCCTCCCGTATCACCATACATTGGCCCCTGCGCACACATCGTGAACATTTTTATATATTTAGATTAATTTTTTTTGAAATAAGAACATGAGAAGCAGAAGTTATTATTGTTTAATTTTATTTTTGGGGTTGTCATTTATTTTGGTGGGTATTGTATGATTTGGGTGTTGTTGTGTGTTTTGGTGTGTGTGTGTGTGTGTGTGTGTGTGTGTGTTGTTATTTGGATTTTCTAATTTTGGAGTAGGTGACCCAGAGAACCTAGAGAACTACTTTAATAATCCCGACCGGGGGTGGGGGGTGTCAAATAGCGAAGACCCACAGCCGCATAGCAACAGAAGGCGGGTTCTGAAGCACCCGAGCTGTTCGGTTCCATAAAAAACCCTGGAAGTGGCATGGGGAAGGTAGGAGATTATAAATGGGGGGGGGTTGGCCACTGCAAATATCTGAGGACTTAAACTGGGGAGAAAAAGTGCATGGTTGTTTTTTTTAAAGACTTGCAATCAGTCATAGTATAAAGTGTGTCTTTATACTATGACACTGATTGCAAGACTGTTTTTTTAAAAGGCTTGCAATCAGTCATAGTATAAAGCGTAGGTTAAAAGGGGCACGACTGCCCTTACTTAAAATGGCCGCCGGAGCCTCGCATGTGACACAACGCCCACTAAATTTTAAAGTAAAAACCCCTTGCCGTGCCCCCAAGTGCGTTGCTGTGGGTTATCCCCCCCCGGCCTAGTGGGGGCCTGGGGGGCCTGGCAGGGGCCTACGTAAAACAAAGGCCGTGCTGCGGCTTGCGATCCATGCGCTTGCCCTCCCCCCCGGGCCTAGTGGGGGCCTGGCAGCCTGGCAGGGGGCTACATAAAACAAAGGCTGTGCTGCAACCTGCGATCCGGGTGCTCGCCCTCCCCCCCAGGCCTAGTGGGGGCCTAGCAGCCTGGCAGGGGCCTAGGGGTCTGGTAATGGCTGCCTTGTTGGTTTCAGTTGCTTGGTTGATGGTGTCATTATTTGGTTTGTGGGTGTGGTGTAGATTTCACAGGAAGTACTGTGGGAGGAAATCCACTTGAGGGCGCTGTTTCACTTTGTTGAAAAACAGGTTTTTACCTGCGGAGGTGTGAGATGTGTGGGGTTTTTTTCCCCTAACAACACTCGTGGAGTGGCCTGGATCGTTGTGTCAAAATTTCAGGACGTTCGGTCAAGCGGTTATGGAGAAAAGTGGAGCCCACACTTTCATGATTTTTACATTTATATATATATAGATACAAGTATTGAGGCACATGGTCACTCAGTGACTATATCGAATCTTTATTCTCAATAATGATGGAGCTCACAGGTGGAGAATACACATTCATGCACATACATATAATTTGTAAAGGAAACCTTTATTATCCTTTGGAGCTGCACTATATCTTTGCACCCTTGTCCTTCCAGGCAGTGATGCTTTATGGTTTACATGTTTTTATTCTTTTTAAAATTTATTTTTGTTATGTTTGCACTTTTCTTTTTGTAACAAACCTTCCATTATTATTATTATTATTATTATTATTATTATTATTATTATTATTAACCTCCTTCATTGATCCTCCAGACTTGCAAAGCCCCACGCAGAGTCCTATGCAAAAATGGTGTCAATGTGATGTCAGGTGACATCATGTGATGGACATGTGGAAGCCCCTGTCTACCTGTCAAACTCTGCCCCAGGCATCCCCAAACTGCGGCCCTCCAGATGTTTTGTCCTACAACTCCCATGATCCGTAGCTAACAGGACCAGTGGTCAGGGAAGATGGGAATTGTAGTCCAAAACATTTGGAGGGCCGAAGTTTGGGATACTCGTTAGGGCAATAAAACATCACAGGGGATGCCTGCTCTACCCACTGGTTCAGGTGGCAGAGAAAAGGATTCAGCCCACCAACCCGATCCAGATCCCCACCCCTAAGTTAAAACAATGTTATAGCAGTATATTTATCTCTTTACCTGAGACCTTGGAACACTCTGGGACTGAGCGGATTGGTTAGGGATTGTGCTGCCAGCGTCTTCGCCACGAGACATTTTTAAAAAATGAGCATCATATACAGATATTAAAAGGCTTATTCTGACAAATCGTACATAATAGCCCTTATCTCACCAATGAAAAGAAACAACCGTAAAAGAGAACACGCTATAAAATTCCCAATGATCATTCTGGCGATCAATTACGCTAAATAGGTTTGTAGCTAAGACGGCTGTAATTGTGTCACCGCAGAAGATAAGAGCCACTTAGTTTCCAACTATGGTTGCCAAGCAAAAGCTCAGTGTTTCATTGATTGGACTAGTGGTCTAGATCATCGGTCTGTATCTGGGAAGGTGAGGAACTGCAAGCCTTATCTGTACATACACACACAGTTCTCCTTTCACACTGATGCTGAAAGTGTAGCCACGGGAGGCCGGTGGGTGGGGAGGCATGGCGTCAGTGCATGGCAGCTGGGAGCACTGAAACTGGAAGGCCATGGCTTGCAAGTGCAATCTCACTTCCCACTCAAGTCTTAGGGATCACAGTATTTCCCCTAAGAATCCTCCACTGGGGGCAGCGCTACACAGAGCTGGCCCACCCAGGAGGCAGACAGTTGCCTTGGGCAGCAGAATACTAAGGGTTGATTGATGCCCCTATGGGCATCCTGCCTACCCCTGCCACCACCGGAGAAGTGAGGAGAAGCGGTGGCTTCCGGTGAGTTGTTGTGAGATCTTGTCTCCATGCTGTCTCTGGAGGAGCAAGAAGAGGCAGCTGTGGTGTCTGGGTTCCAGTGAGATCTCATGGACCTCTTGTGAGAAGTCCCCGGAACCTGGAAGCCCCAACGTCTTGATCCAGGGAAGTGAAGCTTCAGCTTTCCGTTTCACCCCAAGCGGCAAAACGGGATGGGCTGCCCCTGATACGACATCATGACGAGGCAGTGCAGTCCATTCTGAAAGAGGACATTTCCTTGCTCCTGGACTGCTGCCTTTTGATTAAAGGAAAGTGACAGGACAGAACCCTTTCCCACCTCTGTCCTAATGTCAAGCTCCCTGCTCTCTGGAAAATGAACAGACTTTGGCCTCCACATAAAATGGAGCCACTTTTCAATTGCCTGGCAGGCCCAGCCCTGACCTGATATTGATGAAAAGGTAAACCACTGTGAAGTGCAAATATTTAAAAATATATGCACCAACAACCTTCACATATACAAGGAGTTTCAAAAATGTGTACAAAATTTCATGCTCGAAGTCTTAAAAGTCCAGTATAAAGTGCAATAATCAAGTCCGATAGTAAAGTGCTATGATGTATCATGCATTCTTATCTTTTCCCATGCGTTCTTCCCATGTGAAGGTTGTTGGTGCATATATTTTTAAATATTTGCACTTCACGGTGGTTTACCTTTTCATTGTTTTGCTAACATTACCGTGTTGTCTGTTTGTTGCTGCTGACCTGATATTGGACATGGAGTCCTCATAGGATGAACAAAAGCTGTCCAGAGTATTACTGGAGTGGGCTTTGGTAATATGACAGGGTCCTAGAGCCCTCCCAAAGCTGGGTAAAGGCTAACTAGGCTTGGGGAAAGGAGGGAGGAGGACTCCAGGACCCTATCAGAGCCTCACGCCTCCTTCCCTAAGCAAGCACCTAGTAGGTCTTGACTCGGTACCTGGGGGCGGGGACAGACCAGTCGCGCTGCACTAAATACGCCTCTGGATATTGGACAGGAATAAGGAGACTTGTCTGTGTGAGCCTGTTTGCAGCAGCAGAATACATGCAGGAGAAATGAGCGGGGACTGATCCATCCACTCCCAAGCTAGTAAGTGGAGGATTCAGTCTTGCTAGCTGGTGGGGTCTGCTTTGCCTGCAGGCAACGTGCTGGTGGAACAGCAATGATCAGGATTAGCCCCCCCCCCCTGTTCTGGGGGGACACTAACCTCCACTTCTGAATTGATTTGAGGCCTGATCCAGGTCATATAATGTTGAGGGACAACCTGGGGCCCAGGATCAGGTCATGGGGAGGGGGGCTGCGCATGATGCTAGTTGTTGCAGAGATTCCAGCAAGTCTTTAAAACCTGTGATTAAACCTTTTGCCTCATGTCTGACGAAAATGTCTGTGTGTAAGTGCCCGGAGCTCAAAGACAGAAAGAAGATGCTTGGGCATCTGACAGTTACCTCTTTGATTAAGGATTTGATTACCTCATCTGGGCCCTGTGTGTCTGTCCCAGATGTTCACTAACCAAGGAGATGCTTTCTACTGTGTTGGCAGGGTTTTGCCCTTAATTAAACTGTATTGGCAGCAGAAGCAAAACTTTCCTCCAATACCAGGAGAGCGTAGTGCCTGCAGATGCTCTTAAGTGTGAATGAGTCATTATTACAATGAGGTGGACGATCACAATAAGTCGAATGCTCACTCTTTTGCATGCAGGCGTATGCAGAAACAAGGGAGAGATAATTGTTCTTTGGTTTGGGGAAGAATCCCATTCCCCAAAAGCTCGGATGACATAAACCTGTCATTATGGATGCTGTCACATTTAAAAGGGCAGGGATCTGATCGAAAGTTGGTTAGTTTGTCACAACTGATCTTTTTGTTGCTAGGGTGTGGACTTAAGTGGCATTGATTGTTTCCACAGCTAATCCACACTAATTGATTTTCATCTGAGTCATACCGTGTGGGCAGGCCCCATTTGTTCCAGAAACCTATAATGCATTCTTTGGTTCGCTGTGACTATGTGAGAAAGGGGGAAGGTGATGTAATGGAGCTAGCCCATTAATGTATCTTCTCTCCTTTTCACAAATTTGTCCCCGTGTGCTATAGCTCTGTGCCATGGCGACCTCTTGATTAGGCTACTGTAATCTGACGCACGTGGGGCTGCCCTTGAAGATGGCCCAGAAGATTCAGTTAGCACAGAGTAATTTATTTCAACTGTGTCAGACCAACACGGCTACCTACCTGAATCTAGATGCTTGGATTTTGTTGGGTATAGTGTACTGGTATCCCATCTCACCCAACTTGAAAGGCCTCCAATGGCTGCCTCTCTACTCTCCAGCCCAATTCAAAGTGCTGACATTGATTAAATCCCTAAATGAGCTTGGGACGGAGATGGATGAGGTATTTCCTTGTCATGTCACATCCATCCCATGGCTTTGGATTGGGGGTGGGGAACTTCTGGGCCATATTCTGGGTTCCCCTAACCTGAGTGGTTCACTTTGACAGGTGGATGGGTCCTACCAACCTTCCACTTACCTGGCATCACTGTGATGGTGGGTGGCCCAATTTTTCAGTTGGACCATGGCAGGCCACACTACAAAATAAAATCAGCTGACAGGTGGGGACTCCCAAGTCTGCTTTCTGCAGGGATCAGCTGTTTAACACATTGCATAGCTGATTCAGTAGGCTTAGAGTCTCTGCCTGTCAGCTGAGTTCCCCATGTCTGGCTTGGGCATGGGTCCACTATGCTACAGTACATGGGGAACTTGCTCTCATCACCAATGGTGCACAAATAGCCACATCTCCACCTGCCACATACATGGCATAACCTATGGCATCAGATGTGGGATAGGTGGAAGTGGTTTGGAGAAAACAGCCTCCAAGTTGGGTGCCTATGCCGGATCTAATTCTGCCTGTGTGGTAGAGGAACCTGTTAGATCATCAGCCAAGATCACACTTCCTGTTACCTCCTGGAGTGACAGCCTTTTAGGTAATGGTGCCCTCCCTGAGGAAGTTTATTGGATGGGCAAATCTGTTTTGGTTTCTCTTTCCCCCTCACATCTTAAAAATTTCAGATCTTCACATTTCCATATTATTTTTTACCAACACATACATTTGTAGGTGCACTTCTACCCTAACACATGCGTTTTTGTACACGTTACTTGGCCGGAGAACTCCGCTGCAAAGTTGGAAGAAGGGTGTATTTCAAAGGACAGCTATATTTGGTGTAGACAATGCTAGCCTAGCTGACCCAATGGCCTGACTCATTATTAGGCAGCTTCCAAGGTTCCTGTGAATCTTTAGCAAGGCAAGCAGGCTTCTTCCCCCGTTGCTCAAACTCCTTTCTTCTTTCTGTCCTTTTCTTAGTTTGAGTACACAAGAGGAATTTATGGTTTGAATCACGGGAAATATTGCTTGGCTTGCTGTGGTAATGTTCCTATCATTGCCGGGGGGATAATCGATTTAAACAAAAACAAAAACAGAGCCCTACTTGCACTGTAAGCCAGGAAATTAGTCTGAGTGCCACTTCTCCAGATGGGCTCATAGCATTCGGGGACGTTTTCATTGTCGTCAAATGGTGGCAGGCATATGGAGCATAGCAGTGCGCAGACAAAGGCAGTGTGCTCTGTTCAACAAAAGGCTGCAGAGAATGGCACGTTTTCCTAGCGTGATTCCGGGTTCCCTTCTTACATACCTGGACTGGAGGGCTGCAGCTTCCGTTTGCAGACATTTCTGCAGTAGGTGCATGGCTTGGGCAGTCAGTAGCTCCCAACCTTGCATTCCTTCCTTCATCAGAGTCTGTATTAGGGCGGAAGGGCAGACACAGTGTTGCACCAGTTGCACCCAGGGCTCTGTGAGGTGTGCGCTTAAAACAAAGCAAAACAAAACACGGAACAGTATGTCAAGGTCAGCCAAATTCTGAGACAAGAGCAGCTTTGGTTCTACGACTTGATTCAGTGATGCAAATAACACCCTGTAATAGCCAGCTTGGGTAGTGAGTGCCAACAGGAATGAAACCAAATTGGAGCTACCGAGAAACCGTAGGGAGGTATGAGCATGCTCAGAGAAAACTGGAGGCTTGCAGACTTCCTTTATCTATCTGCAAACGCATCATACATTCAAAGCACGTGATTTCCCCAGAGAACTCTGGGAGCTGTGTTTTGTTAAGGACATTGGGAATTGTAGCTCTTATCACCCCTCCGTGGGCCTGTAATGCTGCTGAAATGTAGTACTGTGGGCAAGTTTTGGAGAAAGGTTTTTTTAACGTTGTCTCAGGAGTTGCTGGCCACTTGATAAATCTTGACCCCTCTTTGGCTTTGATCTTGTTAGAAGTGACATGAATCCAGCTTTGCCCTGCAAAGACCTGGAGCGGTCTTTACGCCAACTGCAGCAAAACAGACAATTGTGCAGCGATGGAAGGCAACTACTCCCTTTGAAGACTTGGGCTTGCAAGGTCGTGTCTCCCAAGTGTCCCTTTTTTCCAGGGACTGTCCCAGAATTACAAAAGCATTCCCACTTTCTGATTTGATCCTGGAACGTTCCTATTTCCCCTGCCACTGAGATCAAGGAGGAAGAGGCGCTGGTGCTTGTCCCGTGCAGCGGCTGTGACAGTGGTGGGTGTAAGGGGGCATTCCGTCAGTGGCGGAGCAAGATCGTGCCCTGCGCCCAGAGGTGGGGCCAGCTGCCCGCGGAGGCAGGGCAAGCCAGGGAGGACGCTCCATGGGGCCTCCAAGGAGTCTGACTGCCTCCTCCCACTCAGCCGTCCTACAGCTGAGGGAGAGGTGGCGATCGTACTGTTTGGGGTAGCGTGGAGCCTGCAGATGCCCAAGCCACTGCATCACTCCTAGGAGAGACGTGTGGCTCAGGCATGCTGCAGGCCCTGCGGTGAGTGCCGCCTGGCATTTTGTCACCCCCCTCAGTGGTGACACCCGGGGTGGTCCACCCCTACTGTACCCCCTTGCATCCCATTGCCTTTCCGTGGCTTCGCCATAGCTGCCACTGCCGGCCTTCTTCCTGGGGCATCTCATAGCAGCTGCTGGAGACCAGGCAAGGATGAGTAGGGGAGGCTCCCACCACCGAGACCCAACTCTGTGTGACATGCCGGCTCCGAGGGGTAGGCAGAGGGCAGGGTCACCCTGGGCGGAAATAAAAGGGGGAGTGGAGTGCAAGGAGCCTTGATTAAAAACAAACAAACAAAAATGCTCCGAGCATCCGTGTCTAATCTTGCCCCTTTCTAAAAATTTATTTGTGTGGGTTTTTCTTTTTGTAAATCTACCAAAGAATAAAATAAAATAAAATTGGGATTAAGGAGTTTTCTCGGGATGCATGTGCTCTTGGTGTGGCGATGGCAGATCTGCTCTGCAGTGTGTGTGTGTGGGGGGGGGACAAATAATGGAGGGTCAGTGGTGGGGGAAATAAGAAACGTATCTAATTTCATCTGCAGAATGTTGGAAGGTATGCAATGTATGGGATATAGTACTTTGGGAATGCCTAACTCAACATAGGAGAGCAGTAAAGGGTGTAATTTGGAAATGCAGGTTTGATGGCACCTGGTTCCACCCCCCACCCCCCACCCCCGGTGTATGTCAATAAGGGGCAATTTCTATTTATTCTTCCTGCTTTTCAAACCACCATGTGGAAGGGCTATGTTGTTCCCAAGAAATCCCCTGTACTGAAATCTTAAATAGATATGTGCAATGTCAAAACGCACTATTTATTCGTTTCGTAGAATTTATACACTGCTTGATGGTAGAAAACATCAAGACGATTTACAAAAAGAATAAAACAGTAAGATTTCTTACAAATGAGAACAGATATTGTGTGACACCTGTAGCAGTGCCAGTTCCACAGATTGAAGCGGTCAAAGCGGCATATACGGCGTAAAGCAATCTTGCAGGTAGACTGTTCCAAAGTTATTAAGGGCTTTGTATACTCATAGTGGGTGGTGCTGTGGGTTAAACCACAGAGCCTAGGGCTTGCTGATCAGAAGGTCGGCGGTTCGAATCCCTGTGACGGGGTGAGCTCCCATTGCTCAGTCCCAGCTCCTGCCAACCTAGCAGTTCGAAAGCACGTCAAAGTGCAAGGAGATAAATAGGTACCGCTACAGCGGGAAGGTAAACGGCATTTCCGTGTGCTGCTCTGGTTCTCCAGAAGCGGCTTTGTCATGCTGGCCACATGACCTGGAAGCTGTACGCCGGCTCCCTCGGCCAATAATGCGAGATGAGCGCCGCAACCCCAGAGTCGGTCACGACTGGGCCTGATGGTCAGGGGTCCCTTTACCTTTACCTGTACTCATAGTAACGCCTTGATCTGTTCAGATCTCTGAGCACAGGTGTTATATGCTGACAAGGTCTCACTCCTGGCAGCAATTGTGCTGCAGTGTTCTGCACTAACTGCTGCTTCCAGATCTGAAACAGGGGAAGCCCCACATAGAGTGCATTACAGTAGTCCAGTCTTTGAGTAAATGTACCTGGATTCTACCCCCATCCCCACAGCTATTGCATGCTGTGACTGGATGTTTGACTTGTTTGAATGGGACACTGAGGTTTTTCAGCTTGTTAAACAAAAACTAATAAAACTTTTATTGGTGGGGGACCCAGTGCCCTTGAAAAAAGTGAGCCCTTTTCTCCAATGGAAGTGCGGTCTAGCTTTCTACGCTCTCTGCTTGCATAACTCACCCCTCACTGGACAACCCACTGCCTCCTTTCTGTGCCAACATTCCATCTCAAAATGCATTTCTAAATTAAACAAGCTTTTTGCAATCCAATTTCCAATTTAATTTGGTTTCCCTTTCAGTTACATGAGAGTCCAATTTCTCTCCCTCCCACCCTCCCTCCTCCCACCCAGCCCCGCCGCCAAGCGCAGTTGTTGCTTATCCATCATCAGTTCCCAGCAGAGGATGTCAGGTGAGGCTCACCTTGGAAAGCGCCGAGGTGCAACCACGCATGGTGCATTCCCATCGGTGCCACTGAGGCGCCTGGCAGCACAGTCTCGACTCCCTGGCAGTTTAGCTACAAATCATCAAGTAAAGCTTTCGCATTTCGTCAGGCTCCGGTGTGCAAGTGCTAGATCTGGGTGACGGGGACGTGTCTACGTGGCTGGTAACAATTGCACAGATCCCTCGAGAAGGGACAGCCTGTGTGTCTTGTATGTTTGTGCGTGCATGCGGGAGTGTAGGGGTGATCTCACCCACCATAGGCATGCGGCCCCTGGAGGGTGGGCCAAGACTGTAAGCGGCCCTTGGCTCCTCAAAAAGCTTAGCCACCCCTGTTTTAGTGGCTTTTTCATCTAAGAAAATAGCCAACAAGGCAGTGGCATAGCGTTGGGAGGGCCACGGGGGCAGTTGCCCCGGGTGTAAAATTGTTTTGACACCCGGTGCTGCCTCAATACAGCTGTACATTTCCCGTTGCTCTGTTGAAAATGGCTTCTCTATGCAAACCAGGAAGTGACCCCTCCAGACAATGGAACAACTCTTCTTTTCTTAGCTCTGCAGCTGCAATCTCCTGGGTGATGTTGATGCTGTTAGGCAGTTGAATGTTTCATGTGTCTGTTCCTCTCCTTCCCACCCCACCCTCTATGCAGTCCTGGGCACTGGCAACCCACGCTGCGCCACTTCAACAGGGTGCCTTCCAGATGTTCTTGGACTTCAATTCTCAGCAGCCCCAGGGAGCATGGCCAATGGTCATGTAGCCCAATAACATCTGCAGAGCACCGGGTTGGCTATCCCTGATGTACGGTTGGACAAGGGCCAGGAAAAATCAGCTTCAAATCCTCATATAAACAGCTGCCCTTGTGGGGGGGTGGGAACAAGTATGGTGGGAGTTTGGGTTAGAAAACAAGCAACAGGGACCAGATCTGGATTAGGGACAGAGATTAGGGCCTTGCGCAATGGCTTTTCCTTCAGAATAAAAGTGGCAGCCCTAAGCATATTTTTTAAAAAACGAGGTGCAATTAATATAACACAGAGTGGTCAAAGTAGACCTGTTGAAAGCAATAGACCCAGGATGATCATGCCCATTCATTTCATATGGGTCTACTGTGAGTAAAACTTAGTTGAATACTACTCATATATTTTGGCCCTCTCTCTCAGCCTAAACTACCTCACAGGGTTGTTGTGATTTTAAGCTGGGGTTTGTAGGAAGAGTAATTATGCCACCATTATAGGTGATGAATATAATATATTAAAATCCTTTTCTTTCTGAATTTTAGGATTTTTGTTTCCTCTCTTGCTGTAAATTTCCCCATCATTAATCTCTTCCTTTTTATTCCATTATTATTATTATTATTATTATTATTATTATTATTATTATTATTATTCTACACCTTTCCTCTATAAGTTTGGAATCACCGGCAGAACTGCAAGAGAGGCAGAGTAAGTTAATTCCTTCATTTGAATAATTAAACGTTTTAAAATATTCCTTCCATACTTTACACGTTGAGCGGGGATATATTATTCATACCTGGCCCTCACTGCGTACCAAAATAGAGAATGAGGCGCATAAATTTTAGCACTTGGGGAGGGAAATGTTTCATCACGCACGCACAAAATTCACTGCTCCTCACCTTCTGTTGGGCCGGCTTTCCCCAACCAGGTGCTCTCCTGACGTTTTGGACTACAACTCCCATCAGCCTTAGCCAGCACTGCTCCGAGTTGCAGAAGTGTCCTCACAAATCTCAGCACTGTTAACAAGCAACGGCCCCCAGGATTCTTTGAGAGAAGGCATGACTGTTTAAAGAGGTATGATAGTACTTTCAATGTGGTTTGCAGATGAGGCCATAGATAGACTATTTACACATGTAGTCCACAATTGCCTGCTCTGACCAGCAGTGGCTCTTCTAAGACAAATGTCTTTCCCATTACCTGCTTCTACACCCTTATTAGAAACAGAAGACGGCTCCTGTAGTATCTTTATGTGACCATCCTAGCAAGGTTCCTCAGGTACATGGGAGCATTCCAACAAGGATGCAAAGGGCATCAGTGTGTGTGTGTGTGTGTGTGTGTGGAGGAGGCCCAGCAGATTGTAGATAAATATTAACCCCGCCAGATAGGCTTGCAAATCTGACACCAGCAAGATTTCCCTCCTGTTGGAGTAGCCTCAGTTTAAAAGGAACCTGGAGGTGCTATACTTGTGTGTCTCCCAGAGGCCTTTGCCAAAGAAGGGGCTGCATGCAAACTCTTAAACCGACACAAATAAATAAGGTTAAAAAGACACCGGTGGATAAGCCTCTGCTGCCTGGGGGACTCGGCCAATTTGCAGTCATGGGCAATTTTGCCTCCTGCGCAGACACAAGTTCTTCTCCTCCCCAGGTTATTAAAATTAGATGATGTTTAACAGGTCAGGGAAGAATATGCTGATTGAAGGTGATGTAGCAACAAAGTACCTCCAGGACCTGCTCTCAGCATCTTTTTGGACAGCTCCTCCCAACCTACAGATGCTGCGATAAGATCTGGAGGGAAACGCTTTCAGGACAGAGGAAGGTGCCTTAAACCAGAGCCATACCACGGGTCTGTCTAGCTCAGTATTACCTACACTGGCTGGCAGGGTTTCAGGGAAGGGTTTTTCCTAATCCTACCTGGAGGTGTCAGGGATTGATCCTGGGACCTTCTGCAGGCAAGGTAAATGCTCTGGCCCTGAGCTAAGTTTTTTCCGTTGAAATTGCCCATTAACAATTAACATCTGGGCAGCAGCAGACTGACCACTGCAGCCACGCCAGTTCTCTCCACTATAGTATCTCTATTTAAGCTATAGTGATTCTTTCTCAATGTTAATCTACACACATAATGTTTTGTGTGTAACTTTTATGAAGATTGGTGTGCTATTCTTGCTTTTATATATTTATTTTTTTGCTGGTGCATAAGTGCATTTTGGGCAATTGTGTTTCATTTTCACATGGATCTCTCCCCCCCCCCACTTCCCCAAAAACTAACCTTTGTGTTGTTAACTCCCATTGAATTCAATGGCCCGGCCTTTGTGATGCTCCCATTCATTCCAACACTGTGGGTGGATTTGCTCAAGTTCTTCCCCAAAAAGAGTTCTGCAAAGCTGCTTTTGTTTTTCATCAGGGATAAAGCCTGTGGGGGCCTTGGGGCCTCTCTGTGTGGCCCCTGGAACTCTTCCCAGGGAACATCCTCTCCCCACATCTCTTACTGGCCCTCTTTCTGCCTGGCTGGTATGTGTCCTTGGACTCTGACAATGCCTCTTGCTTCCCTGGATGGAAGATAGAGTGTGTTTATGAATGAGCCTCATTTATGTGGCAAAACTGACATTCATTGCTCTCCCCACTTTTGCTTCTGGCCCCACCCACTGGCATCTGGCCCCTGAGAGGTTGCCCAGAAGGGAACATGGCCCTCAGTTAGAAGCAGCTTTCCCACCCCTGCTTCCCAGACTTTGGTGTCCTCTGCATCATCACCCCTGCCTCTCCAAGAATATGACTTGTAGCTAGTGATTTTCCTTTCCAAGGCCATTTATCACCCGGGAGACCAGCTCAAAGAAATCTCTTTGAGGGTTAATTCAAATAATGTTGACAGGATTGACTGAATGCTAAGGAGCACAAAGGTGGGAATATGTCTCTGTAGAAGGGCACCTGTGTTTTTGCAGAATATCTGTGTGTGGCGGTGGGAGGGAAATCAAAACTAGTATAGTTCAGGACTGTGTGTGCTTTAGGGTCCTCTCTCACGCATAGTGTATATTCCAAGCTTCCCATTGAATGGTCAGCTTTCATTTTCCTTGCAGATCTATAAGGAAAGCACAAAGGAAGGGTTCTACCCAATGGCCTAGTAGAGGGGCTGACAATGTAGTGTCCAACAGTTGCCAGTCTACCTACCAGCACCTCCTATCAACTGGAGGGATGATGCCAGTGGCATGACAACACCTTACTATAATCCTCTTTCCTTTGTTGCTCTTTTCATTGTGCCATTTTGTGTTGTCTCCCTCTCTCAATGTTTCCTTCCGGGATAGAAAACTACGGACCTCCATCTATTGTGTTACATCAACTCTCATCATCCAAGACTATCCAAGCTATCCTGCTTGGAGCCGATGAGGTTTGAAGTTGGCCCACCTCTGATTTATTGGGTTCATTTGTCGTGGGCTTCTGTCTGTCTCGAGAGACAATGGAGTGCACATCTGGGGGTAAAACCAAACTGATGGAGAATCACAGCACCTGCTGTGGCTGCAGAGACTGGTAACGCATAACTGCTGCTTCCCACATTGTTTTTGCTGTATTAGCAGCACTGAAGTGACCTGTCCGGGGCACAAACCTGGGCAGTGTATATGAAGGTCTTGGGATGCCCAGATGACAAGACTCTTGGCCTTGCTGATATGATCCAAAGGAAAGCAGAGCAATATATTTGCCACCCAGAATGGCTGGGGCAACCCAGTCAGATGGGCAGGGTGTTGTTGTTGTTGTTGTTGTTGTTGTTGCTGCAGCTGCTGCTGCTGCTGCGGAATTTGACATCTCTCTGCAAGGCCTGCAGGACAAAGCTGTTCTGCCAGAGTTTTGGGCAGGATGCAGTTTGACTTACTTTCCTTTGTATAAAACAAGCCTGAAGGAGTCCCCCAACCCGCTCACAGGCCCTTGTATGGTCAGTGGAAACAGTTGGTCCTGGCAAGTATTAACAACTCTCAATTCCATCCTGATAATTGCCACCTGCTCAGATTTTAACTTGTCTGAATTAATTTTAAGATGTATTTTAATTACTTGATATCTGTTTTTATGCATATTGTGTTGTTTTTATGATGTTAGCTGCTCCGAGCCCAGCTTCGGCCAGGGAGGGCAGGATACAAATAAAAATGTATTTTTTACTAGCTGGCCCTGTCACGCGTTGCTGTGGCTCAGTCTGTTAAATGGAGCCTCAGAGTCCCCCTTCAGACTCCCCTCACCTTCAGAGTCCCCCTATTTTACGTGTGTTCTGTTTACACAGGCACATCCCTGTGACTCCCCCCACCCTGTCCCAACCCATGACCTATCCCGCCCCCTCCTCCCCCACCCCCTCACCCAGGCGAGCCCCCACCTCCACTCAGCCCAGTCTGGAAAGCCAAGCCGAGATGCTGTGGAGATGGAAGTTTTCCTAGGTGCAGTACCAGCATAGCCATCCCTAGAGGGCGCTGTTTTGCAACCTCTCCTGTGCTCCCAACATGCACTTTCATCTGATTTGTGAGTTCTGGAACACGTGGTTTTGGGAGTTTTAACTGGCCCAGGTGTGACATCCATCTTTGAAAACGGCATGGGCTTGCTCTTGTAGCCACATTTGACTTTGTGTCAAAATTTGAACGCAATCGGTCAAGTGGTTTCGTTGAACACTGGAGACGAACACACATGCCCAGTTTACATTTTTAGATATACAGATTATTGTTGTTGTTGTTGTTTACCTGCTTGACTGATGGAGTTTCCAGAAGGAGGTATGCAAGGTACCACCCAACTATCTTAGGAACTCCACTCGGGATTTGTGGAGGGTTTACTCCTTGGCCTTTTCTTCTCCTCAGTTGGGTTAATTACTGGATATTTAAAAAATGGGTATTTCCCTTAAAAACAACAACAATGGGAAGATAATGTCTTTTTGAAGGCTGCTGTCCTATACCCACTCACTTGGGAGTAAACCACATTGCACTCAGTGGGATTTACTTCTGAGTAAATGTAGCACGTGCTGTTTATCTGGTACATAGATCAGGGCTAAGGGGGTCTCAGCTCCAGGGCCAAATGTGGCCCCAGAAATGTTGCCCAGATCAGAATTCTCAGACTGAAAATGGTTCCCTCCACCCTGATGGAGACCCATATAGTCAAAAACTGGAAGTAAAAAAAGAAATACATAAATAAATAATACACACCGCGCACCTTGGTCGCTTTGAGGCTGTGGCTATTTTGGGGTAGGATTTAATCACCTACCGGCAGATTCAGGTTGTATAACTATATTCGGTGGGGAAAATCTTGCACAACAAATCCACTTCCGTAAAAGTTCAGGGGGTTTTTTTGTGTTGTTGTTTTTTTGCAATAAGGAGAGTCATGGGAAAATGCACTGGAAAGTGAGGGATAACACTTGGTTTGATGCAACATCATCTAAGCTCGCTGCAAACTGATCAGAAGGAATGCTCGTTAGACAGTCAACCCAGTGGATGGCAGCTGTGAAAAAGTCAAATTCCATGCCAGGGATTATGAGGAAAGGAACCGAAACTAAAACTGCTGATCAAACACCTTTATACAAATCTATGGTTCAACTCTGTTTGGAATATTGCGTACAGTTCTGGTTGCCTCACCACAAAAGTCTACAAATCTATGACACTATGATGACCAAGGACACATTCCAGCCAGGCAAAAGCAGTATAAGAGGGTGCAAAGCAGCTTCAATGAAGAGTGTGGTTCGGGGGGGGGGTATGTGGCCTACAAAGAGTCCCAGTGGCTAGATAGTGAGTCCTTGGAGGGGCACATTTGACCCCTGGGTCTGAGGTTCCCCACCCCTGACCATAGCTGCCAAGTTTTCACTTTTCTCGCGAGGAAGCCTATTCAGCATAAGGGAAAATCCCTGTAAAAAAGGGATAACTTGGCAGCTATGCCCCTGACCTAGACCCTGGACTTCATTATGTTAAACACACGGGCACAAGAAATTCATTCATTCAATCAATCATTCATTCATTCAATCAATCAATCAATCAATCAATCAATCAATCAATCAATACAGTCTATGGCCTTTAGAACTGTGCGTGGGGTTGCTGTTGTTTGTTACTGTTGTGTATTGAGTCAAAGGATTTTATATCTGTATTATTATTGTCTGTATTTGCATTAGGATAAAGTAACTGCCTTTTGGTTCCAGAGGGTACAGCTACTATTGGTTCATTTAAGCTGCTGTATTTGGATCCTCTGTCTTATTGGTTTCCTCCAAAAGGCAGCACTGCGATTGCTTGATATTGTTCCCTCCAAAATGTATCCCTTCCTAGCTAGTCCCCTGTCCCTATAAATGTAGCTTTCCTCTCCTCAGTCTTCAGTCTTGTTCACTTTAATAAAGAGCTGTTACTTGAGAACTGTCTCCAGCATGTTATGTCAAGAGAGCTGAAATCACAAACCCCACGTCACAACAACTGGCGACGAGGATGGGATCCGGAATGCTGAGGAGCGGTTAAACACAGCCCTGCCTCAGAGTCCGGATTGCAGCTTAGAACAAGACTCACTGGCCAGCTGAGAAGACGACCCTGCCCGCTAGGACAATGGAGAGTCCAAGGGTATTGGAGCCCTTCCAGCCATCAGAGCCCCACACATGGGAAGACTACGTCGAACGCTTCGAGTTCTTTGCAGTGGCTCAAGGGATCACCGATGCCAGCAAAAGAAGGGCCACATTCCTGAGCTACTGTGGGCCCGAGACCTTCAAGCTGGCCAAGGCATTACTTGCTCCAGCGAAGCTGAGTGAGACATCTCTCAAAGATATTCTTGCCTGCCTAACAAGCCACTTGGCGCCTACTGAGACCAAGATGGCCCGGCGGATGGAGTTCCATAAGAGGCAGCAGCATGCTGGGGAGTCTGTATCCACATTTCTGGCTGAACTCCGGAAGCTCGCTCAGCACTGCGGCTTCCAAAATCTGGAAGAGACTCTCCTGGATCGGTTTATTGGTGGTCTGAGCAGCAAGAAAGCCAGAAGACGCATCGTGGCTAAAGAAGAGGTTACCCTTGCTTCAGCCTTGAAGGAGGCCACCGCCACGGAGAATTATGAAAGAGAGGAGCTTGATGCCAGTCGCAAGGCCACTAAGCCACAGATAGAAGTTGCGCATGCCATGGACGAGCTAGAGGCTACTCCGAGCCAGAGCCCAGTCCGTGGGGTCGAGTTGGTGCGTCAGGCCTGCACAGTGCACAAAGATCGCCGAGGCAGTTGCCCAGGTTGTGGCGGAAACCATGAGCGGAAGAGTTGTCGTTTCAGGGATGCTATGTGCCGGACGTGCGGAAAGACGGGTCACATCGCCAGGGTCTGTAGATCGGCGGCGTCGGGAGCAACAGGAGCACCTAGACTGGAGCATCGCAGACCGCCCACAGCAACTCGTTTTCTAAAGGACTGCCACTACGTAACGGAGATCAACGGGAGGGCCGTGCAGTTTCCAGCGCAAGGCAAGGCACACGTCAAGGTGAAGATTGAGGGTCAGCAGTGCGACATGGAGGTGGACTCCGGATCTGCATTCACCATCGTGTCGGACCAGACCGCGAAGACATTCTTCCCCAGGGGTAAGTTGCCCCCTCTGGAGCCCTTCCCGGCAACCTTGCAGTCGTACTCAGCAGGCCGCATCCATGTTATGGGAATGTGTGCCGTGAGAGTACAGTTCCGGGACAAACAGGCTGTACTCAAACTGGTGATTGCGAAGGGCAGTCGCCCCAGTCTCCTGGGCACTGACTGGTTCCCCGCCCTGGGACTGAGTATCTCAGGGCTTAATTCAATCCAAACCTGCCCTGAGATGAGCGAGGCATTATGCAAGGAATTTGCTGGTCTCTTTAATGGAAAACTGGGTTGTTATAAAGGGCCCCCAGTTGACTTCGAGTTGGACCCCGGTGTGGCCCCAATCCGACTCAAACCAAGGCGAGTGCCATTTGCACTGCAACCCAAGATCGAGGCAGAGCTGGATAAATTGGTCAAGCAGGGAGTTCTCTCACCCGTGGACTCTGCTAAGTGGGAGACTCCAATCGTCACGCCCCTTAAAGCAAATGGGGAAGTCAGGATATGTGCAGATTACAAATGTACTATCAATAAGGCACTCAGGGGAAACTCATACCCCATTCCAGTCGTATCACATCTGTTGGCTAAACTGGCTGGGGGCAAGGTGTTCGCCAAAATTGACCTGGCACAAGCTTACCAACAGCTGCCAGTAACCCCACAATCAGCGGAAGCACAGACTATTGTCACACATAAAGGGGCGTTCAGAGTTAACAGATTACAGTTCGGAGTTTGTGTGGCCCCAGGGATTTTTCAAGGGCTCATGGAACGCCTGTTAAGAGGTCTGCCGGGGGTCTTGCCATTTTTTGATGACGTTTTGATTGCTGGAAAAGACCCACAGGAACTGGTTGCGCGTGTCCGTGCAGTGTTGCTCAAGTTCAAGGAGGTGGGGTTGCAACTGAAAAAAGAAAAATGCAGTTTTGGGGTGCCAACTGTGGATTTCTTGGGGTTTAAAATTGATGCATCAGGCAACCACCCCACAGATGCTAAGATTAAGGCCATCATCGAGGCACCACGACCACAGAACAAGACGGAGTTGCAGTCATTCCTGGGACTTATTAACTTTTATCATTCGTTCTTACCCCAGAAAGCTTCGGTAGCTGAACCATTACATAGACTATTGCAGAAAAAGAATGTGTGGCGATGGGGGCGGGAGCAGCAGAAGGCTTTTGACTCCTTGCGAGGAATGCTGAGTAGCAGGAGCGTCCTTGCTCATTATGATGAGTCAAAGCCGCTGGTCCTGGCATGTGATGCCTCTCAATACGGTCTGGGGGCTGTGCTGAGTCATAGGGAACCGGATGGGTCGGAAAAGCCCATCTCTTTCTATTCCCGTACGTTGTCGCCCACAGAGCGCAACTATGCTCAAATTGATAAAGAGGCACTGGCTATTGTGTCCGGAATCAAAAGGTTCTATGATTATTTGTACGGTCGCCATTTCTCCATTGAAACGGACCACAAACCACTGTTAAGGTTGTTCAACCCAAACAAACAAACGCCACAAATTCTCTCCCCCAGAATGTTGCGTTGGTCAATATTCCTGAATGGGTTCCAGTACACCTTGACCCATGTGCCGGGGAAACAGTTGTGCCATGCTGATGCGCTGAGTCGATTGCCCCTTCCTGGCGGGAGCAATGAGGATCCTGCTCCGGCGGAGCACATTATGATGCTAGAAACACTTCCGGGGGCTCCTGTAACAGCTACGGATATAGCTGAGAAAACTAGGAAAGATGCTGTTCTCTCCCGTGTGCTCACTTGGGTGGGGAGGGGGTGGCCAGGTGGTCCGCATGAAGAAAAATTCAGGCCTTATGCGACAAGGCAGCACGAATTGTCCATGCATAAGGGTTGTCTCCTATGGGGAGATAGGGTGATCATCCCAGCACCACTGAGAAACAGGGTTCTTGAGACGCTTCACATGGGACACCCGGGAATGGTCAGGATGAAGTCGCTAGCCCGATGTTATGTGTGGTGGCCTGGAATGGACCAGAACATAGAACAATGGGTACGAACATGCAAGGCATGCCAAGAGGTGCGGCCAGAAGTGGCCAGAGCACCAGTCCACTGGTGGGAGCAGTCCAGGACTCCCTGGAGCCGGCTGCACATAGATTTTGCTGGGCCATTCCAAGGGAAGGTTTTTTTGGTTATCGTTGATGCATATTCCAAATGGTTAGAAGTGGCGATGGTCCCTAGCATGGCATCAGCTGCCGTAATCAAGGTGTTGAGGCAGCTGTTTGCTACCCACGGGTTACCTGAGACCATTGTATCAGATAATGGGGCAGCTTTTGTATCCCAAGAATTCAGGGCATTCTTGGCTGATAACTTTATAAGAGGGGTCACATCCGCGCCCTTTCACCCATCCTCCAATGGGCAGGCTGAGCGCATGGTAAGAACAGCCAAAGAATCCATTGCGCGCTTAATGGAGGGTAACTGGTCGGCTCGCATTGCGCGAATGTTATTTTTGCAGCATGCGACGCCGTGTACTGCGACGGGCAAGTCGCCAGCCGAGCTGCTCTTAGGTAGAAGACTGGTAACGGTGCTGGATTATGTCCACCCAGATAAAATGCCAAACCGTAATTCAAGAGCAACCCCCCAGGCTGAGACTGACACAACAAGGTATCTCGCCCCTGAAGATCTGGTCTGGGTGAGGAACTATTCACGAGGTCCGCGGTGGGTGGCCGGTGTGATCACCCGGGCTAGTGGACCTGTGTCCTATTATGTGACCTTGGAAAATGGGCAAGTTTGGAAGAGACATATAGATCAGCTGAGGCGCCGGGCGCTCAGCAGGGAGGAGTCAGATAATTCATCCCTGGCTAATGACGCACAGCTGCGAGACCAGAGTGAAGATGGCCCAGAGGTGCAGTCACCAGGGGCTTCAGCAAATGAACCAGGGTCTGCTAGTCCTCAGGATGACGAGGTACAGGTCGGGGACCCTGAGATGTCTGGGACTCCATCTGTTCCTGACGAAACCCCTATAGCAGCCCCTCCACCACAGGTAACACCCAATCCAGAACCTGCAACACCTGTTGTCAGGAGATCAGGTAGAAGTTGTAGGACCCCACAGTACCTGAGGGATTACGTCTGCTGTGCTCACTAGGGGGGGAGGGGTGTTGTGTATTGAGTCAAAGGATTTTATATCTGTATTATTATTGTCTGTATTTGCATTAGGATAAAGTAACTGCCTTTTGGTTCCAGAGGGTACAGCTACTATTGGTTCATTTAAGCTGCTGTATTTGGATCCTCTGTCTTATTGGTTTCCTCCAAAAGGCAGCACTGCGATTGCTTGATATTGTTCCCTCCAAAATGTATCCCTTCCTAGCTAGTCCCCTGTCCCTATAAATGTAGCTTTCCTCTCCTCAGTCTTCAGTCTTGTTCACTTTAATAAAGAGCTGTTACTTGAGAACTGTCTCCAGCATGTTATGTCAAGAGAGCTGAAATCACAAACCCCACGTCACAACAGTTACTATGTTATATATTTTTATATTGGAAACTGCCTAGTGATCCTCGGATGAAGGATGGTATGTAATGTAAATACATATGGTACATATATCCGGACAATGTTCCTTTAGGTGGCCTTGCTTTTTCCTCATTTATTTCAGATGGTCTTATTGGGAGACCCCTCTTTAGAACGTCATGCATATTCCTTGTTTCAAAAGGTAGTAGTCAGCCTTGCTGTGCTTAGGTGCCCTCTTGCTGGTTCTGCTGAGTAGCGCCCTGGACCTCTGGCCCCAAGTCCTACCCTGATGGAGCCATCGGGCTGCAGTGAAAAGGCAAAAACAGGGATAGTGATTTACTAAGCAAAGGCACCAGAATGAAGGAACTATCTTTGGCAAACAGGAGCAGTTGTAATGCATGGAAAAACCCAACAGTTTACTTAAAAAAACCAAAAAACAAAAAAACAACCTCTGCCTGTTCTGGTTTAATTCCAATATCTTCCCCAATGTGTCCTTAAATTGTCTCGCCACATCATTTCTGGCTATGAGCCTGCTTTAGTTGTTGAGTGCCATGGAAGGCTTAGAGGACACATCACTCAGGAAACAAGACAAGGACTTGATTCTATTTCTTAAATAACAACAGGACAGACACAGTGTCTGACTCTACCCAGATTCAGTTAGGTCCAGTGCCACCTAGTGACTAAACTATATAATGACATTGTCCATACACAGATTTTGGAACCCTAGCCTGAACAACATACAGTGGAACCTCGGTTTATGAACACCTCGGTTTACAAATTTTCGGTTTACAAACACCGCAGACCCATCTGGAACGGATTAATTCACTTTCCATGACTTTCAATGGGAAAGTTCGCTTCAGTTTATGAACGCTTCAGTTTATGAACAGACTTCCGGAACCAATTACACCCATGCTTCGGGTTAAGTACGCTTCAGGTTGAGTACTCCGCAGACCCGTCTGGAACGGATTAATCCACTTTCCATTACTTTCAATGGGAAAGTTCGCTTCAGTTTATGAACGCTTCAGTTTCAGTACTCCGCGGACCATCTGGAACAGATTAATCCACTTTCCATTACTTTCAATGGGAAAGTTCGCTTCAGTTTATGAACGCTTCAATTTATGAACAGACTTCCGGAACCAATTGTGTTCATAAACCGAGGTACCACTGTACATGCATGTAATTCAGGCAGAGAAACTGCAGAAAGGTTTAGCAGCCAGATTGGCAATTTTCCATGACAATATTTGTATTCACTTGATATGTAAAGGATGGAAGACATAAAGGGAAGAGTCATACTGCTGTTTGCTTTAATGCCAGAGAAGGATTACATATCTGCAAACCGTCCTCATTGCCAGGTGTGGATAGAATTGCATCTTGAATAGTTTAAATAAATAAAAGATTCATGAAATGCTAAACTGCCTCGAAATGAGAAGATTTGTTTATTACCCGCCCTTCACCAGCAGGTCCCAAGGTAGGTTGCAACCATTTAAAGCTGAAAATAAAGAACAGTTAAAACAGATCGCAATCACAGGAGTAGGGTGGGCTCTGGAAACACAGCTCAGGCGTCAAAGGCCAGGATAAAGAGGTGTGTAAAGTGCTGCCTTGCAGAGCCTTCCCAGTGGTGGCACCGCCACAGTTCTGGAATTCTGTCCTCCTTTCAAACTGCACATTAACTTTAAGGTGCTGCTGAAGGATTTTTTTTATTTTGTTTCGACTCAGACCAACACGGCTACCTACCTGTAACTTGCACATTAACTGCAACACATACACACTACACTGATGCATCTATAGCTGCTGGTCACTATGCATGAAATCGTGGCGGGTGCAGCAGATGAAGCAGCCTGTGGCTACAGCACAAGGGACAGCTCCTGGTGAGAACTTTCTCCAAGGAATGCTATGAGCCTCTGCCTCCATTCCACTGCTCCTCAACTCCACTACCTTGCTTGAAGGATTGTGATTTTTAAAGGGACCACCCTCTGCCCTGTAGACGAACCCTTTTCTCCTCTTCTCTGGGGCATCTTGCCTCGCACATTCCCTTTGCTATTGGTGTGGGAAGTATTCAATTCTCTGGGCTCGGGAGAAGGTACTTGCAAGGGCCCTGACTTTGTGGGATCTTGACCACTAGTCTCTGGCTTCATTGGCTGCTGATCATCAACCTCAGGCTCAAGGACTGATGTCTGATCTGGGCCCCTTGCCAGTCTTGCGCTGAGTCAGTTTGACCCCTTCCTCTGACTCCCAGCTCAAGGCCAAAACCAGTAAAGCTGGCATGGGGAGTCTTTCTAAGACAGAGGTCCATATTCCCTTCTGAACAGCTTTCCAGGGGCCGCATTTACCTTTGTACAATGGGCTAGTTTCTCCACATGCTCACACACCCATCTCTCTCCAGGCAAGCAAGAGGCATAAGCAGAGTTCTCGGACACATTTCTGTCAGGCAAAGACACTGGGGGATGTGCCCTGAATTGAGGTTGAGGCACTGTGGGTTTGCCTAGGGCTTGCCGATCAGAAGGTCAGCGGTTCGAATCCCCGTGACAGAGTGAGCTCCCATTGCTCGGTCCCAGCTCCTGCCAACCTAGCAGTTCGAAAGCATGTCAAAGTGCAAGTAGATAAAAAGGTACTGCTCCGGTGGGAAGGTAAATGGTGTTTACGTGCACTGCTCTGGTTTGCCAGAAGTGGCTTAGTCTTGCTGGCCACATGACCCAGAAGCTGTACGCCCGCTCCCTCGGCCAATAAACCGAGATGAGCGCTGCAACCCCAGAGTCATCCACGACTGGACCTAATGGTCAGGGATCCTTTGACCTTTACCTTTAACTTGGAGAGGGGGTCATATGGCAAAAGGAAAGTCCTTTGGGCCAGACAGAGAGGGCTAGAGTGCTGCATTTTGGCCTCTAGGCCTGAGTTTCCACACCCTTGCCTTAAACCAGAACAACCAATGTGATGCAGGCATGCTTAGCTTTACCTGAGATGTGCTATACATGCATGTGATGTATGTAAAAACATTATCTGGGGTCAGGCTTGTTACAGTAGCAATGGCTGTGTCACTAGCATGCACATTTATTATTCAAGATTGAGATGTTCTCTGCTCTTTGGGGAAATAACAGTTGCCCAGGAGGGAATTATGGGTTTTGGATTTCACCCTGGCACGGTCATTAATCTCCAGGGGAATGCCCTGAAGTCAGGAGCGCTATCATGAACTGAAGCAAATTGAAATAGAGATATTTGAAATGGTGATTGCACTTGGCATGCAGGGCTTCCCTGGAGAACGAACGTCTTGTGTGTAGCCCATTACATTCCACACAGCATTCAGTTTGGCTCATAATTATTATTTCTTAATTGATTCCCCTCCGCACACTCCTCTTACTATAACCGTCTCTGCTGCCCATACTGAGAAGCAGTAGTAATTCATTCCAGTGCTTTAAGTCAGCTGTGGGGACCTGATATTGCCAAGCTGTTATTTATGCGAGTCTCGTCCTTTATCCAAACTTACAGGGAAACTAGATCAATGCTAGGCGGAAGACCAAAATTGCTGGTTCAGGTCAGTGGCCTGCCTAGTCCAGCATCCTGTTCTCACTGTGGCCAACCAGATCATAGAATCATAGAGTTGGAAGAGACCACAAGGGCCATCCAGTCCAACCCCCTGCCAAGCAGGAAACACCATCAAAGTATTCTTGACATATGCCTGTCAAGCCTCTGCTTAAAGGCCTCCAAAGAAGGAGAGTCCACCACACTCCTTGGTAGCAAATTCCACTGCCGAACAGCTCTTACTGTCAGGAAGTTCTTCCTAATGTTTAGGTGGAATCTTCTTTCTTGAAGTTTGAATCCATTGCTCCGTGTCCGCTTCTCTGGAGCAGCAGAAAACAATCTTTCTCCCTCCTCCATATGACATCCTTTCATATATTTGAACATGGCTATCATATCACCCCTTAACCTTCTCTTCTCCAGGCTAAACATACCCAGCTCCCTAAGCCGTTCCTGTGTCTGTGGGAAAACCCACAGGCAGGATCTGAGAACAAAAGAGTCCCCTCCCCTCCCATGGTTTCCAAAAACTGGTCAACCTACATCTCAGGGATAGGGAATTCGTTTCAGTCTGAGGGCCACATTCCTTTCCGGGCAACCTGCCATAGCACCACCTGCCAGTGGTAGATGGGGCTGGGTTAGTTAGTCTCTAAGGTGCTACTGGAAGGATTTTTTAAATTTTGTTTTGACTGCGTCAGACCAACATGGCTACCTACCTGTAACTATGAAAATGAATGTGAATCTTGTACTGTAGGCTAATTGTTTCTCTCACTTCCATCTTCCATCCGGGCAAGTGAGAAAGACGCATACCAGCCAGGTGAAAGCACAAATCAGGTCTGGTCAGAGGTGTGGCCCAACAAGAATCCCAAGATCCAGTTAGAGAGGCCTGCATTCAGCCCCCAAGACTGAGGTTCCCCAACCCGGCTGTGTCGGCTTTTTGTTCATTTCTGTGGGATCGCTACCCTCATATAACCAACATGCATGAAGGGGTTAATTCCACAGGGTAAGCTGTCTGGTATACCAGGCTTAGCTAGGTCACTCTCCCTCACCTTGGGAGGAAGGTAATCAGGCCTATTGTCCCCCTTCAGTCTACCTGAATAAGCTCAGGTATAAAGAGATCTGAGCTGGTTGCTCCAAGCTTAGATTACATGACTCTAACAAGGCTTTCTTGGGTTCCTAGACCAATATTTAGGAACTTTCACCACGGTAACTATGCCAGGTTTTACTCCCTGTGTTTTCTGACTAATGTACGTAGAAGCACATGAACCTGACCTTTTGTTTGTAAGTAAGCCAATTTTTAACTTACCAGATGTGTGGTCTTTTTCTATGCCAGGGGAAGAAGAGTACTTTGGATGCAATATAGAAGGGCATGTTTTAAAGGTCTTACAGCCTATATTTCCATGCTTTCCTTTTCTGCATTATTTTGTGATTTTAAAACTGTGCTGGGGTCCTCTCACTAAAGAGCAATTGCTCCAAACCTGGAACTTGGCATACAGGGAATTCTCCCTTTATGTACCTATTTTTCATTGCCACCAACAAATATCTGAGAGACCACCTCCTTCCTTACCGACCTTCATGGGTGTCAAGATTGACAGAGGGGGTCCTCTTGGTTGTTCCTCTGCACTCAGAAACTTGGGCCCATTAAAGGGCATTCTCCACAACAGTCCTTAGATTGTGGGGTTCCCTTCACACAGAGGTGTGTCTGGCACCTTCCTCATACAGCTGTTTTCATATGCTGAATATGCATGTCTTTACACTTGGCACTTGAGGGATATATTTCAGAATCCACACTAGCCGTGGCTGTAAGTTGTTTTTAACTAATGTTGTATTTTACACCTTTGTGACCTCACGTGAGACCTCATGGTGAAGAGCTGGTAATAAACCATCAACAACGAATGTAAAACCAATTAGCTCATGCAAGTAGCTTTGGTTTCACCTCCCTCTCTGCCCCCCACAACCTTCTTTCTTGGAGGAATATTAATTCTAAGTCAGAAAGTTCTGCAAAATTATTGCTGGTTGTGAAGGTAGGGTGTATCACAGGGGTCAGCAAACTTTTTCAGCCGTGGTGGGCCGGTCCACCATCCCTCAGACCGTGTGGTGGGCCGGACTATATTTTTAAAAAATAATGAACGAATTCCTATGCCCCATAAATAGCCCCATAAATAACCCAGAGATGCATTTTAAATAAAAGCACACATTCTACTCGTGTGAAAACACTCTGATGCCTGGACTGTCCACGGGCTGGATTGAGAAGGCGAATGGGCCGCATCCGGCCCCTGGGCTTTAGTTTGCCTACCCCTGGTGTATCATGATGTTTAACATAAGACCCTTTTTTAAAAAAAACCAACAACAACCCTAGTAGTATGCAATGCTAGTTCTACTCATAATAGACCCATTGAAAGTAATAGGCATGGCAAACTTACATTCATTGATTGAAATGAGTAGGACTTAGTTGTTTACAATCCGGTGTGACTTGTTTATGTGGGGGAGAGATAAGAACACCATGTGCATTGCCATTCCAAGGGGAGGAAGCATCTCAGGCTTTGAAGTGCATCCTTGGCCAATTTTCAAGCTGTGTGATGAAGCTGACATTGCCTGTTGCATCTTTCCTTGTAGCAGAATGTTCTTTGCTAAGCAAAGCACCCATTTCATTTCCTCACTCACGCCATTAACTAAAGACTTTGAAGAAATGAAAAGCTGCAAAATGGTAGAATTGTAAAGATGATTTATTTATGCTTAGAATTTTGACTGGAGGCATTAATGGAAGAAAACACACAAATGCATGAATATACTACCATACTTACCATAGAAAAAAATGTAAATGAGTAAATAAATGATAAATCCTGGTGTTTTTTTTGGGGGGGGGTACAAGAGCACCTGTAATAGGAAGACAAGGCCTTGGTGGTGGTGGTGCCACCATAGGGCGCTGTCCAGTTGGCACTGACCTCTGTTGGGCTTTCTCAGTCATGGTTACCTTCTTGTGGAATGCCCTCACTGGTGAGAGGGATCCATTTCTCTCATTATTGACTTTCAGGAGGAATTTCAAAACATTCCTGTTTACCAAGGCATTTGACGGCTGAAAGATACTGCTCTTGGCAACCCGGGAAGCTTGGCAACCTGAAAAACTGAGAGAATGCAATTTTTAAAAACCTTTTAAAAAACAACAAACACTTTTCTACTTCTTCCTGCCTCAGAATTCATTCTCTTTTCCACCATGCTTCTGAGACATCTGGTCTCCAATCCAGCAGAGACTCCATTTTGAAGTCAACTATGTATTCTGTAATCTAGGAGGAGAATTTCTCTGCCTTGTTTTTGTTACTGTTGGAATCGAGTGCAGGACTTTATGTAAGTAAATACTGTTTTTATGCTTACTTTACAGCCTGTTGTGTGATTCTTTTATTAAGAGAGGGAGAGGGGGAAGCCCATTCTGCTACCACAGCATGGATAAATACAAAGAAGGCTATACAGTCTAGTCTCAAAGTTTCCCATTTAATGCTGCAAAGCATAGTGTTTTAAACTCTACTAACTCTAAGCGTTAAACTGATTACTTTAAACATTCTGCTCACACACGTGAGAAAAAGGGAGGATAAATGGTAAAATAATATATTCTATCCTACTCACAAAATCCATCCAACACTTTTCAAGGAATGGAAGGAGAACAGGGAGTATGTAAGGAAAGGGTTGGAAATTTCCCAAAGTTACAACCAGCAATCTCCATCTTAGGAACGCAGCACTGTGATACTATGCAAAAACTTTTCTGGGTTTCAGATCTAAGTGCTCTGCAAAGCTGGAGCTTCCACCTTCATGCTGTTACTTCATTCTTTTCAGTATATTTAGTGCTAACATTCTCCCAAAGAGCTTTACACGGTTAAATAATAAATAATGGCAGAGAAGCAAAGGTATTGGCAAGGGAGTAAAGACAGGTGTTCCAAGGAGAGCTGGAAAGAGGTAACAGTTTTAAGAATTAAATATTAAAGCCAAGGAGGGCTGGGGCTGACACGGAATGGATTGTTTTTCTTTTGCTTTAGAGTCCCTGGGCTTTGCTTCTCACCCACTGGCCAATAATGTCAGACTGGCTGTCAAAATGTTTAGTGGAATCATCACTGTACTCTCCAGTCCTATTTTTAAGAGGAGACCAAGAATGGCAATTAGCTAACTACAGCCCTCTCCAATTTCAGATGTCTGCTTTGTCCTCTGAATCACCTTATTGTTTATTTACTGCATCTTCATGATTTTGGGGAGGAAGTTGGCTGGAGTGATCCAGACACATCAGCAGTTCAAAATCTGAGATGCAAGAAAAAAGGGTGGCAAGAGCAACCAGCTTGTGCCAAGGTTTAGCTTGGTACCAACTGCCTTGGGCTAAATACACATTCTGAGCTTCTGATCTTATGGCTGGCTGTGAGAGGAAGTGTGCATGCACACGAAAGCTCATACCAAAATATAAACTTAGTTGGTCTCTAAGGTGCTACTGAAGGAATTTTTTTATTAGAAAAGATGTTGGGGGAACAGGTCTTCTCCCAATGCAATGTTGCATGTTGTAGTGTTGGACTATGGTAGAATGTTGCATTACTTTGATGACATGAATGGGGAACCACAGGCCCTCAGAACTACCATGTCGCAAGCCTCACTGGTTGTGCTTCATACCCAGAATGTTTTTGCCTGGCTGGGATGTACCCTGATAATGCCTCTCGCTTGTCTGGGTGGTTGGTAGAGAAACTAGCCTACAGGACAAACATAAAATGTACATTCACCACTCTGCCCACTTCTGCTGGTGTTCCCACCCACCATTGGCATATCGCCCTTGGAAGGCTGCCTGGAAAGCAATGTGGCCTTCAGGCAGATAACAGTCCTCAACTCCCAATTTTCAACATCTATACAAATACACCACTTTTTAACATTATGGAACTCATGGTCAAATACATGAGATCTCCCATCCAATCACTGACATCTCCTTAGTTTTAGTCCAGTTTTCTGCATAATGCACCAGGTTACAGGCTAGGGCAGGCATCCCCAACTTTGGCCCTCCAGATGTTTTGGCCTACAACTCCCATGATCCCTAGCTAACAGGACCAGTGTTCGGGGAAGATGGGAATTTTAGTCCAAAACATCTGGAGAGCCAAAGTTGGGGATGCCTGGGCTAGGACCTCAAGAAACCAGAAAACTGTGCAATACCAAGTAAGACCACTGGTCTATCTGGTTTAGTGCTGTCTACAGTGTGTCATGAACTGGCAGGACAACAGGAAGGAGGAAGTGGATCCCGGTGAGGGATGTAACCGGGACTGGGACAAACCAGGGGAAACAGGGGATGGGGAAGGAAGTACTCACAGGGTGACAGAGGATGGCGAGGGGATGGGGGGTGGGTTCAGTGCTCAGGAATCAAAGCAAAGAGGAGCCCCTGTCCCCATGAACATAGCCGGTTTTGAGGCATAGGGAGCAGCAGGAGTGGTGCTCTAGGACAGTGGTCCTCAACCTTGGGCCTCCAGATGTTTTGAGACTACAATTCCCATCATCCCTGACCACTGGTCCTGCTAGCTAGGGATCATGGGAGTTGTAGGCCAAAAACATCTGGAGGCCCAAGGTTGAGGACCACTGCTCTAGGAGACTGAGGCAGGCAAGGGCCCACAGCCCAGCTCCCTAGATGGCCAGGTGGGGCTCACTAGCTCTGGGAGGAGGTGTGTGATTCTTCAGCTGGATTTGGCTTGGAACAGGTGAGGGTCACCTGCCTCATCAAGCCCAGAGGCTGCAATCAGCATGCATGCCAAGTCAAAAAGAAAGCAAAGCTGAGGTGTTGGGTCTGCTCAACTGCCCATGTTTGTGGACTTTGGTTTGGATGCTCCTGGATCTCTATAGAACTTTGCTTTGGGTTTGACTCTGGGCTGTACCACCCTGACTGCTGGACTTCAGACTTGGCTGCTTGAATTGCATTTCCTGGCTGTTGGACTTTGCTCCTTTGCTTGTGTGGCTTGACTCCTGGACTTGGGCTTTGGACTTGACTTGCTGCCAGGTAGGCCAGGGGTTCAGGGCACAGTGACTGGCAGCAGCACTCCAGGGTTTCAGACAGGAAGTCTCTCTTAGCCTGACCTAGAGAGGCCAGGGATTGAACCTTGAACCTCCTGCACAGAAAGGAGATGCTTTGCCACAGACCCACAGACCTTCATACCAACAGCACAGTGACACCATGCCTTGCAGCAGTCAGATATAGGTGTAAAAGAGGGAGTGTGGCAGGGAAAGAAGAGAGCAAAACATTAAGCTCAGTCCACTCTGCCACCTCACCCTCCTGATCAATACAGTATTGCCATCACAGAGCACAAATATTAACTTGAGCTTTGTGTATGTGAATTTATAGATCACCATCAATGTACAAAGTATGGCAGATCCCTGTTCCAAGGAGCTTACAATCTAATATGTGATATGGGGAGGCTATGGAGGAAAAAGAGAAATGGAGGAAAGGCATTCAGATATGTGCATCTTCTCCAAGAAGTCCTCATGTTGTGCTACAGACATAAGTGGAAGTGAATTCTGTCTTCTGACTAGTGTGATGGCATCATGGAACTGGGACTCCAGCTCATGAATGGATGTAGTGGATAATCTTAGATCATCATATCAGGCAATCATATTTCACTGCCCTTCTGTACTGTGACTATAACAGGGTTTATTCTGCAGGGAAGCATGATGAACAAGGTGGAACATTTGACACACTGGCAAAAGTGACACATGAATAATGCTCATACCATAACACATGTGTGGCAGTCTTGAATCCCTCCCACATGTGTGCAGAGTTTTGCAAAACATCTGCAGAAAAGGGCATCCAAAATGATCAAGGGGCTGGAACAACTCTCCCACGAAGAAAGGTAATCAAATTCTAGCTTTGGGGGGAAAGTGTGTGCGCGGAGGGAGTAATGATAAAGGTCTATTAAATTATGCATGGTGTAGAGAAAGTGGATAAGGAGATGTTTCTCCTCCTTCCACAAAACTAGAAACCAGATTCATGTAATGAAACTCAGTGGTGGGAGATTTAGGATATAGGATCAGAAAAAACTACTCACACGGTGCATAGTTATACTATGGAATTGGCCGCCCCAATATGTGGTGACGGCAGCCAGCTTGGGTGGACTTAAAGAGGGATTAGACAAGTTCATGGAGAACAGGAACATAAGTCTTATACCAAGTTAGACCTTTGGTCCGTCTATTATCTCAGCAGTGACTCTCCAGGATTTCAGATGGAGGTCTTGGCTAGCACTACCCGTGGACACCAGGAATTGCAGCTGGGACCTTCTACATGTAGAGCATATGCTCTGCTACTTGCCCTATGGCCTTTCCCAAAACGGTTATCCATGGTTACTTGTCATGATAGCTATATGTATTTGCCACCTCCAGGAATGGAGGCAGCATGCCTCTGAAATCAGTTGCTGGGAGAACAGGAGGAGAGTACTATTACACACCAACCCAAACTCTGATTCCAGGGGTTGCAGACAGGGGTTGCATTCTCAGTTTCCAGAGAATGAAGGTCAGCAAAGACTGTGGTGTGTTTATGTCATATGGTTTTCTTTCCACATATATGCAAGCTGAGCATAGGATATGCTGACAGCATTAACATTCCTTTAGATCTTGTTTTCCCTTTAGGTTTCTAGAACCCTCACCCCAAAGTGCAGCTTAGGCTTGGCACAGAACAAAACAGGTTTCTCCCTCCCCCCCCCGCTTCCAGCCTGCTTCCAGATCTCTCTCTCTCTCTCTCTCTCTCTCTCTCTCTCTCTCTCTCTCTCTCTCTCTCTCACACACACACACACACACACACACACACACACACACAAAAAAAAAACCAACCATGCACCCCTCTGATTCTTGTTCTCCTACATAGCAGCTAGGTGAAATGGAAGGGATGTTGTTGTTTAGTCGTGTCCGACTCTTCGTGACTCCATGGACCAGAGCACATCAGACACTCTTGCCTTCCACTGCCTGCCGCAGTTTGGTCAGACTCATTTTGGTGGCTTTGAGAACACTGTCCAACCATCTCATCCTCTGTCGTCCCCTTCTCCTTGTGCCCTCAATCTTTCCCAACATCAGGGTCTTTTCCAAGGATTCTTCTCTTCTCATGAGGTGGCCAAAGTATTGGAGCCTCAGCTTCACGATCTGTCCTTCCAGGGAGCACTCAGGGCTGATTTCCTTAAGAATGGATCGGTTTGATCTTCTTGCAGTCCATGGGACTCTCAAGAGTCTCCTCCAGCACCATAATTCAAAAGCATCAATTCTTCAGCGATCAGCCTTCGTTCTTTCTTTCTTTCCTTCATGGATCACTTCCTCGTTGTGGCAAAGGGCCTTGAATAACTCAGAGAAGCTATGAGCTATGCCGTGCAGGGCCACCCAAGATGGACAGGTCATAGTGGAGAGTTTTGACTAAACATGATCCACCTGGAGCTGCAACTGGCAACCCACTCCAGTATCCCTGCCAATTTGTTCTATGGCACAGAGCAGCTTCTTTGGTTATGCTAACTGTGGTGCCTAACTAGCTAGCCAAAGTCATTACTTTAATAAAGGTATGCTTTGGCATGCTTGCTCTTATGCATTCTACCCTCACAGATACAGGACCTCAAGAATGGGAAGGGACTCTGGCCATCATCCAGACTGAACTATCCCCAAACTCATAACAGTACTGTTGCACTCATGTCTTGACTGTGCCTTTCGAAGAGACATTTGGTTGACCATTGTGGAAAACACATTGGACTAAATAGTGGACTAGATAGACCTTGCCTTCTGGGGGCCACAGGCAGAGGCAGGGTCAGAGGCAAAGAGGACAGGGCAATAAATATAAATATTACATTTGTGCAGTAAACTAGTTTCTGCACACACACACTCTTACACACACCCCTGGGTTTCTAATAAAAAATACCCTCAAGTAGACCCCCATCCCTCAAGTCTGGACTTTGCCCACTCCTGGAACAGACTGGTTCTGAAAGATGCTGGAGGAAGTGGGGGCTTGGCTGTGTCACCCCTTCCCCCCCCCAAAGGAAACTGCCCCCAAATCTGCTATGGATGTGCTCGCTGTGTATCTCCAAGTTGCTTGCCCCACCCGCTCAGAGCCTTTGGTTCCGACCTAATTCTCTTCCCGACTGCTTTCCCACCGGTGAGGGGGGGTGGGCACACGCTAACTGTTCCTGGCTCCCATGCAGTTCTATTAGAAGAAGCTGCAGTCTCCTCCCCTCTCCTTGCAGGAGAGGCCGGGGAGGGCGCGCGTCTTCTAGCAAGAGAGTTTCCCTGCTGGAGAACTTGGCGAGGTCTCCTCTGCCCGTTTGTGTGCGAGCTGGATGGCAGCTGGAGAGCGAAGCCAGTTGAGTCGCGTCCTCCTCCCCTCCCTCTAGAGACACCATCGCTTCTCCATCTCCCCGCCCCTCGCAACCACCTACCGCTGCAAAACCGCTCTGCAGCCGCTGCTGCCGCCACCACCCCGCGCTCCGATTTCCCCAGAGGCCCCGGTGCCTCCTCTTGCCCCTTCCGCTCCCCTCGCCGACCACCCTCCTCTGTGCTTTTGGACCCTCACTCATCCACGTTCGCTTTTCCTGCCTGTCTCCACGCTCCACAAGTGCCGCGCGCAGTTCACTCCCCGCGCTCTGAGGCTTCGGAAGGTGGGGGGAAAGAAAAAGAACGAGAGAGAGAGAGAGAGAAGAGGTGGGACTGGCACCCCGCCCCCCCCCCAGCTCCGCATGCTCGGCAGAGGCGGCCCTGCAAAGCTGCGCGGCCGCTAGGAGCTTCCCAGCGCGCTGAAAGCCACGGAGCTGTCCACGGTGCTGAAACCCCGCGCGGGCTGCCAGGCGAGCGGGCTCCCCGCGGTTGCCCGAGAGCCCCCTTTATGTGCAGTTCTTGGCGCATCGCAGCAGCGTCGAGCGGCTTGAGTTGCGGCGGCGGCGGCGGAGACAGCCTCAGCTCGCCCGGGCTGGCGCTGAGAAGGATGAAGGGCTTCCTCCGGCTGTTCTTGGGCTACTTGGTGGCGGACCTCCTCACCCTTTTGTGCCGGGCGCAGGAAAAAGCCGGGCAGCACTTGGGCAGCATCGTGATGCTCTCCGGGGGGAACCAGAGCCGAGAAGGGGAGCAGCACGTCGACGCCTCGGAGCCGCCCCCGACCCCGGAGGAATGCAGGGGCTACTACGACGTGATGGGCCAGTGGGACCCGTCGTTCAATTGCAGCGTCCGGGAATACCCTTTCTGTTGCGGCACTTGTGGCTTTCGCTTCTGCTGCAAGTACCGGAAGGGCCGCTTGGATCAGGATATCTGCACCAACTACATCAAGCCCCCCTGGCTGAACGGGCGCAAGACGCCCAACCGCCCCGTCGACCCTTCCCACGACCCCACCCGAGATAAAACCAACCTCATCGTCTACATCATCTGCGGGGTGGTGGCTGTCATGGTATTGGTGGGCATCTTCACCAAACTGGGGCTGGAGAAAGCGCATCGACCTCAGAGGGAACACATGTCCAGGTAAGGCGAGACTTAACCACCTTTCTACGGATGTTGTGTGGTGGGGGCTGACGACCCGCGAACTCAACCCGAGCACAGAGGCGGCCACCTGCCCGAGTCTCTGTGCGCGTGTTGAGCCTAAGAAAGAACTCCCGCTGGCCTTAAAAGCCATGACTACAAAACCACCGTCTCTGGAGTCCCCCCCCCACCTCCCCACTTTCTTCAGGGCGTGCTGGTGCCCTCTCTCGCCCTCGACGGGGCATGTAAGAACCAGTAGCCACCCCCTGGTGTGTTAGCCAAATGCTTGCACGGGGATTAACGCACATGTCTTGGCGCAGCGGCGGCCGAGCAGCTCCAGATAGTGAAAAGATTGGGTGAGGGGCGCGCGCGCACAGAAGCTCACTCATGACGGAGAAGCGCAGCAACAGTAAAAATAAAATAACAAATGTGGCGTTTAACTCGGCTTGCGAGGTCTGCCGGTAACACACACTCTCTCTTTCTCTCTCTCCCCACCGCTTTCCAACTGTTGCGCTTACAGGGCAAACTTCTCCGCAGTGGCTTGTAAACACTGTCTCTCTCTCTCACACAATCTTCATTTGAGCATCTCCTTGGTTTCCAGGTACAAAGCGGGCACAATCTCAGCTCGCAGGTGCTTGAGCCTCCACACCTGAGAAACAGGACCTGCTCCCTAACACTGAAAGGATGAAGCACAGCAGGGAGATTGCAGAGAAGGACCCCAGACTGAGGGTCTTGATGAGACAGAGGTTCATATAATATCTAACTTGTCAATTAGGAGATGGGCTGGCGTCTCTGTGCTGTGTTGTATGCTTTGCATCTATCAAGTAACTGGCTGTTTCAGATCAAATATAACACACACACAATGGCAAATTAAGCTGATGGGTGCTGCTCTAACCACAAGCTGGCAATCAGGCAAGTGGGCACAATCCCACTTTTGGCTGCCTCTCCCTGCCATTCTAAACACACACACATGCACACACTCCCCCCAAATTGTGTCAACAGTAGATAATCAAAGACCCAGCCCGTTTGTCAAATCATTCGGTTTGTCTGATTCATTATGCTAATCCCCAACACATGAAAGCAAAACAGATGGGGAAAGACATTTGCAGATAAAATAAAAACAATTGCAAAAAAAGAGAGAGGCAGCAGCAGCAGCAATAGCAAATAGCTCTATTAAATTGATCCCAGCATAGCCAGGGGAACTTTCAAGATGAAGGCTGGAGTTGCCAGGATGCCTTCAGATGGACAGGGCTGTTTTGCTCTGTAAAGTTTTAACTCAAAGGTAGCCTGGTTCCTCATCTCTTCCTGGTCTCCTCCTTTCCCCTCCCATGGACTCTGCACCTGGAACATCTCCTTGTCCAAGATCCTGCTATTGCTTTGTGATTAACAGCCTCCCCCTGCAACAAGACACCCAAAATAGGATTCAGAATGCATCACCCGTTCTTTCACTAGCAATTATTTGCTATTTATAAACTGGCTGATGGGTGATCATTTTTACTACCAAGGAGGAGAGCAGCAGAGCACAGGAATTCTCAGGCAACCCAACACGCTGGGAATCCAGGTTTACAAGTGGAGGGGTATCCAAAAAAACGCCCTCCTGGGCTTGAGACGGCTCAGCCACTAAATGAAGGCAGGTGGAGAGTGAGATTCCATTCTGTCCTCTGCCCCTCGAATCTTGGCAGAGGTTTGGGCACCCCACTTCCCCCCTGCCTCTGCTTCTATCGTGTCTACATGGACAGGTATGCTGAAAAGGTGACACGGCAACATTGAGCAGGACAACCTCTGAGCTAGGAAGGGGAAGTGATTGTTTGCCTCTCGTTAATTTGTGGCAAGTGCATGTGCTCATCGTTCAGACGTTCAGTTCCATGCAAAGATTGTCTGCAGGGAAGCAGGAGCCTCCAAGCAACTCCACCTATTTCCCCTTGTGGGTCTGTTATGCTTGGAACTCTCTCTCTCAGGTTCTTTAGATGGAGCTACCCAGGGAAGGACCATAGCTCAGTGCCTTTGCATGCAGAAGGACACGGGTTCAATCCCCAGCATCTCCAGGTGAGGCTGGGAAAAATCCCCTTCCTGAAACCCCAGAGAGCTGCTGCCAGTCAGTGCAGATGGCACTGAGCTAGATGGACCAATGGTCTGACTCGGTATAAGGCACCTTCCTATGTTCCTCTTCAACTTCCTCCTTAAAATCCATCATCTATACAAATCCCATGCTTAACTTCTGCCTGCCTTCCCCCAACATCTTTTCCCAACCTTGAGGAAGTCTAAATATCCCGGAAAGGGGAAGATTAGGCATTATAAATAGCAGTCTTCAAATATCTGAGAGAGATGGGGCTAATTCATCCCCTGTTAATCTAGAGTATAGGACTCAAACCAACAGATTCACATCCTAGCAAAGAGAATGGCAACTAAACATTAGGAAGTATGTCCTGGTGATAAAAACATAGGAATAGAGTATTTCAGGAGGTGAGGGTTTCTCCTTCATGAAAGGTGCTCTCTTTTTTTGCAGAATTTGGATGGCTGCTTATCGGTGATGCTGAACTCATGGCTTTTCTACAGATAAACTCTTAGGTCTCTAGAATTCCATGCATTTGGCCCATTTCCCCCTTTATTGCTTTTGCCACACTTCTCTTTCCCTTCTCACCTATCTTCTTCCTACTAGCAAAGCTTCCTTGGGGACAGCTGCCTTTTTGTGTATGTGCTTATTCTATAAAGTTGCCATATATATATGACAGACATTGCATACCCTAAACTGCTAGTTTATTCATGCAACAGAGCAGCTGGGATTGAGGACACTTCAGCAGTGAGATGGTTGCCGGAGTGATTCTCAAGGACAAATATACATAGGAAAACGTGTCCAATGAATGTACCATTTTTGGATGAGCCAATAGCTTATGGAATGCATGCAGAAGGTTCTGTGTTTGAACCTTAGTATATCTAGTTAAAAGGGACCCCGGGTTGTTTCTTTAAACAGGACCACAGGTCCTTTTCTGCTTGAGACTTGGAAAGCTGCTACTGGTCAATAGACACAGTTATAGCCTATATGTACAAATTGTTCATTAATGTTTGCTCAGGAGCAATTCTCTGGGCTGAAACTTCTGCAAAGCAACTGGGGTCCCCTATTGACAAGTTTTCCTGGCACATCTCTATGCACTTGCAACTGCTGGAATTATTCCACGAGTCATCGCTGGGCTGCAAAGGGGTCCACAGTAACTCCCAATACTCCTCATTCCTTAGTGAAGGTGCTTATAATTACCTTTCTCATTGATCCTCATCCAAACTTAAACGTCTTGCCTGTTTCAAATGCTATTGAAGGAGGGAAGCTGTATGGTGTTCACTTACAGAAATCATAATCCCTCAACTCCCTGTTGCTCATCTAACAGTGGTACGAAAGTTTCTGGTGTGATCTTGCTACTTAAGCTAACGGATGGGATTCGTAAAGGGACATGTTTCAAACCCCTTCTGGCCAGCACCTGTCAAGATTAAATGGCTAGTCCTCAGCAAGGTCCTCTATTAGTAGCAGATTAGTTCATGATATTTGAACTCCCACAGTGCTCTTTCGTTACCTGGGTCTCCAAACTTCAGACCAGAAGCAGTTGATGAAAAGAGAATGAAATGTGGGAAGGGGCAGAATCAGATGCCTGCTTGGTATATATTCATGAAAAATAACCAGGTAGGAAGACTTTAAAGATTTCTGGTGGGGGTGGGGAGTACATTCAGGGGACAATTATCCAATGAGCTTAGGAAGGAATAGGACACTTGCCACCGGGAATTCATTGTAATTAAGTAAAACAGGAATGTTACACATTTTCAATACAGGAGAGGGACAAATACTGGTGTCCATCAAGGCATCACTTTGGGGCAGATGTCCCAGGGCAATGCTCAGCCTGAATGAGCAGTGCTGGTGTACCACAAGGAGAAAGAAATTAAGCAACACACATTATCTTCTAAAGAGGAGTTCCCATTTGACCATTAAGTCAAGATTGTAAAAGTACCTAACTCCACTGTTGGGGACAAAAATATTGTATCCATGGCTATGTTAATATTCCCTTTGCTGTTCTATCTGGCTCTTCCATCTACTTCACCTCATTCATTTTGTGTGGCCCAAAGATTTTGGGGGAGAGAAGTTAAATACTCCAGCTTGTCCCATGGGACTAGGTCACATTTTAAGCACTCTGCTACCACTTTAAACAGTCATGGCTCCACCCGACGAATCTTGGGAACTGTAGTTTGTTAAGGGTTCTGAGAGTTCCTAAGAGACACCTATTCCCTTCACAAAGCTACAGTTCTCAGAGTGGTTAATCCTTCTTCCCAGGGAACTTTGGGACTTGTAGCTCTGGGAAGGGACCAGGGGTCTCCTAGCAAATGTTAGCACCCTTAACAAGTTACAGGTGACATCATACCATAGGAGAATAGAGGGCTATCACTACTTCTCCTGATATGGACACCATCCTTACATTGATGCAGCCTAGAATTACGTTGGGTAAAATACCACCCAACAGAGAAAACACCTGAATCTATAGAGTTGATGCTATAACATCACATGGCCTCAACCTGTAGGATGTTACATCACACAGCTGCAGCAAATGCACCCTCAGTGTTCTGCCACCTTGACTGCAGAACCTTTTGACTCGCATCAGAGCATCTGAGGAAGGCACAAGCCAAAATGTTTTGTTACAAGGATGTAGTATCTCTGTTTTGTTAGTCACTGAAATAAGTAAATGGTTTTAGTGATGAGCTCAGTGGCAGAGTACCTGCTTTGCACGCCGAAGGTCCTGGGTTCAATCCCCAACATCTCCAGATGGGACTGGGAGAGACCTCAATCTGAAACCCCGGAGAGCTGTTGCCAGTCAGTGTAGACAATACTGGGTCCAGTGGTCTGACTCTGTATAAAGCAACTTCCGAGGTTCCTAACTTCATCCTACTAGGGTCCAGAGGAAATGTGTCTGAAGAGCTGCTTGGTGCTTTAAAAATCCCATCCCATGCGTAATCAACGATCTAGACAAGAACTTTAGGAGGTAGACTGGGCTGAAGGAAAGCAACCTGCCCAAGGCTCCGTAGGGAGCTTCATGGCAAAGCAAACATTTTGATTTGGAGTCTTGTAACGTTTTGCAGGCGATCAGTGCCTACTAGCCATGATGAATGTGTTCTACCTTCACTGCCAGAGGCAATATGCCTCTGAAAAGCTGTTGCTGGGAATCACTAGTGGGGAGATGGCTTCTGCACCCAAGTCCAGCTTGTGGGCTTCTCACAGGCATTGTCAGAGACTTACAGGGCTCCACAAAGTGTGTGACAGAGGCAAGGAGCTAGGAGATTGACCCAGCAGAGGGGACCAGCAATTTATGGGGTTTGGCACCCATCACAAGGCAGGAGCAAGGGCAGGGGGAGGGGAAGGAGGAAGAATCAGAGCATTCTGAGATGGAGGAAGGCACGTGGAATGTGGTGGAAGACGCAGAGGCTGTTCCAGTGACAGATGGGTCAGTAGGCTGCTCACCTTTCCCTGCCCTACTGTCTCCTAGAACCAGAAGGGGCTTGAGGTGGGACAACTTCCATGCCAAAAAAGTCTGAGGTTGCAGGTGTGCAACCTGTCTGGGCAGGGTATATAAACTGGCAGAGAAGAGGGCAACCTTTTGGTGCAACTGCTCCTCAGGGTGCAGATCTGAGGGACAGTCGTCTTGTCACTAGACGTGTGTGTGTGTGTGTGTGTGTGTGTGTGTGTGTGTGTGTGTGTGTACGCACACATCTGGAGCACTGTAGGAGTTGCTGTAAATGCTTGTTTTGTCAATGAAGACTGAACTATCAAACACATGCCTTCCTTAGCTGGGTGGGCCAGGAGAGGCATATAGCTGGCCTCTGGGAGAATAAATTGCTGGACTAAATGGGACTTTGACCTGATCAAACAGGCTCTTCTTATATTTCCTCCCAGTAAGCAGCAGGAATAAAAATCAATCAACGTCCAAGATTGGCCTGTGGTTGATTTGAAATCAATGTTTACCCTTGCTCAGAAAAGTAGCATTAAAATAAGAAACTTTAATAACAGGAATTTAATAATGGAACTTTAGCTGTGAACTGCGATAAGCGGTCCTTTTAGCTCAATCATGTGCATGCTTACTCAGAAGTTGACTTCAGTGGCACTTTCCTCCTTGCAGCAGCTGAAAGATTGTCTTAGTGGCGATCTGCGATAAGAGAACGAGGAAGTCCATTTGGACATGACAGAAGCAATGAACTGTTTCAGGAGCTTGGGAGGGAAGTTGAAGCTCTTGCAGAATAAACACAACAGATGGGGAATTGGGTGGCTGGTGCATGGATCAATCTGTACACCAGAATTGCAAGCGTGTTTAAGAATCGTTCACTCTCTCCACCATAATTCCACCCCGATCAATAGTCAGACAATACCAGTCAAACTGTCCCAAAATAGGGACCAAACTTCTCCAAAACTATTCATCAGGTGGGATGTTAAGCAAAACTCAGGCATAGGTACTGCACTTTCATGCAGCAAACCAAGGCAATGGCCTCATTCGTAAGAACAGAATAGAAACCTGCTGGATCAGGCCAATGGCCCACAAGCAGGGACATGAGCACAACAGCACCCTGCTCACTTAGGATTCTCACCAGCTGGTATTCAGGGACATACTGCCTCCAACAGTGAAGGCAGAACATAGCCATGGTGGCTACGAACTAGCAAACCATGAATTTGTCTAATCCTCTTTTAATTCCATCCAGGTTGGTTGCCACCAAGCATTGCGTTGCGTTGATGTTTGTGATTAGCATCCCCTGGGCTCCTGCTCACTTAACTCACAGGTCATTGCTGTTGCTGCTGCCCTTCTACTTAGGCACGGCTACTGAACAGGGCTCACGGGACCCCCTTCAGGCAGAGAAGCCACCAGGGCTGCTGCCAGAAAAATGGTTCAAAAGTTAGCACAGTGGTGGTGGTGAAAGTGAGGAGGGGATGAGTGAAAGTGACAGCGGTGAGAGAATCTGCCTTGGTATTCTGCTGGCTTTGGAAGAAGCACGCATTTACACAAGCATTCCCTTGACCTGAGCCTCCTGTTTTAATGGTTGGGCTTTTAAAAATTACATTGTTTTATTGCATATTTTAATTGTGGATGTTTATATTTTAATAGGTTTGTTTCATGGTGTTTTTTAATTACCCTTGTTTGTTTCAATGTTAGTGGAAATGGTTTTTATGTTTTGAAGACCACATAGAAACCCATTTGGCCATTAAGTGGTATATCAATCAATCAATCAATCAATCAAAACAGGAGTGGGGTGTAGCAACAGCAGACTTTGCTGCCTAAGGAGGAGCAATGTCTCGCCCCATCCCTGATGGTGGGGGTGGGGGGAGAGGAAAGAGAGGAGGGGGAGTTGGTTTGGGGTAACATAAAACTTGCATAGCATCTACCACCTAAAATTAAATAAATGACAGTGATACCTTGGTATTCAAACGGCTTGGCTCCCGAACAAATTGGCTCCTGAACGGTACAAACCTGGCAGTGAGTGTTCCAGTTTTGCGAATGTTTTTCAGAAGCCGAATGTCGAACGCAGCTTCCGCAGCTTCTGATTGAGTGCAGGAAGCTCCTGCAGGGACGGGGAGCTTGTGGTCCTTTTGGTGTTGCCCAATTGCCAGTGATGATGAGAGCTGACGGGAAATTCCCCATTGCTGCAATAGATTCTCTAACTTGATTGCAAGCCAGTGTAGCACAGTGACTATGAATATTAGCAGCAAACAACAAAGCTCCTAGTTTAAAAGCCCATGAATTAATTCCCGAGGAACAAGCCGAGATATTGTTGCAGGAAATGCCTCCGCAGACGGCATCTAAAAGGTGGATATTCTACACATGTCACACTTGGCTGGGAGTCTATGGCCACTCATATGCATGTGTTTGGGTTACAAGAAGCAGCCACACATTTTGATGCTGCCCATGCTATTTGGGTTTCTTGCGGGAATTGTATTGTGTGGGGTAACTGCAAGTGGTCTTCTGCTAGGCTGCAATGACCTCCTTGTCTCAACTCCCCAATCTGCAAGCTTGTTCTGTTTCCAGTGTTCAAGCTGGGAGTGCTGTTGCTAATGTAGCCAAGACATATTGCACATATTGGATTCCTATTGTATGTTAGCTCAATGAACAAGACATTCTTCCAAGTTTTCTCCAGCCATTCTCCCACTGTTGGAGGTTTTTTGTTTCTCCAAAACTGAGTAATGCAGTTATTGTTACTAAGGTTTCTAAAGCTGAAGAGGATTGCACAATAAAAATGGATTAAAGCTCTCTGTTGTCCCAGTGCAATAAATCAACTAAAAACAACAACAATAACTCCTGCCTATCTTCTGCTTAGAAACGTGATGGGGAGATGCTCCAAAATGCATTGCAAACAGAGCAGGTGCGGAGTAGTGGCTCAAATCTCCACTTTGGCCATGAAGCTCACTGGGTGACCTTGGGCCAGTCACTTCCGCTCAGCACAACCTACCTCACAGGGTTGTTGTGGGGATTAAATAAGGAAGGGGGAGAACCATGTACACTGCTTTGAGTTCACTGGAGAAAAAGAGTAGGATGTAAATGTAATAAAAAAGTGTGGGGTGAACGGTTAATGGGAAGGTGTATAACCATCACTCAAAGAAACCAAGAGGAATTCAGGAGGAAATGGTGCTTGTCATACAACAGCCTTGGGAAGCAAAGAATCAAGATGAATGCTCAATAAACAGGTCATGTGGAGGAGCCTTAGATTTGCCACATTTCTGCTTCCTGCCTTCCTCTCCCAGCACGCAGCCGTCTCCAGCATTTTTGTAAAATATATGCAGCTACCTTAAGCTTTGGCCATTTTGCCTGTATCAAAAATCCTCTCTGAACTGACTGGATCTGCGTAGTGTGTATGTGTGTGTGCTTTTTGTGGATTATTCAGGATCAGTCTATAACTTGAGGCTGTATTGGGATAATATTCCCCTCTTAGGAGCCTATTAATGTACACAGCTCTTTGGGATCTTTCCTAGCTGCGAGTTTTTCCTCTGCTATGTAGGCCAGCTCTGCAGTGGCGGGTCTTGAAGATTTGCTTCTTATTGAAGTGTCATTTCAAAATGCCCAAACTCATTCTGGCTACCTGCTCTTACGAATCTTTCTCCTTCTTCTTTTTTTAACTGGATCAAGCAAGCACAACCCTCTCCTCTCTATTTTTTTCTTAATAAAAAGAACCTGGAGATCAGAAATCCATCTGACATTTAAATGACATAATACTGCCCCACAGTCAAGAATCACTGAGTATCATGTGTAATTAGCTTGCCATGCACATTAAAAGAGACTTCCAACAGTCTGAGAGTAAAAAAAATAATATCTGGATTAATTTTCTCCTCCCCTTTTTGCTGCACGTTTCTGCCAGTAGCATCCAGACTTGGTTAGTGGTTATATAATCTATGCTACCTAGAAGGGCCCAGCCAGACCAGGGACCCTGGCATGGTGGTTTAAATCAGTGGTTCCTAAAGCTTTTTTTTGGGGGGGGCATTGCCCCTTGGTTCTATAAATCCACCCCCAGTGCCCCCTACCCTATATAAAGCATAACCAGAACAGCAGTCTGCATGACCCACAAAGGGAGAAAATAACACAATAAAATCCCAAACAGTCACAATCAATTCACATTTATTCAAAATCCATTTAAAACTATTTCATGTAATTAATTCAACAAACCTGATGAACCTGATCCAGTGATAACAGCTTTTCAAAGTCTGGTAGTTATTTACATCTCCAGTGCCCTCTTGCTACCTGCTTGCCTCTTAGCGGACCTGGTAATTTTTTGGGGGGATCCACAGGTTTAAATCATAGGTCTCCAGTCAGTGGGTCAGGACCCACAGGTGTGTTGCGAGGCCACACCTGATGGGTCTCAGCAAAGCTGTAGCCACCATGTTGGATTCCATCTTAGGCTGATCAGACCAAAGGAGCCCTGCAGGACCAGGACACGTTCTGATGAGATGCTCATTTTATCAATTTCCACGAGTGCTGGAGTATGGCAGGAGAAATACATGAGCCATTTTTTAAATTGATATATATTTCTGGGCAACCACATGCTCATTCCTTTCTCCTGCCATATTGCAGGACTGGTTTTCATTTAGTTGTAATCTTGGGGGGGGGGGAACACATAACACCGGTCTTGAAAGAACTACATTGGCTCTCAGTACGTTTCCGAGCACAATTCAAAGTGTTGGTGCTGACCTTTAAAGCCCTAAATGGCCTCAGTCCAGTATACCTGAAGGAGCGTCTCCACCTCCACCATTCTGCCCAGACACTGAGGTCCAGCACCGAGGGCCTTCTGGCGGTTCTCTCATTGCGAGAAGCCAAGTTGCAGGGAACTAGGCAGAGGGCCTTCTTGGTGGTGCCGCCTGCCCTGTGGAATGCCCTCCCAACAGATGTCAAAGAGGAAAACAACTACCAGACTTTTAGAAGACATCTGAAGGCAGCCCTGTTCAGGGAGGGTTTTAATGTTTAATAGATTACTGTGTTTTATTTTTCTGTTGGAAGCCGCCCAGAGTGGCTGGGGAAACCCAGCCAGATGGGCGGGGTATAAATAAAAAAATATTATTATTATTATTATTATTATTATTATTATTATTATTATTATTATTATTATTGGCTGCCCAAAGTGATTTATTCCCAACTAGGAATGGGGGAGAAATTTGATTTTAAAGGCAAACCTATCCTAACTAGCACTTTCTTTCTGAAACAATACATGGACTCAAACACATCCATCTTTGGAAATTCACACTTCTGCAGATGTTGCAACCAATATGTACAACTAGGTATACACTGGGGCAAAGTGTGCATACGATACTGAAAATACCATACTCAGATGGATCATGTTAGGGAAAGTTGCTTTGCAAAGATGTGTGTATTTGGCAAAACGGCAAACAAAAACGTGTATATCAGGAGAAATTTGCACAAAAGTGTTGGTGAATTTCCTTGAGGTTTTTTTTGGGTGGGTGGGGAGCAAACTGATGCAGAATTGTGGAGAACTGAACTGAGGAAATGTGAAGCCCCGGAGAAACTGAAATGGATGGATTTGCCCATCCTTGTGCCTGCAGAGTTTGCCCAACTTTGCCAGCTGCGTCAAAGTTGCTGCAGGTGGTGAAATTGGAGAACATCTCGCCCGTTTCTGTGAGCAGAAAGTGGCGTGAAATATGGAGAAATTCTACTGGAGGCAATGCTTCTGGGTGCTTTATAAACAAACCCACGAGAATCTAGAATGAGGGGAAGATACAGCTTCAGGTGACGACATGAAATCAAATCAGTGTGAAGGTGGTATATTCTACCTTCGCTTGGAAGTCTTGGGAGTCGGCCTCATCCAAAAGTGTCTTCACCTCCAGCAAATCCACAAAACAGACAGAAGTAGCATTTGGAAAATGTGGGTGTTCATGGATTCTTTCCCTGAGTCCTCACTGCAGAAATGAACATTCCCAAAAGAAGCTTCCACTGCCCTGATAACAAGTTGTAGCCGCCAAAAACTGTTGCAGTATATCTTCCAAATCAAATATGAATGTTCCTGTCCAGGGTTCCAGCCATGTGTGAACTCCTCAAGCATGACATTCTACTGTTTCTCTGGTTTTCTTTTCCATAATCCCATATCTCCTGGAGTTGACTGAGCACCCTTAGTCTTCACTGTGTGTCATTTTTTAAAGGATTTTTTTTTTAAAAAAAAACATTTAGTTTTTCTTTTGTATTTCTCGTATCCCAGGAGGCACCCAAGTTGGTTGATACCTCCATTTTGTTTTTAGTGGTTTAGTTTGGGCTTTGGTCCTGTTGGCATGGGCACACAAAGTTTGCTGTTAGCGGGAAGGGATCTACCAAAATAAAAATTTGAGAGTCTATTTCCAGGGCATTCTGTGTCCAGGGCAGCTGTCTATCAGCTCCATCTGGTACGCAGGCTGAGACCCTACCTGCCTGCAGACTGTCTCGCCAGAGTAGTGCATGCTCTAGTTATCTCCCGCTTGGACTACTGCAATGCGCTCTATGTGGGGCTACCTTTGAAGGTGACCTGGAAACTACAAATAGCAGCTAGACCGGTGACTGGGAATGCCCGCTGAGACCACATAACACCAGTCTTGAAAGATCTACATTGGCTCCCAGTACGTTTCCGAGCACAGTTCAAAGTGTTGGTGCTGACCTTTAAAGCCCTAAATGGCCTCGGTCCAGTATACCTGAAGGAGCGTCTCCACCCCCATCATTCTGCCCGGACACTGAGGTCCAGTACCGAGGGCCTTCTGGTGGTTCCCTTGTTGCGAGAAGCCAAGTTGCAGGGAACCAGGCAGAGGGCCTTCTTGGTGGTGGCGCCCGCCCTGTGGAATGCCCTCCCATCAGATGTCAAAGAGAAAAAACAGCTACCAGATTTTTAGAAGACATCTGAAGGCAGCCCTGTTTAGGGAGGCTTTTAATGTGTAATAGATTATTTCATTTCATTTTTCTGTTGGAAGCTGCCCAGAGCGGCTGGGGAAACCCAGCCAGATAGGCGGGGTATAAATAATAAATTATTGTTGTTGTTGTTGTTGTTTGTTGTTGTTGTTGTTGTTGTTGTTGTTGTTGTTGTTGTTGTTGTTTCAGAGCAGGAGAGAGAGGGAGGGAGGGAGAGAGAGAGGGATAGAGAGAGAGAGCGCCAAAGGTTTTATGGAAGGCTGTATCTAATTCTTTCCCCTTTCCCGCCATTTTTTAGGGCTCTTGCTGATGTTATGAGACCAGAAGCTCCCTGCACAACAGATCACATGGAACGAGATCTCAACATTGTGGTCCACGTGCAGCACTATGAGAACATGGAAACAAGACCTCCTGCAAACAACTTGCGTGAGTTGCATTGTCTTTGTTTTTGCTTGGTCACGGTCAGAGATGTTTACAACTGTGGGAGCCAGGAAACGGGTCCTTGCCAAGGAGAAAGGATCTTTTATTGCCTTGTCACCGAATTCGATAGCAGTAAAGGCTGTGCCTTGGCAGCCAGCAAATGCTTTCAGAGTCTGGATTTCACTTTTTGTTTGTTCGGCTCTTGTTCCTCCGCCCCCAATACTTCCATCCCCTTCTGAAAGAGTTTATCTCGAAACCTTTATGCAATAGTTGGTTCTTGGTTTTATGCTTCACCTCAGAAGGACAAAAGTGTGTGTGTGTGTGTGGGGGGGAACCCTCATGCAGCAGATTCATTTGGAAGTAGGTCTCCGTAGGTTGCACCCACTGCTAGTCCTACTCTGAGTAGGCCCATTGAAATCAGCAGACATGACTAATGGGCACATTCCTTTCAGTTGGTCTACTCTGAGTAGGAAGGACATAGTTGATGGGGCTGGCTCCCAAGGAGTCAGCTGCTGCCAAAGCCAGAATTAACAGAGGACTCAGCACTTTGCAAAGTTGTCAAAAGAAGGATTATGGATTTTGGCTCAAAGGAGGATATTTGCTGGGAGTGCCAGAGCTGAAGTAATGTAGAGATATCCCCCAGGCAGTGGAAAGGTTTATGATGTGCTGCTGTGCATCTTCAGTGTATAAATCGTACTTTAAAAATGAGGATATTATACCCTGAGATCTTCATGTGGACAGATCTTGCTGCTGCTTTCTCTGCCGGATTGTTGGGGGATATTGGTGGGGGATATTCTCTGTCCCCCATTATAAGGATGAAAAATGTGTCTGGCAGGGCAGTCCTACGCATGCCTACTCAGAAGTAAGTCTGGCCAAATTCAGTAAGATTTACTCATAGGTAAGTACATATAGGACTGCATTCGTGTTTCGGCAGCGGGAGGAGAGGGAAGTAGGATTTGGGCATGCATTAAACCTTTTGAAGGATCAGGACCTTCTCATTTATATGTTGGTATGCTTGCCATTGATTGCCACGTTTGGGCAAAACAACTGCTGGAGAAAAGTATTTACATGATTACATCAATCTAACACTTGGAAATGTCTTAGAAGACTGCATATTTTTTTTGACAGTTCAGCAACGATGCTTGAATGTATTTATGCCTAAAGTAGGAGAAAGTTTCTAATAGCCAAGTTTCCGTTTCATCCAACAAAAGCTTCCATGCCATTTTTCCCCCCTATCAGAAAATGCAAGCAAGAAAAGTGCATTTGGAGGGGGGGGGGAGAGAAGCATTTTAAATAAATTAATGCATTTGGAGAGAAGATGGAGCAGTACAAAAGAATGGTGGCTGGCAATGAGTGCTCCAGCCCACTTGGTGTTATTCAACTTCCAAGAATATCTCAGGCAAGAATATAAATGGAAGGTCATGAGATCAAAAATTTGACATGAGTGTTTAGACCCTCCGTGCACTGGGTTCTTTTTTAAAAAATTGGAAATTGCTCTTGAATGTATTTATGGCAAATGGCAAGTGGCAAAATGCTTATTTGGGCAATTATTCATTAGCTTTTCGGGACCTCTTGAAAGGTTTTATGTTGGGGGAGGGGAGGGTTGTTTTGCTGATACTGTCAAAGTTGTTCCATGCAGTTTCTTAACAAATACTCCCCTCCACCCGAGAATAAGAAATCTCAAATGGTGTCAGTCTTTGAAGCGTAATATGAACACTTTCCCATACAAGTCCTTGTGGTTGGAATTGGTGATTGTCGGCGTTTGTGATGAAGGTGGGTTGTGATGTTGTGAGAGTGGGTTCTGCAAATGGGATGCAGCTCCCTGCTTGAAGCCATTGACCTTAGGCTTTATCTGCATCTGTCTTAAGTTGGTTGGCAGTAGGTGCCTGTTGGTTAAAACGTATGTGGAATGTGCAATTGAGTCACAAGATCATGGGCAGGCATTTTTGGAGATGGAATTGCATAATAGCTAAAGGCCATTTTGGAACATGGAGGTACATGCTTGTTGAAGAGGTACGTCTTATGAAATGAGAAATGACTGCAACCTGTTTGGTGGGTTTTTCTTACATACCACATGTATGGTTCGACTGACGATGACAGGTAGAACAGGAGTAGCCAACATGGTGTCATCCAGCTGTTTTGGACTACATCTCATATCATCCCTGGCCATTGGTCACACTGACAGGGCCTGATGGGAACTGTAGTCCAACAACATCTGCAGGACAACACATTGACTACTATTGATGCATAATATCATGCTTTTGTTTTCAAATTACATGCAGTTGGGTTGGGTCGTGGTCAGGCTTCACTTTATACCTTTCCCACCCATATTCCTTTCCTCCCTAACCTCTGCCTACTGTCCGATTCCTCTCATTTCCTACCCACTCAATAATTTGATATTTTCTCCCAGATCACAACACTTCTCTCACCACACAACCCTTTCCCTTCCCTTCCCTTCAGTCCCCCACCCACCGCCCTCAAATAAATATTTCTTTGTATTTGAAAGCCTAGCTTGCTCTAAATCCCTGGACACTGGTAGCAGTATTACTCCCTTCCATGCCAAACTGGTTTAGCCAGTTGAGATGGGAATTATGCATGTTCAGTTTTCAGTGTGTCGTTGGGTGTGTATGTCCTTGCATCTACACAAGCATGGTTTTCTGTGTGGGCAGAGATAGAAGCAGTACAACTTTTTACATTTGCCTTGAATGGAAACCTGCCTTTTATTTTGTACATTACTGCATTTCGTAATCCAGCAGATGGCAAAGTTCCAAAATCAGTAAAGCAGAGCTGGGATTCTGGGAAGCTTTCAAGGGACCACATGCCTGTGGTAGTTGGGGCTAATGCAGAAGTGTGCAGGTACAATGCAAAAAATAGTGAGGCTGCCCCCACATTCTCTTTTGCGCACATCCATGCACATTAGGGGTAGCCAACATGGTGCCCTCTAATGATATTGTTGGGCTTTTATTCCCATCACCCCTGACCATTGGCTATTCTGGCTGGGCCTGATAGGAGTGGGAGTTTAATTATATCTGGAGGGCTTCTCTCTCTCTCTCTCTCTCTCTCTCTCTCTCTCTCTCTCTCTCTCTTATCCATCAATATATATATAAAGGTAAACCAACCATGTTTGCGTGTCTCCACTTTTCACCGAAACCGCTTGACTGATTGCATTAAAATTTTGACACAACATCACATGCAAATATGCAAAGGATCTTATACAGTTTGCTTAGACAGATGTCACACCTGAGGCAGGTAAAAGCCAATTTTAAGGAACTCAACACAGTGCCATCTACTGGCCAATGACTATAATACATGACTCAGACAGTTCCTTTTCCAAGGGTGGGGGCCAAGGTATGGAGAAACAGGGGGAGGGGCCAACACTCCCTGGGGACAACAGAGGGAGGGGTATCTTACCATTCTCCACTGAGTTATAGGGGCCCTGACTGGGCCACAGCAACACGTGGCCGGGTCCTGCTAGTTGTCACATAAAAGACACAGCAATTCATTTATTATCTATTTTCCTCTCACCCACACAACCCCAGACTCTCACTCCTCACGCCCCCAGCCATTAGGTGTGAATATTGCTAGGAGGCTCTTTGCAGATCTAATTGCCACCGGTGGCATTTTGGGTGGAAACAGGATTCACAGGACACTGCAATGGGTTATCCCTTCCTATCCAGTGCTTTTCCCCCCTGGGGGTATTCAAGGGTATGCAGTACTAGCCCCCCCCTTTAAAAAAGGTTGAAAGTCTGGCACTCACTTTAACAACTTCATGGTGAGTACTGGAACCCTTCCCCTCCTTTAAAACAAGCACTGCCTACGGCTTATCTGTTTTAAGTGCAATTGGCATCTTAAAAACTGTGTGTGGGGGGAATTATTGGATTATATTTTTACAGAAAACTAAACCCATAACCATTGTTTATAAATGCTTTATGGATTTTGGTGGGAATTCAGGAACTTGTACAACAGGGATGTGTGGAACAAGGAATTATACAGCCTAAACAATGGAAATTTGCTTTAGAATCCATATGGAATGTTTCCTAGTACCTGAAATTGAGATTGATCCAATTATTATTTAGAGTATATTGGATTCCACAGAATTTATGTAGGAAGCAACTGCTGAATACAGATAGATATTGGATGTGTACTGCTAAGGATGCCTCTTTGAGGCATATGATGGGGGGCTTGTTCAGTGATGTAATCCTTTTGGTTTGAAGCTGCTACTCACATAAATTTTGTATTGCTGAAATCCTTGATATTTGCAGATGTTCATGTACTTTTAACTGCATCCCCTTTTCCTTATTAAATTGCAAAAAAATAAAAATAAAATCATCATCATGATAAAATCTCCCTACCTAGCTGAAACCCTCACCCCCCCTCACCCCCCCCAAAAAACAGCCACTACCTTCCACAATAATTAGGTTTGAAATAGTCTCGCTTCAGAACCAAATATCAGGCTGTTTTCAAGCCTAATTAGGCCATGAATTGAAGAGAGGGATGCACAGGTAGATGAAGAGGCCACAGGAACCTGTGGTTCCCTGAAATAGAGGAAATGCAGTGCATTGGGTGATTTTGGCCCAGAATTTGCAGAAGCTGAATTTCTAAAGCATCCTTATTTTATTTTATTGTCATACCGATACATCAGGAAGACGATGAAAGGTGTGGTTTTGGGGCATGCATATAGTCTAGAAACAAAACAAAGCAAGGCAATATGTTGACACTGCAATATACCTGCCAAGGAGTCAAAATGAACTGCAACTGAAAATGGAAAGGGGAGGAAAAAGAAAGCATATTAAAGTTAATGAAAGTTGAACAGAATCTTAACCATGATTTGAAAATGCATCAAAATAGAATAATGAAAGTGGTGAGGAAAGAAGAAAATCCCACTTCTGGTTTTTCCAGTTACTTCCAGCCCCCTGCCCTTTCAGCAGGTGGAACAGGGAGTTTCATGCATGTGGAGCAACACTAATTTCACTTCTGTGGGCAAGGGCTGGCAGAGCTGTGCTGGGCAGTGGGAGACTTCCACCCTATCCAGCGCCCCACCCCCAGCATGATGGGTTAAAAGTTTGGAATGCATCCCGTAAATCTGCCTTTTTAGTTCAACCTCCTGCTTAATGCAGGAATAGGTACACAGCAAGCTGTCTTATTCTTAGGCTGACCACTGGGGTGACATTTGACTAAGTTTTACTCAAAGTAGGCCCACTGAAATTAAGGAACATGACAAAGGTAGGCCTTTTGATTTTTATGTGCCTATGTGTATAATGTAGTTGAATGTAGCTCCTTGGTGCATGTACTGTAGCTCAGTATTGTCTAGAGATTGTCAGAAGGCAGAGGTTTCCATTCTGACCTATATTCATCACAATAAGCTTTGCACATGTACATCCAGGACATGCAGTTTAGTCGGTTCATATTGGACTTTGCCAAGAACTCTAATTTACTTTGTCAGCAACCTTGAACGCCCTTCGAGGCCCATCCTTTGAGATAAAAAAGGCAGGAGGCAAATGTTTAAACCAGGCATCCCCAAACTTCGGCCCTCCAGATGTTTTGGACTACAATTCCCACCTTCCCCGACCACTGGTCCTGTTAGCTAGGGATCATGGGAGTTGTAGCCCAAAACATCTGGAGGGCCGCAGTTTGGGGATGCCTGGTTTAAACCATACAATCAATCAAATAATCCCAATTTTTAAGTGGACCAAGAAATGTAATTGTCTGACCACCTGGTTTTCATGCACCGGAGGTGGGGAACCTCAGGGCTGGGGGCCAAATGTGGCCCTCCAATCCTCTCTATCTGGCCCCTGAAACTCTCTGCCACACCCTTCACTGACCCCATTGCACACCTCCTGAGTTTTTTGCCTAGCTGGACTGGAATATGTGAGTGTGTGCTGAAACTAATCCACTGCACAAAGATAGAGTTTACATTTGTTAACCCCCCCTTCGACTTTGGCCCTGCCCTCCACTGCCATGTGGCCCTTGGAATGTTGCACAGAAGGCATGTGGCCCTCAGTTCCCCACTCTGCTACACATAAATACAAACCATTGTTTGCCAAATTGGCGTGAGAGAATCAGCTCTGTATCAGGTTGCAAGGGTTTGTTTTTTTTGGAGGGGGGCAATATTTGGTAGGTTGCCCCCTGTGGCTGCCCCTCCTTACCACTGTCACCATGGATTCCTAGAAGGAAAGAGGGAGGTGATGGGAGGCTGCTGTGACTTCTTCACGCTCCTGCCCCTCCTTGTTCACTCAGTCTTGGCAAGGAAACTGGTGGTGACAGCAGGAAGGAACAGGAGGGCCAGAAGGTTCTGCTGATTGCCAGTGGGCCCCTTCCTAGGATGCCCAATGATGATGACCCTTTATGCTATATGACACGTGTTGTATACCACAATATGAAGTCCCCAAATGCACAAGTGCAAAAGTTCTCCTGGTATCCTGATAGCCAAAGGGGATCCTGCTTTGCTTTCTGTGTTGCCCTTTTCGTCTCTGAAATGTCCATGGTGGGTCTAGCAAAGGGCAGAGTGTCATTCTATGGACAACTTAATCCAAACAGACAATATATTTATTGCCTTGACCTTTCAATCTTTAGCTTTCAGTATTTACCTTCTTTAGAGATGCTAGGGAAAGTCTCCTGAGCCAGGCCTGGGAGAAGACGAAGAAGACGAAGACGAAGACGAAGACGAAGACGAAGACGAAGAAGAAGAAGAAGAAGAAGAAGAAGAAGAAGAAGACAGTGACCTTTAGGGGCTTAATGAAGTCCATCTCAGTGTAGAAGTGAGGCCAATGCCACCCCTTCCTAATTCTTCTCTGGCTCAGATTGAATTTCAAACCGGAGAAGTTTTGCTGTTTTGACCCTAATAAGGCTTCCCTCTGTTCTCTAAGAGGTAATGGAGCATCTCAGGTCAGAGGGAAAAACCCCACATAAGTGAAATCTCCTCCTCTGACTTTGCTCATTCATCACTTTTCCCTGCTCCAAATAATGGAGGAATTATTACTTGAGGGAGTATGTTTTGGGAAGCTCACCCATCTCTAGTCTATAGGGCCCCATTTCCAACCAGAAATATCCCCAATTTTCTTTTGCAAACTTATATTGGGTCTTTGGAATGCAACTATTTAGTTTTCAAATCTGAACACTCCCTCAAACCAGACTTAAAGGTAAAGGTAAAGGGACCCCTGAGCATTAGGTCCAGTCGTGACCGACTCTGGGGTTGCGGTGCTCATCTCGCGTTATTGGCCAAGGGAGCCATCGTACAGCTTCCAGGTCATGTGGCCAGCATGACAAAGCCGCTTCTGGCGAACCAGAGCAGCACACGGAAACGCCGTTTACCTTCCCGCTGTAGCGGTACCTATTTATCTACTTGCACTTTGATGTGATGTGCTTTCGAACTGCTAGGTTGGCAGGAGCTGGGACTGAGCAACGGGAGCTCACACCGTCGCGGGGATTCGAACCACCGACTTTCTGATCAGCAAGCCCTAGGCTCTGTAGTTTAACCCACAGTGCCACCCGCGTCCCAGACTTACCAGTGAATAATTACAGTAGTCAACAGGCACATTTTAAACTTCACACCTATTCTGTTTCCAGTAATCACTGTTAAAAAACAGTAAATGATAATAAAAGAAGGTATAAGGCTAATCCGCAAGAGCCTCAAGTCACAAATAATGATGTATTGTAAATTAAAGAAAAAAGGCTCCTACTTATTGTAGCCACATCTGTCATTAACCCATTCATTATTCTTATAATTTTTATTCCCCTTTCCATCTATCCTAAACCAATTGATTTTCTCCCATCGTTCCTTAATCCAGTTATAATATTGCGATGTTATTCATGTTAAGAGTGTAGTTCATCCTAAGCATGCCTACTCAGAAGTAAGCCTACTTTTGTCCAGTGGGACTTGCTCCCAGGTAAGTAGGCATAGAATTCAACCTTACAGCATGCTCTTCCTTTAAAGTCAGTCATATTTAATCCAGTGGGGGCTTACTCCCAGGAAAGTATGCACAGGACTGCAGCTTCATCCCCACATTTGTTTGTTTGTGTATTTCTGGCACTTCCTTAATTCTCCAGTTATTTAGTATACTGTACAACAAAATACACGATTGGCATGTGATTTTGACTTTGTTTAACGTGGCAGGCGTAACATTATTCAGTCTGCACAGAGTTCTTTCTCAAAAGCTATCCCCCAACTGGGTGCATTGTCAGAAGAACGGCAAGTGAGGTTCAACCTAAGGAAATAAGCGGTGAAAAAGGTGGGAACCCTAAATTCATACATACACTGATGTGGGCTGAGCATGTGTTTGCAAACCAGGAAAGAAATTTGGCATCACAGTTAGATAGAACAACGAAAGTATCCACTTTATTTGTGGAACGGAGGAAGGCAAATTCCAGGCTAGGGCTGATTAAGAAGGGGGTTGAAAGTAAAATGAGGGGTTTTCATACATTAAGTTCAGTGAGTGTACAGGCTATGTCCCTTTGTACATGACAGATGAGCTGTGCGCATAAAAAGGTGTAGACTTTCACACAAACACTTGTACGTACACTTGTAGGGAACACCTGTGTTACCTGTGAACAAACCTACCACAGTACAATGGTACCTCGGGTTACAGACGCTTCAGGTTACAGACTCCGCTAACCCAGAAATAGTACCTCGGATTAAGAACTTTCCTTCAGGATGAGAACAAAAATCGTGCGGCGGCAGCAGGAGGCCCCATTAGCTAAAGTGTTGCCTCAGGTTAAGAGCAGTTTCAGGTTAAGAACGGACCTCCAGGACGAATTAAGTTCTTAACCCGAGGTACCACTGTATTGTGAAGTCTTCCTACCAATCTGTGCTATAGGCACATTTTGAATACCATGCACAAATCTGATAGTGCCCTCCCTTCTCAAAAAAGATACCAGAAAGCTGGAAAAAGCTTAAGAAAAGAGCAACCCAAAATTCCTAGGGATTTGGACCATCTTCCTCAAAGCACTCTGGGCTCTCTTTCTTTATCAATCTCAGCTCACAGGATCAGAAAACCAGATCAGGATATACAGTTCAGGTTTTGACAGAATGTGACAGCTGGCATTGTTTGAGAGGTTAACACACTGTAGTAGACTAGATAGAGGATGCAGGAACAGAAGATCAATTTATAGATATCTAGTTTCCTTTCAGATCATCCGTAAAGGAGCCCCCCCTGTAATTTTCACCCACTGAAATCCCATATATTTTGGGGTGTGTGTGTGAGGGGAGGTCTGTATTGTAATACAGCAAAAAGGAGGAATTGTTGAAGGGAAAAGTCTGTTATGTAAGCTGAGTGCATAAAATTCTGATACATTTAAGACGCTTATGACTCAAACTCATTGTACACAAATCTATGCTTATTAAGTTTATTGTTATGTCAGGAAAGTGCAATAAAATATATTTGCAGAAAGGAAGATGGTGAGTAAGGGAAGACATGGTTGAAATGGATAAATTATGGGTGGTGTGAAGGAAGTAGAAAGATAAGTTTTCCTCCCTCTCTCATCATATTCAGGGTCAGGCTATGAAAGTGACTGGTGGCAGATTCAGGGCAGTTCAAAGGAAGTCACAACACATAATCTCATAAACACACCACTGCATAATCACACAGTGCATAATCAGTTTATGGAATTCACTGCCACAAGATCTAACAATGACCACCAGCTCAGATGCCTTTAAGCAAATTAAGAGAGGATGGGGCTTAGTTTATGAAATTCTTTTGGGACAGACCAAAGAAAGTCACAACCCCAAAATGCAACATTGCGCCATCACACAGAATGCATAATCAGTGTAAGGAATGTGCTACTGTAGCTCAGTTTTATAGATACCGCTAATCTCCCTTGCAGGCAAAACCCAAGTTCAGTCCTTGGTATCTTCAGAGTGGGCTTAGACAGAGTTGCTGCCAATCAGAGTAGGCTGCACTAAGCTAGATGTGCCAATGGTCTGACTTGGTAGAAGTCTACTTCCAATGTAGTGATGGTCACTTGCTTAGATGCCTTTAGTCAAAATTCATAGATGAGAAATCTGTCAAGTGGTTTATATAATAATAATAATAATAATAATAATAATAATAATAATAATAATAATAATTTATACCCCGCCCATCTGGCTGGGCTTCCCCTGCCACTCTGGGCGGCTTCCAACAAACATTACAATACATCAAATATCACAGATTTAAAACTTCCCTAAAGGTCTGGGGTTGCTTATCTCGCATTATTGCCGAGGGAGCCGGCGTATAGCTTCCAGGTCATGTGGCCAGCATGACAAAGCCACTTCTGGTGAACCAGAGCAGCACATGGAAACGTCGTTTACCTTCCTGCTGTAGCGGTTCCTATTTATCTACTTGCATTTTGACGTGCTTTCGAACTGCTAGGTTGGCAGGAGCAGGGACCAAGCAATGGGAGCTCACCCCGTCACAGGGATTCGAACCGCTGGCCTTCTGATCAGAAAGCCCTAGGCTCAGTGGTTTAACCCACAGTGCCACCTGGCTCTAAACTTCCCTAAACAGGTCTGCCTTTAGGTATGGTTTACAGTCCTGACTGTCATGTAGAGCCTCCAGGATTTGATAGTGTTTGTTTATTTTAAACATTCTTGAACCACCTTTCATTCAAATGACTCCAAGGCAGCTTGCAGGCAGCAAAGAACCCCAAACTTGCAGGCCTACATGCACACAACAAGTACCCTTTAGTCACGCGGCTAATGGATGAGGCTAGTGCCTGCATCCCTTTCTTTCTGCAGTTGCCTAGGGCAACCAGTGGAGTGTCTGATCTAACAGGGTTTCTCTCATGTGCTTGCATAATTGACATTTGAATGCAATAAGGATACACTGCAGAATTTGTTTTACTATGTGCCTGTAAATATCTCTTTAATGTTCAGAGCTGATAAGAATGTCATGTCACACCAGAGTAATAGTCTTTCCTTCCACAAGTGCACACTCCCATAACTTGTCAGCAATATAGCTTGATTGTGTCATGCGCTACCAAAAGATACTATCCACCAAAGTAATTGTCTATTATGGGTTGGATTTTGGAAAGGATTGGACAGCGCTTGCAGAACCTCAGGGGAAGCCTGGGAAAAGTGCAGCGTTTTTCTTGAGCTTCTCTTGAGTTGCAATCCTTGTGATGTTTTCAGCTTTCCTTTGATTTGCTGCACGTAACAGCTGCAAGGGCTGCTATTTATTGTTAAGTTTTCCACTTGTGGTTTGCAAGTGCTTCGACAAGAACTTTCACTGCTGCGTGCTTCAGGTAGAACCGCTCCCTGAACCCCATTGCAGGTTTTGATGATACAGAGTTCTCAGAACATCTCAGACAGTTGTGCATATCTGGAGCAACTTACACAACTAGTTTAATGGCCTAGGAGATATTGCTGTGTCTCATATGCCAAGACTAGGTAGCAGAACTAGCATTTTCAGAATGAGTGAGATATATTTGAGGGACTGTCTTGTACACAGCTAATGGCATATGGGTGCCTTGATTACTGCCACATTGTCCCAAAAGAACAACTGCTGTAACATGGGACTTGGACCCCTTGTTTTGTAAAGACACAAAACGTATCAGCATCCCTTCTTACTCCTTTTCCTTCCTTCTGCCTCCTTGTTCCTTATCTCCCTACTTATCCATTTGAAAACACCTCTTCCAGATAGAACCTCTTCCCTGCTTGGCAGGGGGTTGGACTGGATGACCCTTGTGGTCTCTTCCAACTCTACGATTCTATGATTCTATGAAGATGTATAACACCAAAAGGATCAGATACCTGTTTTTCAAACATTAGGCTTTGGTCTTCATTTTTGTTCTTCTCCTTCCCATCATCATCATCATCATGGCCATTATCGCTGTTATTAAATAACTATTATTAATTGACTGCCACAGAATTGGCACACAGGTTTATGTTAATATGCAAAGCCCTGGGCCATTTGGGTCCATGATACCTGGAGGACTGGCTGAGCTCTTATTCCCCCAGCTCAATCACTGAGATCATTGGCTGGAGCAGTTGTAACCCTGCATTACAGATTCCTAACTGGCTTCAACCAGAAGTCGGGCATTCAAGTTTTCTGCTTGGGGGCCGCGTTCTCCTTTTGGCAAATATTTTAGGGCCCCATGCCAGTGGTGGTTGGAGCTTGAGGCAAAAAGGGGCAGAACAACACACGCCAATTTTACCTTTGCACAGTAAGCTGAGTTCTGGGTTCTATTCACCACCCCTCTATCTAGGCAACCAATAGCCATGAGCAGGGTTCAAAAACAAGGCTAAACATTTGGGGGGCAAAGAGGGCCAGTAAGGGGTGGGGTCTGGGGAAATCTTCAGGGCCAGATGGAGAAGACAGGGGACGGGGGGACGGACGACTTTCTGCTCCTGGGTCTGAGTTTCCCCACCTCTGGTCTAAAGGTGTATATATGCCTCTGACTGCCAAGTGGGGCAGATGTTACTGCACTCAGGTCCTGATTGAAGGCCTCCCATTGGCATCTGCTTGGACACTGTGAGACCGGTTGTTGAACCAGCAGGGCCTTTGCCCTGATCCAGGAGGACTCTTGTATGCTTACAAAGCGCTTTATATCATACAATATAAAGCGGATTGTGGTAGGGCTGTTAAGAAATTTAGCTTAGGGTTTGGTTTGTGTAAGGCCACAGCTCATGCTGAGTAATGGGGGGCGTGCGTATGCAAATCCCTGGGATCTGATTGGTTGTTGGGGCCCCTCTTAAAGCTGCGTCCACCATTTTCTAGTCACATTTTTGCCTGGCGTTTGAACCCCTCCCACCCGCCCTTTCTTTCTTGCAGGTTAGCACGACATTGCTATTGCCTTCGGGGCCGCCTGTATTCAGGGGTCAGTAGGAATTTTTCCAATTGGCTGATTGGCTTTGCCTCTTGGTTTTCGCCTACTGCGCTAGCAAATTGTCACAACTTGTTAGGTTGGCGGTTAGGCTTTTGGTTGGTTAATCGGTTGGTAGAGGGGGTGGCACACGGATGCCTACCCTCACCTCCGTTTGCTCCATATAGAAGTATTCCGTTAAAGGAATCTCGGGGCTTACACTCTTGTGCTTACCATCCCGCCATTGGCGGGAATGGTGGGCCCAATTTTTAAGAGCAAGAGCCTTGAGGAACATTCTTGGTGAAGGTGATGAGGGAATGACTGGGCGCAGCCACCTCCTCACTCCCAGGTATGTTTACTTGACTTCCATTCGGAAGTCGGAGCAGGAACTGTCCAAGCGGACAGTGGTGAGTCCTGTCCTATGGTGACAGCTGATGTGAGTCCTGCCACGTGGGGCAGAGGAGGTGAGTCCTGTCCTAAGGGGACAGCTGATTGAGTCCTGTCCTAGATGGACAGATGGGGATAGTCCTTCTTTAGGAAGGACGAGTGAATAACCAAAAGCCTAAGCCAACACTCGGATTAAAATTGTGTAATTAATAAAGTTGTGGCCCTAAATTATTTGCCAAAAACCAAACCATAATTCTGTTGTCAGTTGTGAGTTATTTAAGGTAATTTTCTGGGAAGCCTCGACACACAAATGCTATGCACACCCTTCCATTCGATACGCACTTTGTATGGCATCCATGGCATGCAAAGAATTCCCAAATATATATGGCTTTCCCATCCAGCTGATGAAATGAATGAAAAGCTGTGCCCTGTATCTCTGATTGCATCTTTGCAAGTAAACCTCAGCAAACATTCCCTCCCGCTTTTCTTTTGGGGTAGCCACGGCAAATCTGCCTCCGGCTGAAATGGGCAGCCTCAAAACAAACAAACAAAATAATCTGAAATATGAGAGCAGCACTGCCTACCAGGGAACATTTCAACCTACCTGCCTGATTAGTGAAAAATGCCTCCACGCTCCCATGTCCCCTATTCGGTGACAGGAAGGCTGTATTAGGATTTGTGTTTTGCCTGCTGGCCTCACCCTGCTGAGTTAATGACTGAGCACATCTAATTTCCCATGTCCTCAAGCCCTGACTCACCTTACGTGAAATGGCCACCTCTCTAATGCATTGCGGGAAACCCACGATAAAGACAAAGGCTGGCTTTTCAATTTCCCTAGTGGGTTGCTTCAAAAGATTTGGATTTCTCAAATTTGGAGCAAGGATGAGGAGCTGTCCAGCAGGAAATAGAAATGCTTTATTGTCATTGTACTATTATAGCCCCCCCCCGCCAATCTCTCAGTCCTTGTTACACTCTGTGTGCTGTCATACGACCACCAACGCCGAACGTCAGCTGCAATGTTGCTGTCTTCCATTCAGCAGCCTCACGGCCCATGGGTAGAAACTGTTCTTTAACCTGTTGGTGCGGCTTATCATGCTTCTATATCTCCTGCTCGAGGGCAGGAGATTAAAAAGGTGCTGGCCAGGCTGTGAGTCATCCCTGAGAATGATCCTCGCTCTCCTGAGGCAACGGTCTCCCGCATGCTGAAGCCTCAGTGGAGTTGTCCATCCAAGGAGTCAGAACTAGCACATACAATTAGGGGATGATCGGAATGTGGTGCTGAACTATCGACTGCCAGGCTGCATGTGAAGAGCTTCCTGGTAGCTTCAGCAGGGCTGCATCCTGGGGGATACTATGCTGAATTGCTCAGCAGCTTAGAGATGTGTGGCCACATTCTGCCATATGTACGCAGCAACTTCTGATCTGGGTTTAAGATTCACTGTTGTTTCTGATCCTGGCATCACAGAGATGATTATAAAGATCTGGAGTTAGTCAGGGAGCCACAGGTCCCCTGAGTCTACAGCAGTTGTGGGAAACGCCAGATGTGGCTGAACTACATCTCCCATCAGCTCCAGGAAGGATGACAATGGCCAGGGATGATGAGAGTTGTAGTTCAGCAACATCTGGAGGGGCAAACATTTCCCCACACCTGGTCTACAGACTTCTTGGATACGACATCTTCCAGGGTTGTGGAGGTGGGTAATTTGGCAAGGTGCTTTGTCTCTACTTTGTCCTTCTTCACACTGGGATGGCAATAGGGTGGTCCTCCTTTGGAGACATCTCATCCAGTGCAGGTTCTGGCCATGAGTGGGTCTTGACCAGAAAGGTGGGCCCTTCTCTTATTCGTCCTGCTTTGCACTCAAGAGTTTTTGCCTGGCTGGGAAAAAAACAACTCCTTGGCCTCTTCCTTCTTTGGATGGAGTATAGGGAGGTGTGTCTAGAAATAAGCCTGCTGCACAAAGGCAAAATTTACATTACTTGCTCCACCCACTATTGCATCTGACCCTGCCTACTATGGGCATGTGGCCCCCTGAAGGCTGTCTAGAAGGGAATGTGGCCCATGGGCTGTAAAAAGCCCCCCACCCCAGCTCAGTACTTGCCTGTTTCCATGTGGAAGGATTTTCTTGAGCTGAGCTGAAAACTCATTACACCTAAAGCAGCCCTCAGAATGATGCCTTTAGTAATTTCCCCCTCAGTTCCTAATGATTGCTGCTCGATATCAGTGGAATCATCACCCGGTGGCTGTCATGCTTCCTAAACAAGAGAAATAAGAAATGGCTGTTGGTACAGGACACTTTATTTTCCCATGCCATGATACTCCTCTGCATGTCAATAGTATTGTTTTGCTCTTAGCTAGGTAGCAGCTGCACGGGGAAGTCAATTCCTTTGGCCGCTGCCGGTTAGGGTATGATATCAGTGATTCTCTTCATGGACCAAATGTGGAAGGAGTCCAGTGGATGATCTTCACATTGGACAATGTTCCCCAAAAGTTTCTGAAATGAGCATCCATGTTCTTAAAACTGGTTTAATCTTCCAATTTGGGAAGATAGGATAACCCAATGGCTGTACACGCTGCAACACAAGCAATAGTCTATGCAAGTGGTTCTAACAGCAGACTACCGTATTTCACTTTCTTGCACTGGATAATTGTTATTCATCTACTTTATTTATTATTGCATTTGTATCCCCACTGCCATCCAAAGGAGATTAAGGGGACATACATGGCTTACCCCAAAATCCAGATTATTCTCACAATAGCCCTGTGAAGCAGGCTGAGAGTTGGTAACTAGTCCAAGGTCATTCAGTGAGTTTCATGGCTGTGTGGGGATTTGAACACTGCCTCTCCAGCTGGATGCTTGGACTGGATTCATTGAGAAGCATCAAAGTCTTTGTTGCTCCAGAGGGCAGGCCTGGAATTTATGAGGAGAAATAACAGAGCCAATTTGGTAAGTGTAATCTGGCCTCTGCAGTGTCCTTCCCCATCCCCACATTGCAGTGCCAGTGTTGTAGCACCACCCTGGCTACTTCTGGCCCTCCTTTGCAGGTAGAGATGAAGGAGAAATTCAGTTCCATTCTGTAAGGGGAAGTATAGAGAACCTTCCCCCCTCATCAGAAGCAGTTCCTCCCCAAGCAGCAATGGCAGCGAGGACGCTGAGGAAAGCAGTCAGGAAGTGGGGAGAGAGGGCCAGGGCTCTGGCAGCACGGGGGAGCCCCTGCTACACAGGAGGGAGGAAGAGAGAGAGGGGGAAAGGGGGGGAGAAGGAAAACATGGAGCGTAGACCCTTTCCTCCGGTTCCGGAATTACGCAGGAGAAGGAGGGGAAGGAGGTTTGCTGTCCCAAGACTCTTATGTGGGAGGAAGTCAAGGGGCGGTTCAGTGCCGGATTCTGCATCGGACTGAGCAGACATGTTGTACATACCCAGCTCACTGTAAATAGCCTGCACTAAATAAAAACTGCTTAAAGACAAGCATGCGGAGCGTCGTTACTCTAGAGTAGTCGCAAGAACCTCTGACACATTCATATTAGAAGGTGGATCTACCCAGTTCTCTGAAATACTACACAAACTGAAAAACCAGCCATCCTTCAAAATCCCCACTTTTGCAGAGCAGGTCTCCAGCCAAGTGATGTGTACAAAAATGCATAAAACTGGTGTAAAGTGTGCCTATCAATGCATATATTAGTCAACATGCCATACAAAAATACATCATGTAAGGGAATTTCCCCCTTTGCAAAAGTGTGTCTTTTAGGTGAAACTGGAAACAAAGAATAGAAGTTCACAATCAAATGCTTTATTATTATGAGGACTTCTTTTAAAATTGTTATTGCATACTGATGTGAAAACTTCAGGAGAACTGACCTGAAGACTGGGGAAAGAGTGAAATGGAGAGAAACTGAAACCGACAGGTTCATTTGCAGGAGATAAGAAGAGCCTGGTGGACAGCCATCTGCTACAGTTTCAAGATTCCTGCAGTGGGCAGGGAGGATTGAACGAGCTTGCTTCTTTGATTCCTTTGAGCTCTAAGTGTGGGTAAATGTAAATTTCACCTTTGTGCATCAGACCGTTTTCTATGCTCAATCACACATTCCTCGCTGCCCTCCATCCAGGGGAGCAAGAGGCATTGTCAGGATTGATGGACACATTCAAGCCATGCAAAACAATATTTAGGGTGCTGAAGCAGAGCCAGTGAGGGGCATGGCCTGGGCTTAGTTCCAGGGGGCAGGTAGGCCTGGAGGCCTGGATTTGGCTCTCACCACCTGTGCTAAAGAAGTCTCCTCAGCCTGTCCAGGCAGAACAGTTGATACGCAGAAGTCTGAACTCCCAGCAGGCACTGTAAGGCCCCTGAAGACAGCAATTGTACATCTCGTTGATTTCCTACATGAATTACTCAGCCTCTGTAATCTACCAGTGCTGATTAATTAGTCCTGAGTTTGTATTTAACCACTTTCCGCAAACCGTTTAATGTAAAATATAATTAATTTACATTTCATAAAATACGGATCTGCGAGGCTAGCACGGAATACAATGTGAAGAGCCTGCCATGGAAATGGGTAATTGTTAATTTGAAACACAGAGCGCACTGCTTTGTTTGTTTGTGCGCATTACAGCTCAAGTCGAAAGATGTACATATCCGTGGCATGGAGCAAATGGGTAGGCTTATAATAAGTTTGGTTAGATAACTGCAGGAAGATATAGGGGAATGATTCTGTCTTATGCTGCATGGCACAGGAGGAAGGGGAGGAAGTCATGAGTTTAGAAAATTAAATATATGTAAGCTCCCCTCCCCCCCTGCAAGCCCAGGGCCTAATTCAGCATGAGTGTGGACCTCAGGCATTTGTCCTTGGCTAAGTTCAGTGTAATGTACCACAGGCGGCTGAGGGCAGGGGGAGTCTTTTTTGTAAGTTCAGTAGATCTTGTCTAGATGCTAAAATGGCTCTTGTCAGACATGATTTATCAGTTCGACTCCCTGGGAAATCAGTGAAAGGGATCTTGCGTGTACCGCTGCTCAGCAGAGTTTGTCGCTTTCATTTAGTACTCGATCCACATTCCGTTAAAGACTCCGAGGACTGGCTTGAGCTTAAGCTCTAGAATGGTATAGGCATAAAAGTTGAGAGGAATCCAGAACAGAGTTGGTTCCTGGTTCGAGTGAACTCTTGACAGCACGTCTCTATTAGCAAGGGTTGCCAGAATGGTGCCCCTGGGCACCGCTGTGCTTGCTTGGTTCCTTCTATGGGACTGCAAAATGTCTCTGTAAGCATTGACTCAAAAAATCTGCAATGGACAAGAGAAGAGATCGTTTGAATTTCCTCCTCAGATGCTTTGCCTCTCCTACACGCAACACCTCCTGGTAAACATGGGCTCATTTCATTGGATGCTAGGACTGGACACACGCCCTCCCACCTGCTACGAATACAGAAGAGGTGCAATGAGCTTCTCTCTGTGAGTGAGCATTTGATGTGGGAAGCGGCACACTCACACCATTTTGTGGTCCTGTCTCTTTTTCTGCTCTTGAAGCCATCTTGCACCACGCCATGCCCCCATAGTAGCCATTTTGTGACTGACACACATGACTTAAAAGAAAAATCTCAACGGGACCACTGGCCCACAAAGGATGGCCACTCCTGGTTGGGTCCTCTTCTACACCAGTTGACTCCAGTGGGCTGATTGGCTGGTGGTAGCAAGAGGCAGAGGCAACGCACCAGTCAGCAACGGGTAGTTGCGAGCTGCCATCTGAATTTTCCACAGTTCCTTTTATGTAGCATTGTTGGGGACATTCCTAATGTGGCAAAGTTACACCATCTTCCATTTCCTGGTTCAAGAGCACTTTTTTTCTGGGGCATCATGCTTGGACTGGAACAATATGAAACCTTTTTAGTAATACACATTTCTCACTGTAAGTGGACATTTCCAGCATCATAAGGGATCACTCTTTCACTTGTTATTAAAAGCGTTATTTCCTCTCTCAGGTACTTAGCGCCAGACAGATCTCACACATTTTGCCTTCCTGCTTTGGAAAAAGAAAGGAACACTGTGGAGGAGGAAGAGGAGACACCCTGCAGATTATTCTCCTCCACATGAAATGCATAGCTTTTAAATTGTCCTATAGTAGGAACACATGGCCTTAGACTGTGTCACAACACTGTTCAATCTTGCTCAGTATTGTCTACATTGACCGGCAGTGGCTCTCCAGCCTTACCTGGAAATGCTAGAGACTGATCCCAGGACATTCTGCATGCAAAGCAGATGCTCTCTTGCTGAGCTGCAGCCCTTCAGTGTGAACTCCAGTGTGAAAAACACAGCACACTATGGTTTATATCCCATGTTTAAAGGTAAAGGGACCCCTGACCATTAGGTCCAGTCATGACCGACTCTGGGGTTGCAGCACACATCTCGCGTTATTGGCCGAGGTAGCCGACGTACAGCTTCCAGGTCATGTGGCCAGCATGACAAAGCTGCTTCTGGTGAACCAGAGCCATTTACCTTCCCGCTGTAGTGGTACCTATTTATCTACTTGCACTTTGACATGCTTTCGAACTGCTAGGTTGGCAGGAGCTGGGACTGAGCAATGGGAGCTCACCCCGCCGCAGGAATTCAAACCACCAACCTTCTGATCCGCAAGCCCTAGGCTCTGTGGTTTAACTCACAGCGCCATCTGTGTCCTACCCCATGTTTAGAGTAGGCCTATAATTCCTGCCAACCTAGCAGTTCGAAAGCACGTCAAAATGCAAGTAGATAAATAGGAACCGCTACAGCGGGAAGGTAAACGGCGTTTCCATGTGCTGCTCTGGTTTGCCAGAAGTGGCTTTGTCATGCTGGCCACATGACCTGGAAGCTATACACCGGCTCCCTCGGCCAATAATGCGAGATGAGCGCGCAGTCCCAGAGTCGGTCACGACTGGACCTAATGGTCAGGGGTCCCTTTACCTTTATTTAAATTAATAGACATGACTAATTTAGGTTCACTAATTTCAGTGGGTAAAACACAGTTGTTTGCAACTCTAGCAGTTCAGATACGGGCTTCTGCATCTTGAGTGCATTGTATATTGAGTGTTATGGCCCCATGAAATCATTCTCCAACTTGGAAAGTAAGATGACCTCCTGGGTATGCAGAACTCAACAAGGAACACTGGGATGTGTAATTTCCCAGGGCACCTGAGTCCCAGGGTTCCTGGTAGCTGAGATGCTCCTTTGTTAGGGCCCCTGACTCAATGGAGGAGATAGTCCTCACTGCTACTGCTACCAGAAAAGTTTGAGGGAAGGAGACAGCAGGGTATAACACAAGAGGCCCATGGGTAGGAGGCTTAAGAAAGGCATTTGTGCATCATTGTACTTCCTAAGATTTAATCAAGAGCATAACGGGCTTCCAAATTGCAGAACTGAGCTGGGATGAATGAGGAAATCAAGCTATTTCCCCACTATCCTGGAGCTCCAGTCGCCAAGTCAAATTCTTAACTGCACTCATAGGAATTTTCCCATCTGATAAACCCCACCGTCCAAATGAATAAATTACTTGATCCATCATCTGTAGACCTTTTACCCCTATCATTAAAGATTTGTCACCAGGAAAGGAAATTTGTCTAGTCTTGGAATACGACAACACTATCAAAGGCCTTTGGTTCCCCCCCCCTTTAAGTAAACTTTTATTTTTGTTCTTTACTTGAGTTCCTAAAGGCCGAGGCAGGAGCTTGCCCAGTTATCAACAGCTAAAATAGTTCTTTCAGCAGTTCTTTAGAAGCGTACTAAAACACTTGGTTGTACATCAAGAGCAATGTTGTGATAATCTGTGAGTGATTACAATGCCATTCCCCCTTTTGTGGGGGCACAGTTTTGTGGCACACTTGCTGTGTGGGCACAGTTTGTGGCAGCAGTAAACTTGCTCAGGTGATGAGTGGGGTCGGTTATGCCCCATTTATTACAACTTGCCTGCCCAGACATAGAATCATGGAATTGTAGAGTGGGAAGGGACCATGAGGGTCATCTAGTCCAACCCCCTGTGATGCAGGAATCTTTTGCCCAAGATGGGGCTCAAACCCACGACCCTGAGATTAAGAATCTCATGCACTACCTAATTGAGCTATCCCAGCAGACGCATACCTGACTTGGTTACATTGGCTGAATTAGGCTGATTTGCAAATCCTCAAGTTGTTATATTTTAATGAATACAACCTGTTTCCCCATATTTCTGTTGTCTTGAATGTTGACAGTTGTAACTTTGTGCCACATCTCTAGAGATTTGTCCTACTGTGTTTTGCTTTATCCGTTTCAACAAGGTAGCCATTGCATAAGTAATAAACACACTCAGATCCTTTCTTGGCTTTGCTTGATAATAATGGGACTGGCATGGTGATGGTATTTCTAAGTGAATCGTGTTATAAAACAGCAAAACACAGATTAAAGGGATCAAAGGAGCAGAAACACCACTTGAAGTTCAATCTGTGGAAGGAAAGATCCAGGAGGAAAAAGCCTACATTAGTATTTAACAATTGCCTAGGAACTACTAGGCTAGGCATTCATAAACTTCCTAATGTATGCAGTCAGGCTTCCTTGCTTTATCCAGCATCTGCTAAAATATGATTCAGGCTTGTAAACATGGCACAGATGAATTAAAAGGACCCAGCAAAAGGTGAGTTTTTAGCACGTTTAAAAGGGTTTTGAAGCTCTCTCTCTCCTTCGGAAACGGTAATTACTGTATGTTTGCCCTGGAAAACTATCCCAATACGAAGATGAATCAGCTTTGAGATTGGGACCCATAGATCTGAGAACTGGGGCGGGGGAGTCATTTGATCCAGTTTGCATTTATAACTGAAGCATCCTAATTTTCACTTTCTGAAATAATACATGGATCAAAAGATAGCCATCCTTTGAAATTTGCGCTTCTTTGAATTTTGCAATGCAGTTCTCCCACCCAGTAGCGTGTATAAGCTGCATATATGTGTATATGAAGCAAAATTGCATACAACAAATTGCATATTAGAAGAAATGAACACAAAAAATGCTGCTGTTTTTTTTAACCAGGATTTGTTTTTGTTTTTTTGTTTTTTTCAAAGGGGATGTGGCAAACAAAACTTGGAAAACGAGAAACTAAGAGAAAGCAAAATTGACAGTTTTCCCATCCCACAATGCCTCCAACCTAGCAGCACTATGGAAAAGGATGATGAGATCCTAAGGGTGTGCATTGCTCTGTGTGGACCCCGAACAAAGTGGGGTTAGGGAGTTTTGGGGCAGACTCTCATGCTCCCGAGTTGCACTGTTAACTAGGCATGATCCTGGAGTCTCTAAGCTTCTGATTAGCTCTGTCACCTCCATTTTCTCAAAACGTTGAACACACAACCTCCCTCTTATTTCCTAAGGAATGAAATAAAGCTGATCAGGGAAACATCTACAGCTCAGCAGGAGTGAGGGCTGTAAGAGTTGTTCGACGGTGAAACAGATTACCTTGGAAGGTGCTGCATGCTCCTTTATTTGAGCTTTTTAAACAGAGGTTGGATGGCCACCTGTCATGGATTCTTTAGCTGTGATTCCCGCATTTCAGGGGGTTGGACTACATGTCCTTTGGTATCTATTCCAACTCTACTATTCCACGATTCTATGTACAGGAGAGGGGAGGGGAGGGGATGGAGAAGTGCAGGATCTTTCCTGTTGACAGATAGGTTTAACTCTTAATTATGTTGAATTAATTTGTCAATGTACTCCAATCCCATTATGGTCAGTGGTGGCAAAACAGAGCTTCCTATTTCATAGATCAAATTCATGCCCAAATAATGAATTGGAGCAATGCAGAGTGACTCTGTAACAGGCTGGGCTGCTTGCTTCCAGGCACCATTAACACAGGCGCATCTCAGTTTATCTCAGTTGAACTGGTCAAGATCTCTCTGTTTATTTTGGTCCCACACGATCTTTCCCCACATGCAAGATGATTAATGTTCCCTACCATCTACTGACCCAGAAACATTATCTTTTGTTGTTTTCTGCTTGCTCTCACCTGCCCATTCGCATTTCTAGAAATAGCACAGCCTTGTCTTTTCCTGGAATGACAAACTGCCCAGGATATAATCGCAAAACAGTTCTTCCTTGATAAGAAAGTATACCTAGTGTACCGGTACCAAGGGCAAAATATAAGCAAGCACATTGCTGGGCTGCAGAATATGGCACTTGCATTGCAGATTCCCCACCCCAATTGAGTCCCAGAAAATGTACAAGGATTCAATGAGCCCAACCCCAACCCCACCCTCACCCTTGGAAGTTTCAAGGTTTTCTGCAAGGCTTCATTGGCAGGAATACCACCAATGTTTACCGGTCAGCAGGAGGCTGGCTGAGCTGGTAGAATCAAGTGGAAGAATGTGTTCATTCAACTCTTAAAAAACTCCAAAAACAACAACAACAAACAACTGGTTCAAAGGGGCTTCAATTGCAGCCTTTGTGTATTTCTAAGATCCTTCTTAAAACTGATTTCTGAATGCAAAGCAAGTTTTAATATTCAAGACACCTCTCACAAAATATACCTCCTCTGCCATCAGTAACCTGACCAGCATTTCACTCAGAACGCCTCTTAACAATTCCAGCCACACTTTGCTAACTAAATTACTGTTAAAAGCCTTCCTTAATTAGAAGGAGCTCTTGGCATTGCCCACCGCCACCAGCAAGATCATTTGCATATACAACCAATTACTTTGCTCATGTCATTTTAACACTTGTATCATGTGTGTGTTTTGATTTGGGCTCCTGTGTTTTATTATTCCTGTTTGCTCTTCCAACGTATCCCACGGATACCAACTTTGACAAGCAGAGTCAAGTCTACTGGAGTTGACCCAGTTGGCACGAGCGGATGAACTCTCCCTACCCATGGAATGGAGAAAAATCAGAGCACATTTAATGAACTTAGTTATCCTCTGGAGAATCTCTGCACAAGTCTGTCCTTTAGTACTTTAGCACTCCTTTAAGTTAACTCTTGGGACCCAGGTGGCGCTGTGGGTTAAACCACTGAGCCTAGGGCTTGCTGATCAGAAGGTCGGCGGTTCGAATCCCTGTGACGGGGTGAGCTCCCGTTGCTTGGTCCCTGCTCCTGCCAACCTAGCAGTTCGAAAGCACTTCAAAATGCAAGTAGATAAATAGGAACTGCTACAGCGGGAAGGTAAACGGCGTTTCCGTGTGCTGCTCTGGTTCGCCAGAAGCGGCTTACTCATGCTGGCCACATGACCTGGAAGCTATACGCCGGCTCCCTCGGCCAATAATGCGAGATGAGCGCGCAACCCCAGAGTCGGTCACGACTGGACCTAATGGTCAGGGGTCCCTTTACCTTTACCTTTTAAGTTAACTCTTGTAATAATCTGCATTCATTTTGAATGAGCAGACCATTGTTAAGCTACTGAAGGTAATGGGGCCCTTTATATGTCCAACTGTCCTTTGCCAACAACAAATTGCAGCTGTTTTTTGTTGTTGAATATATGCTATATAGTAATTTATGGACCTAATGGGTATCTAAAGCCATTTGCACATAACAAATAGGAGCCTGCACAAAAACAAAACACTGTTGCTGTATGTAGGTTTTATTTTATTTGGTTTTTATCTTATATTTTGGAAATGTACATCTGGTTTTTCCCCTTTAATTTTTTGGGGGCCCCCAAGAGAGTGGGCCCCTAAACTATAGCTTGTTTAGCATATACGTAAATCCGGCACTGATCAGCATAGATCCTGGCAATGGAGGAAACCAATGACATAGGCAACTTAAGAACGTAAGGAGAGCCTGCTGGATCAGGCCAATCGGCCATCTACTCCAGCATCCTGTTCTCACAGTAGCCAACCAGATGCCTGTGGGAAACCCCCAGCCAGGATTTGACCACAAGAACACTCCCCCCTCCTGTGGTTTCCAGCAGCTGGTATTCAGAAGCATTGCTGCTTCCAACTGTGGAGGCAGAGCACAACCTTTGTGACAGTAAGAGCTGCTAGACCAGGCATAGGCAACCTTGACTCTCCAGATGTTTTGGAACTACAACTCCCACGATCCCTGACCACTGGCCCTGTTAGCTAGGAATCATGGGAGTTGTAGTTCCAAAACATCTGGAGAGCCAAGGTTGCCTATGCCTGTGCTAGACAGTGGAATGGACTCCTTTGGGAGGTGGTGGGCTCTCCTTCCTTGGAGGTATTTAAGCAGAGGTTGGATGGCCACCTGTCATGGATGCTTTAGCTGAGATTCCTGCGTTGCAGGGGGGTTGGACCAGGTAACCCCCTGGGATCCCTTCCAACTCTACGATTCTATGATTCTATGAACCAAACATTTTATGCATGCTATGCACTAGTATACATGCATTTTAGTACACTGTACTTGGCTGGAGAGCTGGGTTGCAAAATTCAGAGAAGTGCAGATTCCAGGGGATGGGTGTGCTTTGTTTCACAAATCATTTGAGAAAGGGCAAATTTGCTAGGCTTGCCTTAAAAATGTGAACTGGATCAAATTTCTCCTCCATCCCTCCAACTAAGAAGTGTCCAACTAAGAACATTTTTCCAGGAGAGAGAGAGAGAGAGAGAGAGAGAGAAATCTAATGCATCCTAAAGGCAACATCAATGCCTCATATTTGAGAATAACAGATGGATTTATTTTCAGCCAACATTTATGCTTGCTTACCCTTCTTAACCCACTTCCCACCCTTAGGTAGTGTGCCTGCCCTTCCTTCCCAGGCATGTAAACGATGCTCATTTAATGCTCTCGGCACTGAGCTCGACATCAGGAAGAGGCTTGCCAAGTAGCAGAAGTCATTTCCCCTTAGGACTCGGAGTGTCATTCATTGTCTGTTCTCCGAGCTTCTCCTGGGCTTTAGAAGGGAGCTAGCTACTGCTGGATAAATAAGATGCTGAGTTTAATTAATACTTCCAAGCTTGATGCCTTAATGGCCATATTCTCTCCACACTGTGGTTGTCTGGTCACCGGATGTTCTTGGGAATGATGCAATTAATCCATGATGGTTTTCTTCTTCTTTGTGGTGGGGAGGGAAACAATAACAACGGCACTCCAACCCCCACTTTAACACTTCCATTTCAGCCGACTTCAGCATGGATATTTCTTCACCTTTTAAATGTCACAACTTGCCTCCCAAGCCGCCTGGTGCAGACGCTGAACTGGCAGGGAAAGTTCTTACATGTCTGAATCAGCAGAACGAGACCAATTACGAGGTCTATCTTTGGCAGCAAGGAGTCGATCGGGCTCGATCCGAACTCTTCAGCGATAGGCAGAGGCTGTGTGACCCCCAGCCGTGTTTGGGGAATTTTGAGTTTGGAGAAAAAGGCAAGCAAGAGGGGAAATGATAGAGGTGTGTGAAATTATGGTGCCGAGAAAGTGCGTAGGGAGAATTCAAGCAAAAACAGAAGTGGGAGAGGAAATAAAAGAAACCACTTATTCACATAGTTAAACTATGGAACTCGCTCCCACAGGAGGCAGGGATCCAACTTGGATGACTTTAAAAGAGGATTATACAAATGCATGGAAAAGAGGGCTATTGGTGGCTACTAGCCATGATGGCTTCTGAATACCAGCTGCTAGAAACTACAGGAGGGCAGAGTGCTCTCATGCTCAAATCCTGCTTGTGGATTTTCCACGGGCACCTATTAGGCCACTGGATGCTGGACTAGATGAGCTCTTGGCCTCATCCAGCAGGCTCTTCTTGTGCAGGTGTTCCCTTATTCAGCCCATGTAAAGGTAAAGGGACCCCTGACCATTAGGTCCAGTTGTGGACGACTTTGGGGTTGCAGCACTCATCCCGCTGCAGGTCATGCGGCCAGCATGACAAAGCCGCTTCTGGAGAACCAGAGCAGTGCACGGAAAAGCCGTTTACCTTCCTGCCGGAGAAGTACCTATTTATCTACTTGCACTTGACGTGCTTTCGAACTGCTAGGTTGGCAGGAGCTGGGACCGAGCAACAGGAGCTCACCCCATCGTGGGGATTCGAACCACCAACCTTTTCATTGCCAAGCCCTAGGCTCTGTGGTTTAACCCAAAGCGCCACCTGCGTCCCACCCTCCAACCCATGTACCAGAATGGAAATCAACTCACCAAATACTATTGGCATTCACTGTTGTTGCTTTCAGCCTGCAAATGATAATGTGATTGTTTGCTCCCCATTTGCATTGTGTTTCCTTTGAATTGAATTGAATGGGATGGAATAACAAGGCAAATTATTGTAATTACTTCCACAAATAACTTGAGTCACAGAATTGTGCCGCAGCAGACAGTGAGATGGATGACATAGCTCTGGGTGGGAAACAAACTGCAGCAGAATGGAAACAGTTCTGCTGGTGACAAATACGGAGCGGAACAGAAAACAGTGTCTTCTTACATCCCTAGTACGGAGAGGTTTCTCCTTCCTCTCTCATATAATGCTACAACTCAGAGCCATTCAATGAAGCTGAATGTCGGAAGGTTTGAGACAGATAAAAGAGGTACACATGGCATATCATTAAACTACAGAATCCATTCCTGCATGATGGAGGGGTGGCCCCCAGCTTGGATGGCTTTAAAGGGAGATTAAGCAAATTCATGGAGGAGATGGCTTTTAGTGGCTGCTAGCAATGAGGGCTATGCTCTTCCTCCACAATCAGAGGAGGTTATCACTCTGATAATCAGTTGAATCATTGCTGCACTCCAGTCATGCTTGAAAACAGGATGCTGTAATAGATGGACCTTTGACCTGACCCAGGAGGGAGTTTTCTTTTGTTCTTAAAATCAGAACAACCAAAAACTTGAGCTGAACAAGGCCATGAGTTTATGACGCTCTGTCGACACATATTATATACCGAGTTTCTAATTCCCAGAAGGGTCGAGGCAACAGCAAAAGCTTTTTAGGATTGTAAATAAGTTTTCTTTTTTCATTCGGAACTGCTTTCTGTGGGAAAAGCAGAAAGCAAGTTGGGGATTTCTAACGACTCCAATTGATTTGAACAAGAGTCTTCAAATATTTACACATGTAAAATAAGCACCCGAGATAATTAAATTAATGCTGTATTCATGAAAGAAAACTGCCTAGGTTAGCATGCCGTGCCATTTTGTAAAATCAGAATGCCAAGGACAATTTGAGCACAAGGGGAGGAAATATCCTATTTTTATAATGTGTTTATAATCCTCCCCCCAAATATCAGGCTCCCAGGAGAAGTCATAATTCTGAGGGCTGACAGTTTAAGTGATTGGGGGGCTCGTTTTCAATCCCCGGTGTCAGCCTGAATTGAATACGAGTGTTGTGAAATGGTTGCCTGCCTCCAGACCCTGATTTAGCACCTTTCAAAGCTTTTGTGACACTGGTGCTGGCGTGTGGCGGACCTCTCGGACAGCAGTTGCGCCATGAATGGCACATGGTCTCAAAAGAAAATGAGTAGGGCTGCAATATTCAGCTGAGTCACTCATTTGATTAACTGTTTCTTTTTAAATCTGGTTTTCAAATATGTCTCTGGTTAATTGTGTACCATCCAGGGTTCCGCTAGACGACCTTTTTTATTGAACATTTGTCCTGATTTGCTTGCACAAAGCTTGTGCAGAGGTTAGAACACATCTGTTTTTCATTGAGCATTTGTTTTTATTTCTTACAAAACAATGAACATTCTTTGCTTGCATGGTGTTTGTGTGTCTCCCCATTAATTGCTTGTTTATCCCACACCTTTTGGCGCCTTTCCCCTTTCCTTTCTTAACTGTAAACAGTCCATTTTTTAATTAAGAAGAACCATGTATTTGTGTGTGTATGTTGCGACAGAGAGCTTTAATCCACTTTATTATTTTTATTTATCTTCCCTCAATGCATATCCCACCGTTTCTCCTGAAAGGGCCGAAGACAAACCCATCTGGGCAAACATAATTTTCTGGAATGCTCTTGAAACCCTCCCACAAAATACTGATGCCATCATTGGGTGACATGCAAATGCCATAAATAAATAAATGCATTTCAGTCGCTGCTCACTCGGCCATAGCCAAACAAACGAAGAGCAGATTTGTTTTTAAGCTATCTAATTTAATGGAGTCTTTTTGTTTAATTTTGTAAATGTTTTTTTTTTCAATAGAAGGGATATTGTTTAAAAATGGGTGCTTTTTTAAATAAAAAAACTGATTTGAAAAGAACATTTTATTTCCGCATTTTTTTTTTTAACAAAACGAAATCTCATTTTCATACAAGCAAAACTTGTGAATGAAACCTATACTTCTAAAGAGCCCCTTTCTATCCTGGTGAGCAAAGTTGGCCCACTTGCTGGAAAAGCTAGCCTAGTTTCTGTGCCCAACCCCATGAGATACTTCTGTGTGCAGATATGATCCTGGGATAGTGCTTACAATTGGTCTTCCCTTTAGTGTTTTAGCCTGGCTGGTATGTGCAAAGCAGAATCGCTGAGGGGTGTGGCCAAGTGAGAAGATGTGGCACTGGGAAAGTCCTAAGGGCCAAATGGAAAGGCCTGGGACTTGGGAGGGTTGCATTCAGCCAGTGGTGTAGGAAGGAGGGTGCGGGGGGTGCGGTCTGCCCCGGGTGTCATCACTGAGGTGACAAAATGGCAATAATAATAATAATAATAATTTTATTTATACCCCGCCCTCCCCAGTCAAAACCGGGCTCAGGGCGGCTAACACCAATAAAATTACATTAAGACATAAAAGAAAAGAAAACAATTAATTAAAATACAGACTAAAATACAATATTAAAATTTAAAATTTAAAATGCAGCCTCATTTTAAGTAGTCCATAAATCCAAGCCATGAGGGAGGAAAACACAGGGGTCAGACTGAATCCAACCCAAAGACCAGGCGGAACAGCTCCGTCTTGCCGGCCCTGCGGAAAGATGACAAATCCTGCAGGGCCCTGGTCTCCTGTGAGAGAGCATTCCACCAAGTTGGGGCCAATACTGAAAAGGCCCTGGCCTTAGCTGAGGCCAATCTAGCCACCGTATGGCTCAGGATCTCCAGAATATTGTTGTTTGTGGACCTTAAGGTCCTGCGCGGGGCATACCAGGAGAGGCGGTCCCGTAGGTATGAGGGTCCCAAGCCGCATAGGGCTTTAAAGGCCAAAACCAGCACCTTAAACCTTAAATATGTGTTTTTAAAATAAAATTAAAAAATTGGGGCACACGACACTTTTTTTAAAAAAAAATTACTCCTGCACCCATTGCACCCTCTTCCTATGCCACTGGTAGCTAGGTGAGGCAGGGGGCACTGGGTGCCACACCGCAGGGCCTGCAGTGTGCCTGAGCCATGTGTCTCTCCTGATGGGGAAGCGGCGAGCGGACTACCAGCAAGCTCTGCACTGCTTATGTCTGCCCACCACCTCAGCCGCCCTACAGCTGAGGGGGAGGCTGCGGAGAGGCTCCACGCAGCGCGCCCTGCTTTGACTCACCCCGCCCCCATGGGCAGCTCACTCCGCCCCCCGGCTGCAGGACCCAGGCACTGCACCGGGCACCCGAGCAGCTAGCTGTCAGCATGTCCAGGAGGGTGCCTACTCGTGAGTAAGGCCATGGCAGAGACACATACCCGACTGGCATGTTCCCTCCCTCCTGGGAGATCGTTCGGGAGCTTCTTGAGCGTTCTTCAGCCCAAACATCACAGTGACTGGTGATGTGAAGCAGCAGCACACTTTAGGGATCCGCAGAGATTTGCACAGTTGCGTGACAGACTCAGCAGCACAGCATTCTGGCTAAGCTAGTTTATTTACATATAAACAGAATCGGAGCTCTTCATTATGGCTACCTCTCTCTGGCGTCACAGGCAGTAAAGAGGAAAGAACAAAGAAACAATAGTTCCACTTCAGGAGCACGTAAGAAAACATCCTGTCTACGTCACTTCCACTCTGTGGAATGAAAACACATGCAGTCATATGATATACAATAAACCTATGACTGCAGACGGGGAATGAATCTCCCAACACTAGCTACACTGCTGCGTTCAGCCCCTGAGGTTCCCCACCAAGGCCATCTTAAGCCCATCCAGCGCCCTGGCGCTAAGGTCCCTCCAGCACCCCCCTCCAGAGCCTCTCCAAGGGAGTGCCAAGCGGACTGTGGCAGCAGCGGGAGGCCACCTCTGAGGACTCCGCGCTGCGCCTCCTTCTCGTTTCCTCAGCGCTGGGTTCCGCTCAGTCAAGCTTCGCCACCAGCGCGCGTACCGCGGGACCAGCAAGAGCTGCTTGGGTGCTGTGCGCACGCTGGTGGCGAAGTTCGACTGAGCAGAACCCAGCGCTGGGGAAATGAGAAGGAGGCACAGTGCGGAGTCCTCGGAGAAGGAGAGAGATGCGACGCAGCCTCTCAGCTCGTGGAGCGCAGTCCTTGTCAGATCGCCGGAACCCTGCGCTCACTTGGCGCCCTTCCAGCACCCTCCAGCGCCCGGCGCCGTGGTTCTCCGCGCCACTAGCCTCTATGGCTAGGACGGGCCTGTTCCCCACCCCTGATTTAAAGTAAGTGAAGTACAGTGGTACCTCGGTTTACAAACACAATTGGTTCTGGAAGTCTGTACTTAACCTGAAGTGTACTTAACCTGAAGCAAACTTTCCCATTGAAAGTAATGGATAGTGGATTAATCCATTCCAGACAGGTCCGTGGAGTACTTAAACTGAAAATACTCAAACCGAGGTGTACTTAAACCGAGGTATGACTGTAATGAATAAGATCCTCCTCACAACATCATTTGAATGTAATGGACTGCACTTTACCATCTTAAGGGTCCTCCCTGCCCGCAGTAAGACTGTGAAGTCCAGAGTACCTGAGTGCAGGATTGAGAAGTGATCATTCTAGTTCCTTGTGAAAGAACCACGGTCAAACCCTTGTTCTTACGTAGAAATATCAGACCCAGAGGTAGACTGACTATGAACTGCTATCAGTTGTTGCACAGCATTGTGAGTGAGTCACAGGCGCTTTGTGTAATTAAAAAGGAAAAGGAGAGGAGAGGAAACTGTTCGCTCGCATCCTATGGGCATATTGAGCATTTATCATAGGAGCAATTGAAATCTAATTAATCGGGCAAAAGAGAGAACTGGAGCAGAGCACTGTTCCATTTAGCTATTCGGCAGCAAGTGTGAAATAGACTCGGTTCCGACAAACGGTGTCATATTATCAGATAATTATTGGAGGTATACGGCAGTGCAGCCCCTCTTGAAATTTAGATGGTGACAGATTGAATTTCGTTTCAAAATGGCCAACCGCCACATTGGCTTCGTTGTTGAGATGGAAGGAGATATATGGAGGGTGGGGAAATGGAATGGGAGGGAGTGAGTGGTGAAGATACTGGAGAATGTTATGCGAATAGAAGTCACACGTCTGCACCATACAGTCAAAGCACTATTATACCAGTTCAACAGCAAGTGTTACCTAAACAATTTCTGCATTGTTTCTGGTGTCTCCTTCCCATTGAAATACATTGACATTAATTACATAATTAATTGTGGTAGTTTCAGCCATACTAGATAGTCAGAGGAATAACGTAGGTTATAGTGGAAGCCATTTGTGGCTTTCTTAGCATCTTCTTCCCTTTGCCCCTATTATGGTCTTTGTGAGGGTTGATCAGAAACACCAGCTCTAACTTGATAGCCTCACCAATAGACTGCAAAACTGACCTCTTGATTCTTTATGGTGGACCCTGAAGAATCCTACTGTATCGGGGGCAAGGAGAAGGACTATATCCCCACACTGCCTAACAAACAAGAGGATGATTTCTTCTGTTTTGGTTGGTGTGACTCAAGTGGTGGTCTCCGCTAATGGAGCTCCAGCAAGAGCTCTAGGCAAGGGTTCAGGTTTCAGTATATCAGGTATATACAGTGTTTCTCCAAAAATAAGACACCGTCTTATATTTATTTTTCCTCAAACAAAACACACGGTGGCTTATTTTCAGGGGATGTCTTATTTTTTAAATTAAGTATGGTACAGTTTAACCTACAAGGTTAAACTGCCTATCACCATGGCTTATTTTCGGGGTATGGCGTATTTTCGGAGAAACACGGTATCAAGTAAAGGCAAGGCAGGCTCAGGGAAGGGAAAGTTCCATCTCCGGCAAAGCAAAGTTGAGGCAAGGCAAAATCAATTTTTCAGGCAGGAGACTCGTACCAGCATATTCAAATGTTGCTTTAGCAACAGACAATCCCAGACTTAGATCTAAATAGGACTTTGGACAGGTCTGGGCGATGGCTTCGGATTCCAATGGGAGCAGCCTCTTTCTGCTTCAGCATCTGTGAGCTCCAACACTGTGAGGGAGACGAGTCTGGAATGCTCAAAGGATGACAACATACCTACTCAGTCAAGGGAGGCGGTAGGCAGCATGGTTCTGGGAAAGTGAGGTTCTGGGGCTGGCGGGGAGGGGATATTTCCTCTCTCACTCTGATACTTCAAAAAAAATAGCCTCATGAACATTCTTCAGCATATTAGTGCAAAGGTCTCCTATTAAACTTCTTTTAATACGCAATTTTGACTAATGCACACATTTTTGCATGTTTGTATGCTATTGTCACACACACACACACACACACACACACACACCTTTGTAAGCATTGGAGAACTGCATTGCAAAATTCAGATAGGTGTGAATTTTGAATGATATCTATGTTTCGTTTCTAGTATTATTTTGTGTGAATTTGATCAATTTGGCTTCACATCCACACTGCATCAAATTTCTCCTCCACCCCAACCCTGAGCCCAAAGGTGTGATCCTTTCTATGTCCCCAATTATGACAATTTGAGAGCACACCACCAGGTGGTTTTCTGAGAGTGAATTGGCCTGAGCTTGACTCAGCAGACCCTGAGGCTAGATTGAGAGTTCAAAGCTAGAGTTCCTTCTTCTGGTTACAGATCCTGCCAGGTGGTGAAGTGTGGGGAAACTAACTAGTACCCCCGCAGGCCAAAGACTGGATCTGACAGCATAAGACACCTTGGCTTAAAGCCAGGGTGACGGCTGGGCAGTTATCCAGCAGAGCGCATCATCTTGAATGGTGCGAAGCTCCATTGATTATCTGTCTCCCACCAAACCACTGTTTGTTTCTCAAATCCCTTTGAGGACTTGATCCTTGTCTGGATCATTCTCTTTTAGGTGATGTTCTCATTGTCATTTCTCTGATTCTGAGTATGAATGGTACTTAGCCCTCTGCCCATTGAATACTTTAATAGTAATCTGATTCTGCAATGCGCTTGCATTGATTGGGGTGTAGAAGCAAGCGGAAGACGTTTAAGGAGATCCCAGAGGGAGGCCGCTCTTTGCAGCCTTTAGAACGGGGACCATAGCTGCCAAGTTATCCCTTTTTTACAGGGATTTTCCCTTATGCTGAATAGGCTTCCTCGCGAGAAAAGTGAAAACTTGGCAGCTATGACGGGGACAGGGAGTCATTTATCAGTCTGAGGGCCACATTTCCTCATGGGCAATCTTCTGGGGGCCACATTAACCACTGTCAGTTCCAACCTGATAATTGCCACCTGCCCAGATTTTAACTTGTCTGAATTAATTTTAAGATGTATTTTAATTAATTGATGTCTGTTTTTATGCATATTGTGTTGTTTTTATGATGTTAGCTGCTCTGAGCCCGGCCTCGGCCAGGGAGGGCGGGATACAAATAATAACTCGATTGTTGGTGGAGTTGCAAAATTTGCAAAAGAGTCAGTAAGTTCTGGATAGAAATTTATGAGAGGTTAAAGAAAATGTTGAAATGGACTTTTGAAAAAACAACCGGAGATATTACTATTAAGCCTAATCCCAGATAATACCCCACCAGATAGAAGAAACATCCTACTATATGCCTGTGCTGTGGCCAGACTGTTGCTTGCACAAAAGTGGAAAGGAGACAAGTTACCGACCATTCAAGATTGGCACATTAAATTGGTAGAGTTTATGAACCTGGCGAGATTAACAGCGATAGTTAGGAAAGTCCCTAAATAAAAGTGGGGAAAAGAATGGAAATACGTAAAAGAATACCTTTGTAATGAGGGAATAGATTCCAGATAGGTGATTTGCTTTGAATAAGTTCGTATAAGTTTATCAGACCTAGGGTGTATATGGGAAAATGGAAATGTGAAATAAGGATTTAGCTATATAAGGGGTAAGCATGATTGATGATATTTGTAAATAGGGGTAAGCATGATTAATGATATGTGTAAATAGGGAACTGATATGGAAAGCTGGGAAGTCTTTTTTAGTTTTATGTTTGTTTGTGGTTTTCTTTTGTCTTTTTTTTCTTTTCTTTTTCTCTTTTCTTAGGTTCTCTTTTATTTAAGTTTATATAAGTTTATATAAGTTGGTATCTATGTTGTGTTGAGTTGATTTTGTTGAACTATGTTATTTTTGTTATTTTTGTTATGTATGCTATTTTGGTTGCTTTGTATTTTAAGTTTGGTATCAAATAAAGATATTTTTAAACTTCAAAAAAAAAAAAGGAACAGGTGTGGTCAGAGAATTGGCAAGGCTTATCCAGGCAGCTCACTGGGTGACCAAGAGTCATCCACATTTTCTCAGCCTAATTTACCTTTTTATGTTGCTGTGAAGATAAAAACTCACATACACTTTCCTGGGCTCTTTGGAGGAAGGGTGTGATTCTATTCATTTGTTAGTGTTTATTTATCTAGCCCTCCAATGAGATCAAGGTGCTTCATTCCCCTCCCACATTTTATCCTCACAACAACCCTGCGAGGGAGGCTAGGCTGACAAATAGTGATTTGCCTAAGGTCATCCAGGAAGCTTTGTGGCAGAGTTGAAATCAGAACCTGGATCTCTCCAGTTCTAGTCTTAGACTCAGTCTAACCACACTAGACCTAGGGTCTGCAAAATTATAAGGTTATGTTTAAAACAAAAAAGAACCAAAAAATAATAATAATAAAATATTATTATTATTATTCTAGCAGTGGGCAGGGACAGCGGCAAAAGTGGGTGCAGCAACAAGTCTTGTCTCCATACACTAAAAATCAGAGGTTCAGACAAAACATTCACATATCCCACAAATGTCTCCATCCTTCATCCGAACAAGGAAGAGGCAAGGACTCATTCCAACCAGGCAAAGGCCATTAACAGCTTGGAGCCAGTCCTATGGGTTTTATGCCCTCCAAGAGTTCCAATTTTCCCGGGACAGTCCCAGAATTACAGAAGCCATCCTGGTTTCTGCTTTGATCCTGGAATGTTCTGTTTTCCCCTTTTCCTGCCCTCCATGTCTCAGAGTACAATTAAAAGTGGTGTGTGTGTGTGTGTGTGTGTGTGTGTTTGCAAAGACGGAGTCCTGTTTATACCGACAATAAAATACCTGCACTAAATGAAGGAAATGGGGAAGCTGGCTTACGAAGCCCTTCCTACAAATTTTGAAGAAAAATGTCGCCAACCCACTTTAAATTATTTAATTGCAGTGCTTCAGCAGCCAGCTATTTCTTAGGAAACGCAGGGAGGGTGGATTCCTCTATTATAAATTGAGCTTTACGCTGCAAGCCTTTACATCTCTATTCAGAAGTAAGTCCCACTGTATTCAATGGAACTTACTCCCAGGGAACTGAGTAAAGACTGGGCAGCCTTACACTGCAATTCTAAGCATTTTTACTCAGAAGTAAGTCCCACTGAGTTCAATCGAATTTACTCTCTGGTATGTTACTGATCATTCTCACAGTTTCTGTTGTTGTTGTTGCTGCTGCTGTTACACCCCACCTTTTCCCCTGATAAGAACTCAAGGCAGCTTATTGCTAAAATTTTATTTCATTCAATTTATCTGTTGAAGGTCTTGTGCACAATGACTTCCCTTGTACATTTTTCTTTACAACAATCCTTTGAGGTACGTTCAGCAGAGAGGTTGGAATTAGCTCAAGGTGACAAATGCATATGTGTATATGATGTTTATGTCTGCGGTGAGATGAAATGTGGGAGAAGCTTTCTGATATAGGCTAGGATGTCCCTATTTTCGTCTGAGAAATGTTGGAGGGTATGGGGGAATGGCTTGGGAAGAGGCGTGTCCTAGGCAGAGTCCCAAGGGTTATTCTGAAAGGTCATCTCCCCAAAAAACGTTACTGATGCTTTCATATCAGGATCTTCTATGGATGGCTGAGGGTCAAACTGCACATTTATGCTTAACGCATAGTCTGCAGCTACATCTCTTGTTAATTGCTACTGTAAACTTAGTTATAGCTGCAGGAGATCCACTTGTTATTTATTTTATTTTCATTAGAAAGAGATGTAAACTGTTTAATGAAAGAGCTCTCTGAGCAGTGCGCCTCATAAAATTGTAGCTCAAACGCAGTTAAAATCCACAAAACTATTGAAACCAAGGATGCATAAAATAATTATCATTAAGACCTGGATAGAGTCAGTAAAACTCTTCAGATATACAGGTAATTAAATTATATGTCTGGGTAGGCTTGTTGAAATAATAATTTAAAAAATTCAGCAGCTGTTTAAAACAATAGATTAATACAAGAATACAATGCCAGTAGGCAGGGAGTTCCAAAGTCACACTGAAAGACCAGCTCCCAAAATATTCAGGAAGCAGTCAAGTAGGCCTGGACAGGACACAGCAATTCCTCAAGTGAACTGATCCCAAGCTGTTACAGATTTTATAAACACACACACACACAAAGAGAGAGAGAGAGAGAGAGAAATTTTATAATGCATAATTTATTGTTTTTTTCAGAGTTTTGTAAGAATACAGGTGACAAAAATGTATGCTAAAAGTTGTTTTTTGTCAGAGGGTCATTGTGGCTACTCTAGAGTAACTCCGCTTTAAAGACTTTTATTCTTTAAAGACTTTTATTGTGCATAGTATTTACAGTGCAGAGATAGCTTAAAACATGACCTCTCAGTCCGAACCAGAATCCGGCAATGCATAGCTGCCAAGTTTTCCCTTTTCTCGCGAGGAAGCCTATTCAGCATAAGGGAAAATCCCTTTAAAAAAGGGATAACTTGGCAGCTATGCGGCAATGGCGTACGTCTGTTCCTACACCAGAAAAGTAGTCAGGGCAGCCCAAAATGCCTCCCCCCTTGACCTGCGTCACAGTGCTCTCCTTCTGAAAAATTTATTATGCATTCCAATATTTCAGGGTTGGGTTTTTTGTTTTTTTTGCAACAAAGTCTTCCTATGTCAGTGTCTTCTTTATGTTCCCTTTGGCAAGAAAAATATTGAGGTCTGGCACTCAGGTTTTTTAAACTTTATATGCTCTTTTGCTACTGAATTTTTCCTGTAAATGCTACTTTGTAAGTGCAGGATGCAACCTTAACTTTTTGTTTACAACTGAGTTGCATATTTACATAATTTAAAGACAAACTGATAATTTGACCAGACTGAACAGTGTGTGTGTGTGTGTGTGTGTGTGTGTGTGTGTGTGTGTGTGTGTGTGTAGGGCTGGATTGAGAGGTCACACTTGACCTTTATTCTTACTGTATACAGCCTAATTTTCCTTAAACTCTACTACGTACCATTTTATAAAGCACTGGCCACAATGGGAAGCAGGATGTTGGATGGACTTTGCAGGGGTCTACTTATATTATTACTGTGAATGATTAAACTAAATGATTAAATGTAGCTGTGATTCCTACCTTGCAGTGGATTCCCCCCCCCCCCCCTTTCCCTGGGAAAACCCTTTGTTTACGGCTGAATCAGAACAAACATCAGTTGGGCTTTCTGTGGTTTGACATTTGTTCCAACTCAGCAGTAAACAGCAGGTTTTTTTGGAGAAAAGTGGTGGTGGGTCAGAAAACAAAATAAAAGAATCATAAAATTGTAGAGTTGGAAGGGACCGTGAGGGTCATCTAGTCCAACCCTCTGTAATGCAGGAATCTCAACTAAAGCATCTGTAATGGGAGAGAGTACAGAGTACCTCCCCCTATTATCAAGAGTAGCTCCTTCCTGAGCAGCGAAGGAAGCACAGGCTCGGGGGAGGGAAGTCAGGACACGGAGAGAGAGTGCCCGGGCTCAGACAGGATGAAAGAGCCCAGACACCACAGACGGGAGGAGAGAGAAGGGGAAAAGGGGGAGACGGAAAACATGAAGCGCAGACCCTTTCCTCCGGTTCCGGAATTACGTAAAAGAAGAAAGGGGAGGAGATTCAGTGTCCCGCGACTTTTATGTTGGGGACGTTCGCGCCGGGGGGCACTTCCGGATTCTGCATCGGAGTAAGAAGACATGTTTCTGCACCTTCTTCACTGTACATAGCAGCACCAATAAACACGTTATGGAAAAGTAACCTGAGGAGCGTCGTTACTCTAGAGTAGTTGCAAGAAACCCCTGACAGCATCCATGACAGATAGCCACCCAACCTCCAAGGAGGGAGAGTCCACCACCTCCCAAGGGAGTCCATTCCACTGTTGAATAAACACCTCTCAGACCCATGACATATAATCACAGAACAATGAAAGTGTGGATGGGTCCTCAGACGCTAATGGAGATAAGATTGCCCTCAGATTAGCCCTGGCACAACTCGTAGTACAGGAGAAAGCAGGGAAATTCTTGCATTGGAATATATATTGTGTAAACCGTGGTAAGAAGACGATGCAATCAGATTGACTCACATTCACTTCGTTGGTGTGCAGCCTCAGACAAGGTCACTAGGGTTTAATCACTTTTGCAGAGCACGTTGGACTAATCAGTGCTGCTTATTTGACATCTCTTATCTCTCCAATTATCATATGTAATTATAAATCATTAACGAAGAGCTGTCTTCATAGCTACCCTGGCACTGATGTACATATTATTTCTCTCCCCATGATGATTCTATATGGTCCGCATTTTAATGATCTATACTTCCTGGTCTAACGTGCGAATGAGAATGCAGTTATCATTTTCCAGATTTCTGGAAATGCAGCAATACAGTTGTTGAAGAATGTAAACCCCCCCCCCCCAGCATATGAAAACACATATTTTAGTTGAAAATGTATACACAAAGGTGTGGGTATGTTAAAATGTGAAATTTCAGGTGGTTTTTTAAATAAAAATAATGATGTGGAAATGGGGTGCAAAAAGACTTGCAAATGAACTAATTTTTACAGAAAGTAAAAATGGAATGGAATTATGTGGTAGATTATTTTCATAAAGAAGGAGTGAGTTCAAGATGGGCGATTTGTCTAGATTAGCACCAACAAGTTATTAGACAGATAATTAAAATCAAGGAAGATAGATGCTAATACATATATATATTAACATATCCGAGGAATATCTAAAAATAGTGAAGGAATATAATAAGGAATAAACATAAGGGTATAGGATTGGTGATAGGGAACCAATTTCATTATCTGGAAGCTCTTTTTATTTTATTGTACTGTCTTTTTACTGTAATTCCTTTTTATGTATTTTGTGTGTTTTGTATTTTACGTTCAGTTTTTGTTTTTGTTATCTTATGTACTGTTTCTGTTATTTTTTGTATTTATATGGATTTTCTTTTTTAAAAGAAGAAATAAAGATTATTTTTTTAAAAGAAAAGAAAAGAATGAAGCTATGCAAAACTAACACGGACCAGACATAGGCTGGCTTGTCCATCCCTAATTCAGAACTTCCATGCTCATCTTCTGCTAGGAGTCAAAGTCCATCCTGAAATGTATTTTATTCCATTGAAAAAAATCTGGCGGAGGTTTGCAATTGACTGTGTTCTACAGGTTGAATGAAGCGCCTGGATGCACACATAGTACACCTATGGTGAAGGAATACTGGATGCTACAGAGCTTGAAGATCAGCTACTGGGCCAGGGTCAAGGTCTTGTGACTAACATAGAAAGCCCTGAACAACTTGGGACCAGGTTATCTGAAAGACTTGCTTGCCCCTGTAACATCACTTTGATGATCTGGGGAATTTTTTTGCTCATGGCACCTACAGAAAATTACAGGGCAGTGACCTGAAAACAGGCATTTTCTGCTGTTGCCCTTCCCTTTTCTGAATGTGGAGCATCATCTATTACTTGCTTCAGACACCTTGTAAAGAGTTATCTTTTTGCCCAGGCTTTCCTTGACTCATAAGTTCAGACACTGTTGTTACTTAGTTCCTGATTGGTTGTTTTTTTACTCATTCCTGTTTAAATCTTTGTTAATATTGCCATTTTTATTGTTCAGGATGCTGAACTAGAGAAGCCTTTGGTCCAAAATCCAGTGGGGCTCTTATGTTCATAGGCTCTCCCCCCCCCAAAAAAATAGCTCAGCACTTTCCTACATCGACTATGGATTCTGTTTCTTGAGCATCCTCCTGATGTAGTCTCTTTGCTGGGAACAAGCCCCTGCTATCTTGCTGGTGGACCGAGGTTATTCTTAGCCCCATTGAGTCCTTAATGTTGCCATTAATTGCAGAGTGTAATGGAAAGGAGCTCGTGCCTTGAATTGTGCATCTAGGCTGACATCCTAGAATTACAGTCCTGAAGGGTAATGCTAGATGTTTAGCCGAGCTGGCAGCGATCTGAATTGGTATGACATCGCTGTCAAAGCTGGTTGTTGTTTCCCCCCCATCTCTCTCTTTTTAAAGCTAAGGTTACGGCATACCTTTCCCTCTCCTGGAAATATCAGGACATTCAAAAAGTTGCAGAAATGGTTTTATGTTAAAGAAGAGAAAGCAGAGGAGGTGCAATAGTTACCTGGCCAAAAGTCATATTCAGGGCGAATCACATTTGTGGAAGATACCAATGGTATGTTGGACCTCCAGTGTTGGAAGCAGTAAGTCTGTGAATGGGTTGGAATCACAAGTGGGAATGGTGCTGTTGCTTTCAGGCACCCCATTGGGGAATCTGGTTGGCTATTAGGAGAGTTGGGTGCTCAACTAGATGAGCTTTTGGCCTAATCTAGCTGTCAAGGTTCAGGGAATCCTATCCCTCCCCTGGTGGCAGCCCAAAAAGCAGATAACCAAAAAGAGTTCTTACCACATAATTTATTCAGTATTCACAGAGAAAGAAACAAGAGGAATGCTGTCTCTATTAAATAATGGTGTTGTTCCGTGTAAAGGCCAACCCGCTGCGTCTCTCTTATCCTATGTCATCTCTGCGCTGGCTGATCTGGGCTTTCTGTCTCTGAACTTTCTGTTCTACTGTTCTCAATGCACATCTAGTCCTGGGAGAGAGGGGCTCAGGAATGCTCTCCAAAGACACTGAGTCTGTCAACTGTTTCTCCCCCGGTGTTCCTGCTTCCTGCTATTCCTCTCCCAATATTTCCCAGCTTTCCCCCTCTGCAGTCTATGAACTATATCCTTCTGCTAACCACTGTTCTAAATCTATACAGTCCTCCTGTTCAGGAAATGGGGGGGAGCGACTCCCACCATCCCTCCTCAGTCCAGCCCCTGACACTAGCAGAAGAAGAAGAGTTTGGATTTGATAACCTGCTTTATCACTACCCGAAGGAGTCTCAAAGCGGCTAACATTCTCCTTTCCCTTCCTCCCCCACAACAACACTCTGTGAGGTGGGTGGGGCTGAGAGACTTCAAAGAAGTGTGACTAGCCCAAGGTCACCCAGCAGCTGCATATGGAGGAGCGGAGAGGTGAACCCCGTTCCCCAGATTACAAGTCTACTGCTCTTAACCACTATACCACACTGGTTCTTATATTCTTAGTTGTCGTTTTAGTGAGAGGAAGAGAGATGGGCATTGTTTATCTGGACATACCTAAGTCAGTAAAAACTGAGACAGATTAGATGTATTCCTCAAGGATAAGCCTATCAGTGCCTGTTATAGCAGTCATTTCGGGCCAAGCCTTGATGGCTATCTTTTCATCCTTAATTAATATTCTATAAGCTAAGAAGAAGAGAAACGCTCATACTTTCATCAGGGCAGCATACCCTTGATGCTCAGATGCTGGGACACACACACATGAAACATTGGGAAAAACTTATTTGATGGTACACAATGTTAAGCAGTGGAACTAGTTGGGTTTACCACTTCCAATGGGCTCTCCTGTTGGGTTTCTTTTATTTCCAACAATATAATGCAGAGGAGAGAAACCAAGATGATAAAGGGTCTGGAAACCAAGCCTTATGAAGAACAATTGAGTATGTTTAGCCTGGATAAGAGAAGACTGAGAGAAGTCATTGTATTCCTCGTCAAATACATACCCTCCAACATTTCTCCAATGAAAATAAAGACGTCCCATTCCATAATGATAATTTAACTATTTATACCCCACAGATCTTACTGGGTTTCCCCAGCCACTCTGGGCAGTTTCCAACATATATAAAAACATAATAAAACATCATTATTATTATTATTATTATTATTATTATTATTATTATTATTATTTAAAAAACCTTCCCTATACAGAATTGCCGTCAGATGGCTCGAGGGTTGGGTAACTCCATACCCTCCAACATTTCTCCAATGAAAATAGGGACATCCTAAGGAAAAGTGGGAGGTTCTGGGATCAAATCAGAAACCAGGATGACTTCCCTAAATCAGGGATGTCCCTGGAAAATAGAGATACTTGGAGGGTCTGCAAATGTCTGAATGGCTGTCATGTGGAAGAGGGAATAAGCTTGTTTTCTGCTGCCCCAGAGGGTAGGGCCCGAACCAATGGATTGAAATTACAAGGAAGGAAATTCCGACTAAACACCAGGAAGAACTTTCTGGCTGTAAAAGCTGTTTGACAGTGGAACAGACACCCTTGGAAGGTGATGGACTCTCCTTCATTGGAGATTTTTAAGCAGAGGGTGGATGGCCACATGTAAGGGATTCTTTAGCTGTGCAGAGTGTTGGAGTATATGATCCTTGGGATCCTTTCCAGTTCTGTGACTCTAACTCCAAAGTCTGATGCCTTCTTGGTGATCAGCCTAAACTGCTTGGAAGCGGCTTCCACTGGTGGTCACAAATACATTTGAGGAGTAAGGCCATATGGCGTTTCCTCCCCTTTCATCTTCTTGCTAAACCCTCTCTACCAGTTATTAAAACGAAGCTCCTTATGTTATTTTTTTGCAATGGCCTCGAATCCCTCCTCAATCCGTGCATAGTAATTAGTTAAATTAATACCACTCCTCGGATGCGGCGTTCAACAAAGTAGCCCAGCATGGAAATGAATCAAAAGCTATATATAATCATATCTTTTCATTAGAATAAATTAAATTGCTACAGAAACCCTGCCTGCATTCGGTGGAGAGAAACACACGCACCCTTTGACACAAAAGAAATTCACAGATGAAAATCCTTAAATGTTCGCAGTAGCCTGTCCGCCCCACCCCCTTCTGTCACAGGCTAGTGGTTTTGAATGTATGGGTGGTAGGAGGGAGATTAGGATGAATGAGTAAAACAGATATGTTTTACTAAGAGCATTGCCCCATCCATCTCAATTTGCCCTCAGCTAGACTCCACCTGCCTGCCTTCTTACCCCATGTCAGAAGCTGGGAGCTTTGTGCAGCCTGAGGGCCACATTCCCTTCTAGGCAACTTTTTAGGGGCCACTTGCCAATGGTGGGAGGGGCCAGAAACTAGGGTTGCCAGACTCAATAGAGGACAGGACTTCTGTGCCTTTAATTGCCCTGCTCTCTTTTGAGTCTGGAAACCTTAAAGAGAAACCAACGGACCCTTTGTTTAATTTCCAAGCAAAGGGTCTGCTGTTTTCTCTTTAAGGTTTCCAGACTCAAAAGAGAGCAGGGCAATTAAAGGCACAGAAGTCCTGTCCTCTATTGAGTCTGGCAACCCTACCAGAAACAAATGTGGGTGGAGTGACAAATATTAAATTACAGGGAACAACCATTTTGCACGTGACCAAGGCACATGTGCCTGCCAACATGACCGATGCTTTCAACCCCAGAGGGTGGTAGAATGGGGGGTGAGATGGGGTGGTGGGTGGTGGAAGGAGCAACTGCTGATACACATGAAGGCCCAGAACACAATCCCCGCACAAACAGGGAGTTCCTGTATTGACACAAGAGCCCTCTCTGTCCTTCATCCAGGCAAGCAAGAAGCATGATCAGAGTTTAAGGGCATGTTCTAGTTAGCCAAAAATACTCAAGGAGGGTGCAAAGCAGGGGCAATGGTGGGTGTGGTTTGGGGAGAGGCCCAAGGGGCAGATAGAGAGTCCTGGAGGGCTACATTGGCCTCCAGACCTGAGGTTCCCTACCCTTGTCCTGAGATTATATGAAGAAGATGGAAAGTCAGGGCTGGCCCTACCATTAGACAGAGTGATGAAGCTGCTTCAAGCAGAAGATGCTGGGTGGTGTGGAGAGGGTGGCAGCAGCAAGAGCTACCAGCTCTTCCTCCTAATCCCTCTGATCCCCCTCCACTGCTGGAGGAAAGAGATGTGTCTTCCATGTGGCCTGCAGTGCGCCCCGTAAGCTAGTCCACTGCCCTGAAATACAGGGCAGGACACTTTACTATCATCCAACCTCAGGCAACATAAACTTTTGTCCTGATTGAGATGTGCAAATATAATGGTGGGGGAATGAGAGAGAATTGACAGCGCTTTTGGAAAGCCCATATCCTGCAAAGAGCTGATTAAAGCCTTTCTTTGTTTTATTGAGTGAAGTTTTAATTGGAAGAATGAAGCTTTCTTAATTGTCATTAAATATAAATTGAGTTGAAGCTAATTGTGTTTGCTTTGCATTATGCTTGCCGTTATGGCTGCATGAATGCGTATACCGCTCTCCGAGCTGCTTTAGCAATTCCACACACAAAATCAGTTGCACCTCCAAGTAGGGCTGGGATAGACTCAGATTTTGAAACCCTGGGAGAGCTGTACCTCGCCAATCTAGGCCTTCAGATGGTGTTGTACTACAACTCCCATCTCCCCTGCCCATTGGCAATGCTGGCCAGGGCCGGTGGGATTTGCAGTCTGGATGGCACCAGGTTCCTCAACCCAAAGGTTGGCAAGATGGACAAATCATCTGACTTGGTATGAGGCAACTTTCTGTGCTCCAAGTTGAAGAGGTTTCCAAAACACTTAAGTCACTGTGCTGTGTACAAATTGCCCAAGTTCTGTCATCCAGCAACATCTGGAGGGACAAAGACTTCCCATCCCTGATCTAAATGGATTTCAAAAGTGATCTCCCTGTCTTCTAAAAGTCTTCAGATGTCTTCTAAAAGTCAGGTAGTTGTTTATTTCTTTGACATCTGGTGGGAGGACGTTCCACAGGGCGGGCGCCACTACCGAGAAGGCCCTCTGCCTGGTTCCCTGTAACCTCATTTCTCGCAGGGTGGGAACCACCAGAAGATCTTCGAAGCTGGACCTCAGTGTCCGGGCAGAAAGTTGGGGGTGGAGATGCTCCTTCAGGTATACTGGGCCGAGGGCGTTTAGGGCTTTAAAGGTCAGCACCAACACTTTTAAAGAGGGTTATACAAATTCATGCAGGTTAACGCTATCCATGGCTATTAGCCATGATGGCTGTATTCTGTCTTCATGGTTGGAGGCAGTATGTCTCTGAATATCAATTGCTGGGAATCAGAAATGGGGAGAGTGCTGTTGGACTCAGGTCCTGCTTGAGGACTCCCTATGGGCATCTGGTTGGCCACTGTGAGAACTGAATGCTGGGCTAGTTGGATGCTTGTTCTTATGTCCTCAACCAGTGCCATTAATGCATGAATATTGTTATGACTGGACCTAATGGTCAGGGGTCCCTTTACCTTTATTGTTAGGGGACGCGGGTGGCACTGTAGGTTAAACCACAGCGCCTAGAGCTTGCCGATCAGAAAGTTGGCGGTTTGAAATCCCCACGACGGGGTGAGCTCCTGTTGCTCGGTCCCTGCTCCTGCCAACCTAGCAGTTCGAAAGCACGTCAAAGTACAAGTAGATAAATAGGTACCACGCCGGCAGGAAGGTAAACGGTGTTTCCGTGCGCTGCTCTGGTTCGCCAGAAGCGGCTTAGTCATGCTGGCCACATGACCTGGAAGCTGTACGCGAGATGAGCACCGCAACCCCAGAGTTGGTCACAACTGGATCTAATGGTCAGGAGTCCCTTTACCTTTATTGTTATGACTGCGTTTTGTTTGCTATGTGTAAGGAGCAGGGGAAAGGCAGTCCTGGGATTTTGACTCTGAAAACACAAGAAAGGAAATGTTGGCTGCGATCACAATTCATGAAGCCTGATACAAACAATGAAGCTCTTTGACAAGGCAATCCCTTCCAGTCTGAATTCTCTTGATAATGGAAAGAGCAATTAGTGTCTTCTCTGCGCTGGTTATGTGGGCCTCTGCTAACCAGCTGTGATGCCTCTTGTCAATACTTATAAAGGGCCAGGAGTTATGCTTTGTCTTTACACTAATGTGAAGAGAACAGCATGGAGAGATCTGCAGCAGTCCTGCATCATGAATGCTTGACACTCCGACTCCCCAGCCGGCAGCATGGTTTGAATAGTAAAACTTTTTCCCAAGCTGAGTGAGTCAGCCTCTTAACCAGTGGGAGCTAGGACCTAATGTGGTGCATTGCTAGAAAGCATCATGAGCCTGCAACTGGTGGAGGGAGTCAAATGGTTTCCTGCAATCTTCTCAAAATGTATCCAAACTTTCGACTATAAATACTAGGGATAGGCAAATATGTCAGCTTTGCTGTCTCGGTTTCTCATGCAGTTCTCCACATTTCTAGATCAGTTTGCAATTTATGTATTTTTGTTAAAAAGAAAAAAGTCCCCATGAAAACTCAACAGTATTTATGTGCAAATTTTTCCTACTTAGCAGGTTGTTATTTGCAGCTGTACACACTGTTGCAAAGCAATTCCCCCATATAATGCATTCTGCACATCATTCCCACTAATATATACTTTACCCTGCTATATACATTTTCATACTCAGTACTTCAGAACTACACTGCAAAATTCAGAGAAGTGCAAATTTTGAAGGAATTTCAGAAAATGCAAATTTGGTAAGTTCACCTTTCCATCATTGCAATGATGGAACACACTGGTTAGCGCTCAGAGCATGATGATGGCAACCTGTCAGATGCTGCTGCTGATGTAGTTGCATGAATGTGATAAGAATTCTGGGTGGTGTTCAGGGACTACTGTGAGATTTCAGAAATCCTTTACCTTAAAACATTTTAATCATGTGAGACATAAAGTAAAAAAAGGGAGACTTCAGCATGATTTCAGCATTTGCTGCCAAGGAGTGTGGTGGAGTCTCCTTCTTTGGAGGTCTATAAGCAGAGGCTTGACAGGCATATATCAAGAATGCTTTGATGGTGTTTCCTGCTTGGCAGGGGGTTGGACTGGATGGCCCTTGTGGTCTCTTCCAACTCGATGATTCTATGATTCTACGTCACCAAAAACCTTGCTCTGGGGGTGACCTGTGCATGGGGTGATTTCCCCTGGTGGTGTGGGACCTGGAAAGTGGAGGGGGAGGCCGAGTAGCATTTCCCCTGTCAGCTTCTCATGAGAGGACAATATCTGTGAGATCTTGTGAGAAGTAGGACTTAGGGCCATTTTGCCCTTGTGGATTTCCCACCCTGGGTGCTAGAGCTACTGGGCTGCTAGGGCTGTTGGTTGACAGGGGTGGAAAGGATTTTTTATTCTTAACCTAAAATGGCCCCTTGGTTGGGTGATTTTCTGGCCTTTCTCTCAGTGACTTAATGCTTACTTACATCAACATCATTGGGCTAAATTTGCATACTGCATAAAAGACTGGGGGTGGGGAGAATTGGCTATGGGCCAACACAAGAGTAGGTCAAGGCCTTTGCCAGGTAGGAAAGCCATTTCCCCTTTCCTGGGGAGATGTCGTTGCAGGCTGGGAGCAAGCCCTCCCTACGTGCGCAGGGCGGGATCAACCCTGCGCCATTGAATGGTCCTCAGCCACGTCACCCTTAGGCCGTCCAATTCAGACTGTCCGGGGCCTGGTGCGGGCTATTTAAACTGCCCATGGCCGAGGACTCGCCCCTGTTTTTCTCCTTGCTCGGCCAGTTCTCCCTCCCTCCCTCCCTCCCTCCCTTAGGTTAGGCTCTTTTATTTCTTGACCTTGCTATGGACCTCGGTTGGTCGCCTTGGTTGTCCAAGTGGCCTGGTAGGAATTTTTCCACTTGGCAAATTGGCACCAATTTGGTTTCTTTCTAAGGTTTGGTGGTTAGGCATTCGAGTATTAGGCTGAAGGGGAGGGGAGGTAGTGGCCATCACCTACCCCTCCTAATTCAAGGGTATTCCGTAAAAGGAATCTGGGGGGCGTGGTCCCCATCCGAAGCCCCAGACAGGGGGGCTAGGGCCATGGCATGACCCCTAGCGGTGACCCTGGGGGAGTCCCTAGTTGATGTGCATCAGCAGGGCTCCCCCTACTGGTGGTTAACCCTTCCAAGACTCCTGCAGACGGGCAGGTGTCAGATATAGTTGTGTGGTTTCGAATACCTAAGCCAATACCTTTCACATTCTGTAACCAATAAAGTTGTGGCCTTTTTGCCCATTAACCAAAAATACTGTTTTTGTATTTTGGGACCTTGCCATGCAATCTCTCATTCCAGTCACCCAGTGGGGCCCTGGATGCTTGGCTTGTTCCAGGGTTCAGTGGTGGCTGATTCCCATGTGGAAGTTGTATGGGTGCCCCCCCCAACCCCAATGGAGTCCCATTCCATCACTAAGAGTTGGTGGAATAAGTAACAGCAACCTTTCCCTGTTTTCATGCCTATCCCACCTTCTGCTGCAGTCAACAAAGATTTGGCCGTATTTCTACCCATCCTGTGTTATATCAGAATTAGTTCAACCCTGTTGCAGGGGGCTCAGATTGTTCCTGCATGGGCAATATTTTCCCACCCCCAACAATGGATTTCAATAGCCCTAGATATTTTTCTCTCTGTACCAAATATTTTCTACCTTCTCTTGGAACGATGTCTCCTCCAATCTTTATCCCTCAAGACATTGCTGCCGGGTAACATTTTGTTTAGAACTTAAACTATTGTATAAAGTTATTTTTCACCTCAGTCAATCTGTTGGGCAAGAATACATTTCTGTCATCTTTAATCTCGCATAGGACATTGCACGGATATTTACATTTCCAATTTTGTGATGTAAAAACAAAACTCGGTATTTTTTTTATGGGTTGTGATGGATTCCTCAAAGCCTCTGACATAATTGCTATTTTCCCATTCCCCCACCCCCGTCAGAAAAAGGTTTTTCTTTCATATTATTAGGTTTCTGCTACTTTGAACAGCTGCAAGTTTGACATCTTCCCTCGAGGAGACAATATTACAGACTTGTGGTGTCTCTCAGTGTGGAGGGCCAGTGTGGTGTAGTGGTTAAGAGCAGTAGACTTGTAATATGGTGAACCGGGATCGTGTCTCCGCTCGTCCACATGCAGCTGCTGGGTGGCCTTGGGCTAGTCACACTTTTCTGAAGTCTCTCAGCCCCTCTCACCTCACAGAGTGTTTGTTGTGGGGGAGGAAGGGAAAGGAGAATGTTAGCCACTTTGAGACTCCTTTGGGTAGTGATAAAGCGGAATATCAAATCCAATCTCCTCCTCCCCCCCTCCTCCTCCTCCTCCTCTTCTTCTTCTTCTTCTTCTTCTTCTTCTTCTTCTTCTTCTTCTTCTTCTTCTTCTTCTTCTTCTTCTTCTTCTTCTTCTTCTCACACAATCTAGAGCAGAACTAGATGTTGTCCATTACAGGGGGTACCCCAGCCCTGCTGAAGCCCTCACATACAGGGATAGGATTTGGGATGAGGGTGGGGAGAAGTCTGGGAAGAACTGGTCCTAACTTTGCAGTTCAAGACAGCAGCCTCAATTCTGAGGAGCTGGGGCAAAGTGTTGGAGGACACAACAAAGTGGACCATGAAGCTGTCTGTCTCCCCCCTAAGCTAGGCCTCATCATCCCCCCACATGCCTGCCTTCATACTTAAACCAGTCCAGGGTATGACTTGGCTTTCAGCTTCCTCCTCCTCCTCCTCCTCCTCCTCCTCCTCCTCCTCCTCCTCCTCCTTAGTCATCGTGTTACCTTTGTAGAACTCACCAGGGAAGAGGATGGGGAAAAAAAATAGAATTAGTTGGCTTGCCTGTCCTTGGCTCTGGCTCCAACTACTGGTGATCTTTGGCCTTTGGCCTACCAGTCTCAATGGGCACCAGCCACCACTGCCCCTAAGACAAAGTATCCAACTTTCTGAGGAGCTCTTTCTGTGTTTTCCAACCTGTGTGCACTACTAGGAGTCCACACTTCCAACAGGGAGTTTCGAGAACTTGGCGCACACATTGGCCTTCACCTCTTTGACTTTGCCAGACATTTAGAGGTAACTAGAGCACAAAAGAAACATTCAAATATTGTAGATGGATTTATAAGCAATCTTCTTCATCTTATCAGGCTTAGGAATCTTCTCAGCAGAGGATTTGGAAAGGAATCCATGGAACACCTTGAACTTTGTAACAGTGCATTCCATTTTAAATCACAGCCACATGCGCACAAAAACTTTTCAATACACACTTGCAAGGTCACTCTTCCTCCTCTTCCACCCCAGCTAGTGACTTTGTGGCTGTAATTACCAACAGTGTCCTTGACTATGACTTTTTGAAAAAGGTTAATTTCTGCTGCGTTTCTTTCTTTTCCTGATCAGCACTTCAGTTCTCAGCCATGGACTTGGAGACCTCTAGTATCCTGGAAAATTAGATCTTCTGGTCTTTTCTGTGGATACCCCCACCTTCAGAGTAGAGGGGCTGGGTGACACCCATAACTGGTTCCCAGGAGTTATATAGTTTAATGCTACTTCCCCAGAGTCTCTGCTCATCCTGTCCTATTTCTGTTGCACACAGCACTGTTTCTGTTTCACTGCAGTTTGCCTTCCACCAAAATTGATGCTCTTCATTTCATTGCCCATTGTGACAAAATGGACAATTTAATTTCATTGCTGATTAAAATTATAAGAAAGGAGATTCCAACTAAACATTAGGAAGAACTTTATGGTGGTAAAAGCTGTTTGACAGTGAAATGGGCTATCTCGGAAGGTGGTGGACTCTACTTCATGAGATTTTTTAAACAGAAGTTAAATGGCCATCTGTCATGGATTCTTCAGCTGTGATTTCTGCATTGTGTGGGGTTGGATCATGAGACTCTTAATCGTAGGGTTTGATCTTAAGATTCCTGCATGGGGGGGTGGACTAGATGACACTCATGGTCTCTTCACATTTCTATAATTTTGATTCTATTGTGTTTGCATCGCCTGAGCTCTGCAAGTGCAGCTTTCTCCCGATTGAAGTGCAGAGTGTTTAAGGACCGGGGCATTTGCAGGGAAACCAAAATGCTTGTTTACAAAGTTATTGTACTACCAATCCTACTATATGCTTGTGAAACATGGACCACTTATAAACACCATCTCCAACTCCTCGAAAGATTCCATCAATGATGTCTCTGAAAATTTTTTACATATCACTTGGGAAGACAGACGAACTAATATCAGTGTACTGGAAGAAGCAAATATCTTCAACATCAACTTCGTTTGACTGGTCATATTGTGCGGATGCCTGATGATCGTCTTCCAAAGCAACTACCCTATTCCGAACTTAAAAATGGAAAGTGTAATGCTGGTGGTCAACAAAAGAGGTTTAAAAACTGTCTCAAGGCAAATCTTTAAAATGTAGTATAAACACTGACAACTGAGAAACACCGGCCTGCAAGCGCTCCAGTTGGGGAACAGCCTTTACCAAAGGTGTCATGGGCTTTGAAGACACTGGAACTCAGGACACAAGGGAGAAATGTGCTAAGAGGAAGGCACGCTTGGCAAATCCACACCGTGATCAACTCCCGCCTGGAAACCAATGTCCCCACTGTGGAAGGACGTGTGGATCCAGAATGGGCCTCCACAGTCACTTACGGACCCATTGTTAAAACAGTGTTTATGGAAGACAACCTTACTTGGCTACGAGTGATTGCCAAAGAAGAGGAGGAGGAGGAGAAAGAAGAAGAAGAAGAAGAAGAAGAAGAAGAAGAAGAAGAAGAAGAAGAAGAAGAAGAATTGTTATTATTAATTAAATTTGTATACCACCCTATACCCGCAGGTCTCAGGGCAGTTGCCAGAGAGTATTGATTGTATTCACTGGATTGATTTTCGTTCTGGACATGGGACAAATATGACCACATTGGCCACTTCCACTTCTGTTATCATCAGAATTCGCCATTATTTCTATCCACATTCTGTTTCCATGGTCTCTGACAGAGTCATCCTCATCCTCTTGCATGTCATGTTTTACTGCCTTGTCTTCCTTCCCCACCTCTTTCAATGCTTGTGTGTACAAGCATCACATTCTCATTATCATAGCAACGAGACTGCAGTTGCTCGGGTTGATGTCTCACCTGCTCCACTTGTCTGCTGAGCCAACCACCACTTCACTGTCTTGTTCCACAGTTGTGGCTCCAAGCTCAGAAGCTCTGGCTGGTCATAGGAAGAGGTTTGGCTCCTGGGACAATGGTAAGGTACTCTAGTGACCTGTATGCATATGTAAACTTCCCCTCAGTTTCCATGGCTGCCAGGAAGTCTGTGGTTTAAATGAGGCACAACTGAACCCCCTTTTAGCATTCCTAGCACTTAGCAGTTCTAGAAGAACAAATTATGAGTTGGGCTGATCTGATTGTGAATGTTCTTAACCATGGAAGGGCAGCAGAAAAATAGGGCACGCCTCATCCTTTTGAAACTTGTACTTATGATTTAAACAAAAGGATATTTGAAGGTTTTGTTCAAGAATCAAAGGCAAACAACCTTCCATTTCCCACACATAGATACTAGCTGTCAGATCTTATCCTAGGCAGTTCCCTTCTGGGAGATACAAGCTTCCTGGAGCTACGTGTAAAGAGATTGATGTCAGAGGAGACTCCAAAGCCTGGATGAAGTGTAATGAATCTTATTCCCTCCTAAGGTGCAGTCTCAAATGAAAACCGTGGTTTTCGTTCCTCCTCCTCTCAGATAATGGCAGATCTCAATAGTTCTGAATATGTGGGTAGGATTTAGGTCACAGTGCTAAAAAGTAAAGGCATGTTGTACTCAAATGCATTTCAGAGAGGAGCACTTTTTCATTATTATTAAAAAAGGGTTACAGATCTCTATACATATCTGCTGGATGAGGGACTGAACACTTTACAGGAATGAAAACTAATGGATGTATAAAATGAGGATTTCACAGATCTTTGCTTCTTCTTTGTCTCTCTGTCAGGAGAAGATTTATGATCTCTTTTATTAAGCCTGCAGCGCACAGACCACTTAACTGAGCAATTTTGCTGGGTCTTGTTTACATAATCACATCTCAATTGAATGGCCGCAGGGCTGCAAAGGTACTCCTCGCAGTCTGCTTTGGGACATCTAGAGAATGCCTGGCTTTGGTAGAAGAGTGGGAAAAGGCAGCGGGGGGACTCCCTTTCTTTACTTGCTTCGTAGTCGATGATCAGTAATGACGGCAGTTGTAGTCCAACAAAATCTGGGGAACGAAAGCCCTAGAAAAGACCCTAGATAACAGGATGGCTTTCATCACAATAATAATAGAAATAACAAGCTGAACGCTGGGAGATTTGGGACAGATAAAAGGAAGCACTTCTTGGCACTGCACATAATTAGATTAGGGAACCCTCTCCTACAGGAGGCAGCCACCAACCTAGATGGTTTTAGACAAATGCACGGAGGACAGGGCTACCAGTGGCTAGTAGCCAAAACAGATATGCTCTACTTCCACTGTCAGAGACAGCGGTGCCAACTTCAATAAAATATTGGGGGTGCCAGGTAAGCCCCACCCCCATAATTGATCACATGACACAATGCATGCACACAATTTCAATGGCAATGCCCATGAAGTCCAGGGGGGAGGCACCCCCTCAAATATTTTATTTGGGGAGCGAAGACCTCTCAGCCCTTAGGAGTTGGCTCCTATGGTCAGACACATTATACTGAATACTGCCTGCTGAGAACTTCCCACGGACATCTGGTCAGCCACTGTGAGAAGAGGACGCTGAACTAGGTGGGCTATCAGCTTGATCCAGCAGGCTCGCCGTATATTCTTAGGTTCTTAACAGAAATAGAAATGTTATTAACAGGTGGAGACCATGGACAGAGACTTTTCAGCTTAATGGCACCATGTTGTGGGGTTCAGCTAGGTTTACCAAGCCCTCTTTTTCCCTCCTTATAGATGGGCATTGAAACCTTTTCCTTTTAAATCCCAGAAGGCATTTTGTGGTTGATCTCTACTTTCCTTGGATTTGATGTGGCCGTATTTTTAATTTGATTTGTTTTTAAAATGCATTTTTAATATTGCATTTGCAGGATTCTTTTCTTGTAACTTTGGGAAACTGTGGGCCACATCTTGTTGCTGAGATGATGACGCCCAAAACGAAATTTAGATTAGATCAAAGGTAGGGAAGCTGTGACCCTCACAGATATTCCTGAACTTCAATCTCCATCATTCCTGGCTATCAGACATGGTGGCCGGGGCTGATGGGAGTTGGAGTCCAACAACATCTGGAGGGCCACAAGGTTCCCCTTCCCTGGTATAGGCAAAGTTAAACTAGAAGCTTTTCTGATTCATTGAGAATGACAGAGATCTTGGGAGCTTAGGAGCTCAGCAGCTCACTGCCTGCCATTTGCTATTGGTCCATCATTTGCTGTATTTACATATATGACATTGATTATATTATTGTTCCCATTGTAGATTTTGTTTCCTGGTGGTTTTTAATTGTTTGCTTTTGTGCTATGTTATGTTTGATTAAAAAAAATACAACCCCTGGTTATAGATTTTAAAAAGTTCCTTAAGGCAGGGTAGAAATAATTAGAATAAATAATAAAATCTGGTCTTGGGGCACAACTTTTCCCGAGATCTGGAATGGGCTTACTCGTTAAACTTATGGACCACAATCCTGTGCACATTTCCTATAAAGCAACTCCCACTGTGCTCAATGGGGCATATTCCCAGATTAGTATTGCAGCCTGAGGGTCACCTCGGTTAATTAAATGACCGCTAGGAAGATCAAACCTATCCATTCTGAAGGAAAACAGTCCTGAGTGCTCACTGGAAGGACAGATCCTGAAGCTGAGGCTCCAATACTTTGGCCACCTCATGAGAAGAGAAGACTCCCTGGAAAAGGGTGGTGTAGTGGTTAAGAGCGGTAGACTCATAATCTGGGGGACCGGGTTCGTGTCTCCGCTCCTCCACATGCAGCTGCTGGGTGACCTTGGACTAGTCACACTTCTCTGAAGTCTCTCAGCCTCACTCACCTCACAGAGTGTTTGTTGTGGGGGAGGAAGGGAAAGGAGAATGTTAGCCACTTTGAGACTCCTTTGGGTAGTGATAAAGTGGACTATCAAACCCAATCTCCTCCCCTCCCCCCCTCCTCCTCCTCCTCTCTTCTTCTTCTTCTTCTTCTTCTTCTTCTTCTTCTTCTTCTTCTTCTTCTTCTTCTTCTTCTTCTTCTTCTTCTCCTCCTCCTCCTCCTCCTCCTCCTCCTCCTCCTCCTCCTCCTCACACAATCTAGAGCAGAACTAGATGTTGTCCATTACAGGGGGTACCCCAGCCCTGCTGAAGCCCTCACATACAGGGATAGGATTTGGGATGGGGGTGGGGAGAAGTCTGGGAAGAACTGGTCCTAACTTTGTAGTTCAAGACAGCAGCCTCAATTCTGAGGAGCTGGGGCAAAGTGTTGGAGGACACAACAAAGTGGACCATGAAGCTGTCTGTCTTCCCCCTAAGCTAGGCCTCATCATCCCCCACATGGCTGCCTTCATACTTAAACCAGTCCAGGGTATGACTTGGCTTTCAGCTTCCTCCTCCTCCTCCTCCTCCTCCTCCTCCTCCTCCTCCTCCTCCTCCGTCATCGTGTTACCTTTGTAGAACTCACCAGGAAAGAGGATAGGGGCAAAAATAGAATTAGTTGGCTTGCCTGTCCTTGGCTCTGGCTCCAACTACTGGTGATCTTTGGCCTTTGGCCTACCAGTCTCAATGGGCACCAGCCACCACTGCCCCTAAGACAAAGTATCCAACTTTCTGAGGAGCTCCTTCTGTGTTTTCCAACCTGTGTGCACTACTAGGAGTCCACACTTCCAACAGGGAGTTTCGACAACTTGGCGCACACATTGGCCTTCACCTCTTTGACTTTGCCAGATGTTTAGAGGTAACTGGAGCACAAAAGAAACATTCAAATATTGTAGATGGATTTATAAGCAATCTTCTTCAGCCTCACTCACCTCACAGAGTGTTTGTTGTGGGGGAGGAAGGGAAAGGAGAATGTTAGCCGCTTTGAGACTCCTTTGGGTAGTGATAAAGCGGGATATCAAATCTAAATCCAAATCCAAAAGACCCTGATGTTGCGAAAGATTGAGGGCACAAGGCAGGGCCGGCCCTAAGGCAAGGCTGGGTGGCGCAATGCGCCACCCATAGCTGCCAAGTTATCCCATTTTTTAAGGGAAATTCCCTTATGCTGAATAGGCTTCCTCGTGAGAAAAGGGAAAACTTGGCAGCTATGGCCAGGCCGCCGGGCCGCCAGGGGGTGCCACGCTGCTGCGCCCGCCAGACAGACCGGCCGCCCTCCCTCCCGCCGCAGGTTCGAGTCCCGGCCTCAGCCTGGCGGGTTGGGTCGGGGGCATGAGGAGGACAAGAGGCTGGGCGCTTAATGTGTCTAATTTTACCCCCCACTTTCAAAACTGCGAATCATCAGCTTTCTAACTGCACAGTTTCCCCCAGTTCCATATTCTGTGTTCAAAAAGGGGGGAAACTATTTTGGTGGAATTGTCTTCCTTACAATCCATTTGATGCTATTACTGAAATGATCAGCTATTGCATGTGTTTCAGCTTACAGTGCCAGTGTGTGCTCGTTGCCAGAAAAGAATCTAGACAGCAACTATCAATAATACATTTTATTGTTCTAGCAAAAGGTAATAACAAATGCATAGCATTATCTAGGCAGTAAGTTGTTTTGCTCTGAGCAGGTTCGGGGCTCATCCAGACTTTCATTTGTGCCGCGATTTGTAGGCAAAGGTTTGTGCTTTTCAGTCAGGGGTCTGAGTGGTGGGGATGGGGTTGTTTGTTTGTTTGTTTGATTGATTGATTTGTCCCTCTGGGAAAACCATCTATTTACCACTGAAATGGAATAAACAGCAATAAGAATTTTCCACAGAGTAGAGTTGATGTTTGTTCCATTTCAGTGGTAAGCAGCAGATTTTCCTGGGCAAAGCGGTGGGACAAAAAATAAATAAAAACCCTCTCAAACATGACCATGGAAATGATGGGCCTTTCATAGAAAATGCAGCAGAAAAGGAAGTATGGATGAGCCCTTAGTCTTTGGGATTATGCTGTAGTTTTGGAAACTAGCCTTGCCTATGAGTTTCTTTGAACTCCACTAGAGACATCCATGCCATCCATGTAAAGCACATTCAACACACATGTCTTCCCACTCCAAAGGATAGAATCATAGAATTCTAGGGACCCCAAGGGTCTTCTAGTCCAACCCCATTCAATGCAGGAATCACAGCTAAAGAATCCATGACAGATAACCATCCAACTTCTGTTTAGAAACCTCCAGTGAAGGAGATCCCACCACCTTCAGAGGTCATCTGTTCAATTGCTGAGCAGCTCTCTCTGTCAGAAAGTCCTTTCTAATGTTTAGTCAGAATCTCCTTTCTTGTCATTTGAATGGAGCAGCGAAAAACAAGCTCGCCACGTATTCCCTGTGACAGCTCTTCAAATATTTGAAGGTGAAGAATTTTGGGAACTGTAGTTTGTTAAAGGTGCTGAAAATTGTAGCTTTGTGGGGAGGGAGGCTAACCTACAATTTTCAGGATTCTTTGAGGGAAAGTCACGTGCTTTAAATTTGACTAACTCAGGTCCATTAATTTCGATGGATCCATGCGGAGCAGAACTTAGTCGGCTACAACCCATAAGGGTGTCTTTTTTTTTTATAAAAAAAAAGTAGGGTAGCATTCAAAAACATAAGTGGTATAGTCCATCTAACCATCTCATGCCTCTACCACCTGATGATCCCCACCAATGGCTGAATTAGGCTAGGTCTGGATTTGTCCAAGCCCAATAGAAGGTGGAATGCAAAAGGAGAGGAAACCGGCAGAGCTTGGATGAGGAAGTGCAACTGTAATAATGGCATATCTTGGACAGAAGCAGGACCTGAGCTGATCCTGTAAGCTTTCAGCAAATCAGAAAATCTTATTGTTTAGGGTCAATTGGGGCTAGAGAAGTTCTTGAACATGGAACATCTCAAACAAGAGTGGGAGTTGGATACTTCATATGCTTCCAAGATGGGGTGGAAACGCATCTGTCTACCTTGCCTATAAATAATTAACCTAATTTGCATAAAACTTGCATGAACGTGGTGGAAACTGTTCCACAGCTGGTGAATATATTGCAGCACTTACAGTGACATTTGTTAAGCTCCTGATGTTGAGATTGGAAGTGATAGTTCTTAGAGTGTTTTGAAGGAGCTGCTGCCTCACCGATGTAGATTTAAGAAAAAACGGGAAAAAAATACACTCAGCCCAATACACACAATTGCATCAAGTCCCATGATATCAAGACAGCCAAGTATGAAATGAACATATGGGAGGTGGGAGGTGGGGAACCAAGGTGTTTATACAGCGTTAAGACTATAACACCCATGATGCAGTGTGTCCTGTGCTGTTAGAAATATGCTAAATAATTTTTTTAAAGTTTGTTCCACATCATAACCACAAGGGAAAATGCCTAGGAGATAATATTCATTCATTCATTCAATTTTATATCTTACCTTTCCTCCCAAAGGATCTCAAGATGGCAAACATCCCTGGGATTTTAAAGAAGAGATAACATGATAGAAGTTTATAAAAGTAGGAATGGCCTGAGGAGAGTGGATAGAGAAAAGTTTTTTTTCTGGGCATCCAGTGAAGATGGAAGGTTCCAGACAGATAAAAGAAAGTTACTTCTTCAAGCAGCGCATTGTTAAACTATGGATCTGTCCAGGTTTCAGGGAATTACGATCCCTCCCCCTGTGTCAGTCAAAAGCAGATAACCAAAAAGAGTTCTTACCACATAATTTATTCAGTATTCACAGAGAGAGAGAAATGAATGCTGTCTCTATTAAATACAGTAATGGTGTTGCATCAAGTATTGCCCAACCCCCTCTGTCTCCTATTCTATGTCATTACTGCACCAGTACTGAGCTTTCTGCCTCTGAGTTTTCTGTTCTACCACTCTCAATGCCCGCCTAGTTCTGGGAGAGAGGCGTCTCCAAAGACACTGAGTCTGCCAGCTTACTCTCCCCCAGTGCTTCATCTTCCTGCTGCTCCCCTTGCTCCCCCAATATTTCCCAACTTTCCCCCTCTGCAGCCTCTGAATTATGCCCTTCTGCAAGCCACTGTTCTAAATCTATACTGTCCTCCTCTTCTCAGTAAGGTGCAGAGAGCGGGGGGCGGCTCCCACAATTCCTCCTCAGTCCAGCCCCTGACAGGAACATGCTCCCACAGGAGGCAGTGATGGCTGTCAATGTGGATGGCTTTAAAAGAGGATTAGACAGATTTGTGAAGCATAACGCTAACAACTTGAAACTAGCCATCACAGATTTCTTTTGCTTCCATGGTCAGAGGCAGTACACGTATTTGTTTATTTTTTTTTGGTGGGTGGGGAAGGATTAGCAGCCTGGTCACAGCTTGGCAACCTCCCAGTAGTGGCTGGTGTCTTTGGGGACTGGTGGGGTAGAATGCTGAAATATACTCAGAGTCGAGAGTGAATTTCATGCTCTTTAATTCAACTTGTAGTAGCAAAGGAGAAGAAGAGAAGAACGGCTCTTTCCCCCAAACGTCTGCTTATATACATTATTTACACAATGGGCCTTGCGTGATTGGCTACTTCAGGGCTGCACCTGTGGGCCAATCAGGTTGCAGATTCACTTCTGCCAGCAGCCTGATTGGCTGCTCCTGCAGGCCAATCAGGTTGAGGATTCACTTCTACCTGGAGCTGGATTGGGTGGCTCCTGTGAACCAATCAGACTGCTGCATTTTGGATCCTATTGTTCTAGGATTCAGCTCAGTACATAACAAATGACAAGACACTCACCACAGTTGTGCCCAGAGCCAATGACAGACAGAGCCAACTATTTCTAGTTTTGTCCCCTGTATCTTGGCTGTCTGCAAGAAGGTAGGCAGGTGAGGGGCTGGCTGAGCACAGACTGAGTTTGGTGGGGCAGTGCCCCATTTCCCCTAATGGACCGACCTCCAATGTATTCTCCACAATTTCCCACACCCAGCGTTTTTCAAGGACTTTTTTGGGGGCAGGAGTGGATGATATCTGCCGCAAAAGAAATGGTGGAGAATATTTGGAGAACATTCTGCAAAGCGGTGTGTGTTTTTCTAGAGGGAGTGAGGAAAAAGGCACAATCTGGTCTGAGAAAGTTTGACTCTGGACAGATTTTGTGAATTCCTGTTCTCTTCTTGACTCACGTCTCTGGTTGCTGAGCTCTCCCAAAGAATGCAACTTCAGCACTAGAACCCAAAGCTAATTTTTAAAAAAAGGAAATTTCAGAAACATGAGCAGGCTAATCGTTCCCTCTGACCACTCATTTATGGAACCATTACTTGATTTTCTAAAAAGATTTTGTTGGCTGTGTGCTCACCCACCATAAAAAGGCAGCATTTAAAGCTACTGCCTCATTTGATTCTGTTTGCCCACAAAGAAGCTGTTGCATACAGTGGGGGCTTTGTGTGTGTGTGTGTGTGTGTGTGTGTGTGTGTGTGTGTGTATGTGTGTGTGTGATGTGTTTGCAAAGTTCATTTTTGCAGCAAACGTTTCGCAGGAGGAAGCTGCAAATACTCTCAAGAAAAACCCTTCTTCCCTCTTGTGCCATTTGAGTGCCTGTGTACAGCCTCATCTGCACTACCCATTTAAAGCACTCTTATACCGCTTTAAACAGCTGTGACTTCCCCCAAAGAATCCTGATACCTGTCTTTTAAAGGTCTTGAGAGTGTTTAGAAGACCCGTATTTCCAGTTCCCCAAACGGTTTCGCAATCAATCCCTCTTCCCAGGGAACATTGGAAATCACCAATGCTTGTTTTCTCATCCCCATGTCTGGAAAGGAAATCAATCTGGTGAATGCAATCAAGATACACTGTTGTTACTTTCAATCTGTAAATGATGCATAATGGATTATATCCACCCCACACTGTTTGAACATAAGAACACAAGAGAGCCTGCTGGATCAGGCCAGTCGCACTTCAAGTCCACCATCCTGCTCTCACAGTGGCCAAGCAGATGCCTCTGACAGTGGAAATCACCAATGCTTGTTTTCTCATCCCCATGTCTGGAAAGGAAATCAATCTGGTGAATGCAATCAAGATACACTGTTGTTACTTTCAATCTGTAAATGATGCATAATGGATTATATCCACCCCACACTGTTTGAACATAAGAACACAAGAGAGCCTGCTGGATCAGGCCAGTCGCACTTCAAGTCCACCATCCTGCTCTCACAGTGGCCAAGCAGATGCCTCTGACAGTGGAGGGAGAACATAGCCACTTGCATTGTGCTTCCTTTGTATTGAAGTGAATGGGGTGGGGAATAGCAAAACAACAACACACAGTCATATATTGGGTTAAGTACGCTTCAGGTTGAGTACTTTCGATTTAAGTACTCCGCGGACCCATCTGGAACGGATTAATCCACTTTCTATTACTTTCAATGGGAAAGTTCGCTTCAGGTTAAGTACACTTCAGGTTAAGTACGGACTTCCAGAACCAATTAAGTACTTAATCTGAGGTACCACTGTAATGTAAATTGATTACATAAATTACATAATTTGGCCTTGGTGGACAGCAAGGCAGATAATGGAGATTTTAAAGGTAACGGTAAAGGACCCCTGGCAGTTAAGTCCAGTCGCGGATGACTCTGGGGTTGCGGCGCTCATCTCACTTTACTGGCCGAGGGAGCCAGCGTTTGTCCGCAGACAGTTTTCCCAGGTCATGTGGCCAGCATGATTAAGCATGAAATACCATTTACCTTCCCTCCGGAGCAGTACCTCTTTATCTACTTGCACTTTGACGTGCTTTCGAACTGCTAGGTTGGCAGGAGCTCACCCCGGCCCGAGGATTCGATCCGCGACCTTCTGATCGGCAAGCCCAAGGCTCAGTGGTTTACACCCCAGCACCACACGCGTTCCTAATGGAGATTTTGGTGGGAGGCAAACTGCAGTGGAAAGGAAACAGGGCTGCATGCCTCAAATTCAGGGCAGACTAGTGTCTGGGATTGACTGAAGAGGGCGAGGGGGAGGGGGAGTGGTGGAGATAGCACACACCTCTTCTCCTGACAGTGCAGAAGGTGAGGAGTGCAGTATTGAATTACAGCAGGGGATTTGAGGTGTTTGAGGGAAGTCACAGCTCAGAGGCAGACGAACAGAAGAGTTAGGAAGTGTTAGAGGAAGTGGGGAATGTGGAAGGGAACCAGCTGACATGTGTCGCTGGAGAGTGTTTTTGAACCCCCTTCCCCCAGAACTCAGCATTTGTTAAGGGTGCAGGAACAACGGAATCGGAGACATTTGACCACAGGTGGCCACAGTCAGGGAAAGAGCTGTTGCTAGGAAGGATGGGAGTGGAGCCCAGTTTGGAGCAATGCCATTGTTGCGTTCTTTTGTCTTTTGCTATTAAGATTGAATAAAACTCATTAAAAGGGACTCTGCCTTGTTTTCTCTGCTCTTGCTGCAACCGGGGGAGGAATAGCTTTCCCGAAGCCTGGACAGAGCCTTGACAACTGGGGATTCTCACATCCCTAGTCATGACAACATGCAGCATTTGTGCAGAAGGGATTATCAATTTGTGAGGGGTCAGGGATGAGGCCAACAGGGACCATCCCAATTCTCTTTCTAGGTATTGACTGTACCCTGTTGTAGAAAGTCTGATTAGGGCTCGTGCCACATTGCATCCTACAGCTCAAGCTGTAAAACATCTGAAATTCACGAACATCCACCCAAACGGTTTGTCGATTATGCCGTGGGGCCATTATTTGTCTTCTTCTTCTTTTTAAGGTACATTAATTTGAAGCAATGCCAAACTTCAAAGGCTCTGCTAATCAGCCACTCAATAAACCTTTGATCTCGCAGAAGAGGCCCTTAGCACAATTTGTGGAACAATCGCAGGATGTCTTCACTACAGCCACGGTAGCCACTATAGAAATGGATTTTGTTTATAGCAAAACCAGAAAAAAGAAGGGGCAAGGATGCAAACAGTTGGCAATTTAATGCTAAACCCTTAAATTAAATTGTGCACAAAGGTTATGATTAAAGCTTACTCATCTTGTCACAACATTTCACTCAGAGGCTGGGGAGCTAACTAGTTCTGTGCCAGGAGGAGGGAAAGATATCGCTGCCTTAGAGAACCAACAAACGTTAATTAAAAAAAAGGCTGCTAGTTACCATCTCTCTAGAACAGGGATGGGGAAACTACGGCCCCCCCAGGTGTTGCTGAACTCTGAGTCCTATCATCGCTGGCCATTGCCCTTGCTGGCTGGAGTCACTGGGAGTTGAAGTCTAACAACATCTGGAAAGCCATAGGTTCCTCATCTTTGGTCTAGAACAGGGATCCCTAAACTGCGGCCCTCCAGATGTTTCGGCCTACAACTCCCATGATCCCTAGCTAACAGGACCAGTGGTCGGGGAAGATGGGAATTGTAGTCCAAAACATCTGGAGGGCCGAAGTTTGGGGATGCCTGGTCTAGAACAACCTTCCTCAACCTTGGGTCCCCAGCTGCTGTTGGACTACAACTCCCATCATTCCTAGCCAGCATGGCAATGGTCAGGGATGATGGGAGTTACCATTCAAGAACATTTGGAGATCCAAGGTTGAGAAAGGGTGGTCTAGAAGGTAGGGAGAGGTGTTCATCAAAACGACATATGAAGACTGTGGAAAAGAACGCAGGTGTTCTTAGACTAGCCTTCCCATTATTCATGCTGACAGAGACTGGATGCCCAACATCTGATGAGCCAGAGGTTTCCCACATCTGCCGTATATTGTATGTATGATTAGATATTCTCATACTCCTCCTCCTTAAAGTCCCCTCGTTTCATGAAGTTTTTGACACAACCTTCTGGTTCCCACGCACTGCTGAAATTAATGGGGCTTTGGATAAATCCCAAACCCCAGGCTAAAGTGGGGTGCCGCCAAGTCACCCATGTCTTCTATGAAGCAAAGCAGGATCTGTATGAGGTGGATCAAGTTGAAGTGAGGATCCCCTGAAGTGACTTGGGCACCCCCCCATCCACCCCACACACTGTGGGAAAGCATCTATGGGGGGGGAATGAAATTATGTCTCTAAACTTACTATAAAAAAGAAAACACTAGGGTGTGGAAGGATGTTGGCAAACTGGAACATGTGCAGAGGAGAGCAACAAACATTATCAAGGGTCTGGCCACCAAGCCTTGTGAGGAATGGTTGAGGGAGTTGGGCATGTTTAGCCTGGAGAAGACTGAAAGGTGATATGATAAGCATCTTCAAATATCTGCAAGCTTGTTTTATGATGCTCCGGAGGATAGGACCTGAACCATTTGGTTATGGTTACAAGAAAGGAGCTTCCAACTGAAGATTAGGAAGAACTTTCTGATGGTAAGAGCTGTTCCACAGTGAACAGACTGACTGGAGTGGAGTGGGCTTGCCTTCATTTCAGGTTTTTAAGCAGATGATGGATGGATGGCCATCTGTCATGGATTCTGTAGCTGTGATTCCTGCATTGCAGGGGGTTTGAACTAGATGATCATTGGGGCCCCTTCCAATTCTACAATTCTATCATTCTATTATCCACTTGGAAGCTGATTCCTCAGACCTGGAGGCATAATACTAATGCCCCAGTTTCCACTTGCTGTCAGGCACACCTCTGGGGCACATGCAACTCTTAACAACACCCCTTTCTGATGACTTGGAGATTACAGATCTGTTAATGAAGCCTAAAATTCCCACTGAAAGTGAAATATTGTGGGCTGGGTGCTGGGGAAACACAATGTTCCCCACCAGAAGTGCTCTTTTGCTTTGAAACATATGGATCCAGTGCAAGAACTGAATAATTACCACTGCACATTTATTGCACTATAAACTGATTGCCTGGAAAGGCCCATAATAGCCAAATGAACTGAATGAACAAATGTTTGTTTGGAGCAAAGGCTTATTTGGTCTGGGGCAAAAATAAAAATAAAATAAAATAAAATAGCCCAGCAGGCTAAAAAATATATACAGTGGTACCTCGACTTATGAACGACTTGACAACCAAATTTTTTGACTTACGAATGGGGCTAATGGCGTTTTTCGACTTACGATTTTTTTGACCTACGAAGATGCCTTTGGAACGGATTAAATCTGTAAGTTGAGGCACCACTGTATGTGTTTTTCAGATGCTGCCTCTGGCTATACCAACCTGGCACATATTTCTTATTTGACAACTCAAGCTCTGTTCTGTTTCCATTGGATTTCTTTCTAAAGTCAGGAACAAGGTAGAGAAGAACTTTTTAAAAAATCTGACAGGATATCAGAGGAAAATGAAACACCGTGTTATTGGAAATGTCATAAAGTCCCGTCGTATCAGGTGATGGCTTCTTATTACAGCTCTTTCATATCTGCTCTGAGGATGTTGGTGGTACTTCTGTGAGGTCCTGAAGCAGGGGTTGGGAACCTCTGCCTTGGGGGCCAAATGCAACCCTCTAGATCTCTGTATATGGCCCTCAGAACTCTCTCCAAACCATATCTGAATCAGGGCAAAGGCCCATCGAGTTCAGCATCCTGTTCTCAGTGTCCAAGCTGATACCTGTAGGAAGCCTGCAAGCAGGATCTCAGCACAACAACACTCTCCCCACTTGGCATTCAGAGGCATACACCCCTTTAGGGCAGGTATGGGGAAGCACCTTGAAGTCTGATAGTGCCCAGAGGTGCCAGCTTGCAAGGGCGATTGATTGGGACAACATCACAGGTGTGACATCACACCCACAACGTCAATGGCCAGCAGCTCCTCCTCCTCTCCTCCTGGCTCTGTCACCAGCAGGAGGCTGTTTTGACCCTCCTTCCCCTCTGTGACAGGAGGAGGATGAGAAGGAGCCAGTCACTGCAGCCGTGCCGCTCCCTGCCTATGGGACATTGGGGGTGTCAGGAGTATGGGCAGGAGTTAGGCTCTGGGGCCTGTAGTGCTTTGCAGGACTGGGGCCTGCCTCAGCTTGTGCTGGAGAAGCAAGGAGTGGCCACTCAGGTGAGGCCTCAGCTTGTGCTGGAGAGGCAAGGAGTGACCACTCAGGTGAGGCCTCAGCTTGTGTCGGAGAAGCAAGGAGTGGCCACTCAGGTGAGGCCTCAGCTTGTGCTGGAGAGGCAAGGAGTGACCACTCAGGTGAGGCCACTTGATCATAGCTGCCAAGTTTTTCCTTTTCTCGCGAGGAAGCCTATTCAGCATAAGGGAAAATCCCTGTAAAAAAGGGATAACTTGGCAGCTATGCACTTGATACCTCACTGCACCTGGTGGCAGGAGCTGGGAGGGATAAAAGCTCAGCATTTCCCTTCAGCTCTTTGCCACAACAATGCTATCCCTGCCTGGTTGCCTCTAGCCTCTTGCTCCTTGTTCCTTGTTCCTTGGACCCTCGCCTTGCCGACGCCTTATTCCTTGGACCCTCGCCTTGCCGACGCCTTGATCCTCGACCCTTGGACCTTTGCCTTGCCGACGCCTTGCTCCTTGACTCCCAGACCTTCGCCTCTGCCTTGCTCCTTGACCCTGCGACTACCTGCTGCTGGACCCTCAGCCCTGTACCTGCTCCTGCTTCTACACCACCATCTTGCCTCTGGTCCTGACGTCCTCAGCCAGGGCTTCAACCGCCCGCCGACCGGACCGTGACAGGGGGGCCCTACGCCCCAAATATTGAGGGAGCCGAAAAGAGCTTGGCCTCCAGAAGCTGGCACCCCTGGTAGTGCCTCTTGCTTGTCTAGGTGACTAATTGCTCTCTACTATTGCTAATGACACCACCAACCCCTAGCACATGACTCCTAGAAGGTTGCTCAGAAAGAAATGTGGCCCTTGGGCTGACAAATATTCTCCCCCTTGTCCTAAAGTGAACCCACTAACCCTCACCTGCCTTGAGCTGCTTGTAGCTCTGTTGGTTTGAAGCAAGAACCACTGACTGTCATAATTGTCTGAAGAAATTGCCTATTCTCATCCTAACCCTCACACAAAAGAAACACAGTAAGGGGAATATCTAGGACATAAAGGGAATCCACAGCAATGAGCTGCAGTGATCGTTTCATCTCTCGCAATCATCTCATTGTAGCACAAAATCATTTCATCTTTCAACCAGGTCACTGCAGTTGCTTTAACCAGAGGTGGCGAAAGCAGCCGGGAGAAATCTTTAAACCGACTTCGCTTCACTGTTGCGGTGTGAAGAGATATGTGCAAGTCTTTTAAAGAGATAGAATGAGGAAAGCTCAAGGGACAGAGGTATTCAATGGGTAGAGTCTGATAGACAAGTTCTAAGTGGAATGGAAAACAGAAAACCCAATGGGAGGTGGAGACAGAGCCAGTGAGAATCAACAGCCCGGAAAACCATTTCAAAAGTGTATAACATCATTTTAGAATGGGAAGTGAAGGATGAAGTTGTTAAGGAGATAATGACAAAGTGGGCAATGGATCTAGGGAAAACAATAGAAATGGATAAATGGGAAAAACTCTGGAGTGTAACATGGAAATTTACGGCGTCAGAAGCAATTAGAGAAAATTCAATAAAAATGTTCTATAAGTGGTATCTGACGCCTGTTAAAATTTATAAAATGTATAAAGTCAAAGATAATAATTGCTGGAGGTGTCAGAGGGAAGTAGGCACGTTCCTACATATTTGGTGGCACTGTGCAAAGATAAAACCTTTCTGGAATGGAGTATTAGAAGAATTAAAGAAAATATTTAAATATAACATAAAAAAGACTCCAGAGTCTTTCCTATTAGGAATGGTTGAAGAGGAAGTGGTTAAAAAGGATGAAAAGATATTCCTATACTCAGTAGTGGCGGCAAGAATTTTAATTGCAAAATTATGGAAAAGTAAGGCAGTACCCACCATTAGAGAATGGCAAGAGAAATTAATCGGTTATATTTATTTGGCCAAATTGACGAATTCGATCAGGGGTGGTTCAAATAAAAAAATAATGATAATTGGGTGGGAAAAATTTGGAATATATTTAAAAGAACTTGGGTATGAAACGAATATTTTGTAGAATTCCCAGGAGGAAAGTTAATGGAAGCAGTAGGAAAGCAAGCAATTTTAAAGCCAGGATGGAAGAGAAGGGGAAGTCGATTCACAAAAGAGGATGCAAATACAGAATTGAAAATGTATAAGATAAGCTGATAAAATATTTGAGAAGATAGAATAAGTTTTGTTTGAAATTGTATGGTCATTTATTTATGTATTGATTTTGTTTATATTTTAGATGGTTGTTTTGTTTTATATTTATTTTAAATTTAATAAAGATTATTTTTTAAAAAAGAGAGAGAGAATCAACAGCCAATGACGGGTGAATCCAACTAATTCTAGTTTTGGTGCCATCCTCCTCCCTTCCAAATTCTACAAGGGAAACAATGAGACAAAGGAGGAGGAAGCTGACAGGCAGTGCCACCCTCTGGACTGGCAGGCAGATAGGGGCTCACTAGGGGCAGATTGAGAGTTGGTGCTGCTGCTGTAGGGGCCAGCCTCCACTGCTTCTGTGTCTGAGTAAGTGGAATGTAGGGACATTGTCCCACCATCCTCAGCAATGATCCTCGCCAGGGTTTTCAAAATGCCCTGGGCTTAAACTAGACTCGCGGGTCAAGGGGAATGCTGGAATGAAGAAAACTGGTCTGCTGGTGGCTATGTGGAAGGAGGAATAAAATAAAATGAAATTCTACTTGTACTGGGGAAAAAGCAATGGAATCTGAGGTTTAATTTAATTTAAGTCAAGCCATAGGTGGTTGGTTTGTTTCCCAATGACAATGATATTTCAGTCAAAGCATGGAGCCACTACACAAAATAAGCATGAACATTATTTTAGAGCTCGTATTTGTGTGTGTGTGTGTGTGAATGTCTCAATTTACAGTGGGTTTATGGACGGTAACACCAAGTCAATGGCAAGGTGGCGATCCAGTATTGAAATCCTATTTGAGGAAATAAGAAGACATTGGGTTGAATCCAACATTAGTCCTACACAGAGAAGACCCATTGAAGCTAATGAACATAAGTTTATTCTGAGTAAAACCTAGTTGCTCAAAACCCAGAGTATACAAATATTCTTCTGTGCTTCATTCGTTTTTACCTGGATGTAAAGGCTTTCCTGCCCTCTTTTTCTGTTCATTTTTAAGAAAAGGGAAAAGAAAAAAAAATGAAGTCTCTGCTGCAGCACTGAGAAAATAACTCATTCCTTTTCTGTAAGTAGATGTCTTTTCCCAGGGGCTGGTAGAGTCATTAGATAATTTCACTCCAGGGTGAATCTCATAGCAGCATTCTGTTGGAATGTGAGGAACAAGCTTCAATTTTCCATTGGAGTCATCCTAATATCTTTATTTATGGAATCAACTTTGCACTTTTGCAACCGATGAAGCCAATTCCTTGGGCAAATTTTTCTGGGTAGCAAGTATCTGTTTGCTTAGAGGAAGTTTCCCCAGCATCTTTCTCTTGGAAGAAACCTGCTAACTGCTTTGAGCCCAGTGACTGACCAGAGGTCAGTGGGAAGCCCCAAGCAGGACGTAAGCACAAGAGTGCCCTCCCATTCTGGGCTTTGTGCATGTGCGAGCGGCGAAACCTGGAGAAATACTTCTGGGTTTGCACCTTTTGCAACCCGAAGATTACGTATCCAGAGAGGGTCCACTTTATCCTCTTTTAAAGCAACCAAGTTGGCTGCCATCGCTGCCTCTTGTGGGAGTGAGTTCCACAGGGTGGAATGTATGCATGCAGGGTATAGCAAGCTACTTTGAAAGGCTGGCTGGTGTATCTAGTGAGGCACTGGCTATCGGGAGGTGGTGATAATTAAGCTCCAAGCAGCAAAATGCCTAAATTCAACCCTATAGACAAGTTAGAGTCAAACAGGGGCTTGAGAAATATAAAAGCACAGAAGTCTTTAGCGAGGAAGCTTTATGCATGACGATTGATGGCTTGAAATCAATACCCCGACTTCAGTAGCCCCTAATTCTATTACATCTTCATTTATACCACTTTCTTTATTCCAGAATTAGATTTCCAGAGCTGTGTAGGATCAAACAGTGGCTTAATAATTGCTTTGCTTTTTGGATTTGACTAGCAATTCCTTTGAGGTTTCTCATTTCCTTTTTTTAGTCCAGGATGCTGTGTATTTCAGAGCGTTAGGCAATATTATCGTTTTGCGTTCAATTTCAAATGCAAGCTGTTTTAAGCGCCACCCCCGCCCCATAAAATTTCACCCAGCCCAGAGCAGTATATTAGTACTTTGAAAGACTTTGTGCAGCACAAGCACATTTGAAATTTTTGACAGCCAGACTTCTTGGGGTGGGGAGCAGGGGGTTGATTCCAAACAACAGAATGACAATATCACATTTTAAATCTGGATTATTTAAGATCTACCGTACAGTAATTATTACTTTGGGCTCTTACCAGAGATGGACGAATATGTCAATTTCAGTCTCCATTTCTCTTTCTCTTTTTTAAAAAACAAAAAACTTAAGTTCATCTCTCCCCATTTCTGCATTTGTTTGCATTTTTAAAAAAGTAAGTCCTCATGAAAATTCACCAGCATTTTATTGTGAATTTCTTCCAATATATTGTATATATTTTCAATGAATTTTTGCCTGTCTACACTTTATTTTGCAAGACAATTTCCTCTAACACAACGCATTTCGGTGTGTTATTTTCATTAGTCTATGCATTCTTGTGCTTGGCTGGAGTAGTGCATTGCAAAATTCAGAGAAGTGTGAATTATGAAGCACGGCTTTCTTTCGGGTTGCAAATTGTCCCAGAAAGTTTGAATTTGTTTAGTTCTCCTTCAAATATGAAATCAAGTGAATTTCTCTTCCACCTCCAGCAGCGTCATTTCTTTGGCAATTTTAACTCAAAAGACACGTCCCTGGAAAATGTGTTAGAAAATGTTCAACACATAGCCTCTGCACAGTTGTACCCTTTTGTCCGATATTGATTGTTCCGATGCATTTTGATCTGTCACTTGTAATTCCTCTTCGCCCTTGTGCTGTTCTTATCGTGCTTGCAAAAACACATTCACAAAGATGAGGGGCAACCAACGTGAGATTTTAAATGTATATGAAAGGGCAGCCAGGTTACATCTACTCACAGCTAACGGTGGATGGGTCAGTCTATTTTGCTCTGCCTCACTCTTGAATGAGCTGAGTATTGCCTGCTCTGACTGGCAGTTGCTCTCCAGGGTTTCAGACAGGAGCTGTTTCCCAGTCCTAGATAGAAGGGGCTGGGGATTTCAACCTGGGACCTTCCATTTGCAAAGTAGATGCTGTAACCACAGAGCTACTTTACCTTTGTTATTTAATGATGATGATGATGATGATGATGATGATGATGATAATTGATATTCTGCCTTTGATGGAGAACTGACCACAGAGTCCAAAGCAGATTACCTCATTGAGCAAAGAGGTTTTGCCACTGATGTGGAACAAGGCAGTAGTGAGGCTGTTGTCAAAGCCAATTTTGATGGCAGTTGTTGATTGGTTCAGCTACTGCCTAGTCTCAAATACACCGTTTCGTAGGAAAGTCTTTGAACATGTGAAGGCCTCACAGCTCTAGGGGTTCCTGGACGAGGCTGGTGATCTCTAGATGTTTTCCCTTTTGAAGTCAGATCAGGGCTTGGAACAGAAACTGCATGTTCCTGGTGGCTCAGCCATGCTGGGAATTATTAGACAAAGGGAGTGCGTTCCTGATCTCACAACCCTGAGGGATCGGCATGCATGCTGCAGTGAATGTCAGTCCTATGATGCCATGGTGCTCTTGTTGGGTCTGTAGGCCCAAGGCACTCAAATCAAGGAGGAAAAACTCCTTCCAATCCTTGCTGTGGCGACCGGAAACATGCCTAGGAGTTGTAGGGGAGTTGATCCCTCCCCATTAGGAAATTTTCCAGATCGGACTACATCAATTTGGATAATCTGGTTTGATCTTGGCTAATTGCTTTTTCTGCAGTTCCTCTATATCAGGGGTCCCCAAACTAAGTCCCGGGGGCCAGGTGTGGCCCAATCGCCTTCTAAATCCGGCCCGCCACCGGTCCAGGAATCAGCATGTTTTTACATGAGTAGAATGTGTCCTTTTATTTAAAATGCATCTCTGGGTTATTTGTGGGGCCTGCCTAGTGTTTTTACATGAGTAGAATGTGTCCTTTTATTTAAAATGCATCTCTGGGTTATTTGTGGGGCAGAGGAATTAGTTCATATTTTCCCCCAAAATATAGTCTGGACCCCACAAGGTCTGAGGGACAGTGAACCGGCCCCCTGCTGAAAAAGTTTGCTAACCCCTGCTCTATATTGTTATATTTTTAATAAATATAAACCCTTTGCAACTTGGTTATTGCGTTGAGTCTTCTTTATGGGTGTGTTGGCAATGAAGACTTTCCCCTAATATATTTATTTTATTATTTATTTCATTTTTATTCCACCTCTCCTCCAAGGAGCTCAAGGTGGTATACATAGTTGTCCTCCTCCCATAGTTGTACTCCTACCTTGTGCAGTCGGTTAGGCTGAGAATGAGTGACTGGCCCAAGGTCACCCGGTGAGCTTCATGGCCCAGTGGGGATTTGAACCCTTGTCTCCAAGGTTTTGCTCCAACACTCTAACCATTGCACCACACAGCATTTTTGTAAACATTGTTTGGTTAGAGAACTGCACTACAGAATTCAGAGAAGTGTGAATTTTTAAGAATAGCTTTCAGTTCACGTATCAGTTTGAGAAGTGCAAATGAGGTAATTTCTAAACAATCAGCCTCTCTCCCCCATCCCTACACATGATACACAGAGCTTTGTTAGGTGCAATTACATATGTATGCCAAAAGGATAAATTAAAATAACGTGATAAGGAAGGACAAAAGGACTTCCATTGTTTCCTGTCAAGAGGCCATGACCAACTAAATACATCAACCTACTTTTGAGGCATTTAGCTGCAGCATCTCCTGGTTGACTCAAGCTCTTTTAGTGATAAAGTGGATTTAAGCTACCATGCAAGACACAGTGACTGTCAGAGATGGTTCTTATTTCATTGAGATAAATGGAGGAATATGCCTAATTACTCCTGCTGGATGAAACTTTTCAATACGCTGTAAGGCTTGGAGAAAAATCACATTTTTCTCCTGGGAGGTCACAAATGAAAGACAGATGTATGGCTTCAACATACTTGCATTTTATTTTATTTTATTTAAAAAAGAGGAATAATTCAGTTATGATTCAATCACCCAGAGAATAAATATAGATCCTGGGAAAAGAATTTAAAATAGCTTCAAAATCTTGAATCAGCCTCTTAAAAAAAAAAAAAAGTTACACTAGGGCTACCAGCCAGTGTTTTGTGATAGGGATTCAACCACATACTGGAAATTAACATTTGTGCAATTAACAGTGGATTAAAAACACTCTGGTGCAACAAAGCCACATGAAAATAACACGGCACTTTCTACAGATAGGAAGCTGCCCGGAAAATTGTACTAAAAGTTATGGGATTAAGCCATTGGTGAAGATGGTGATGTATCACCCCTGCACGAGCAAATCAGGATGCAATCAGGACATATGCTTCTTGTTGTATAGCCACCCTGAATGTACCCAGAATGAATGCTCAATAGAGATTGAACATTGTTTAACGTCTGCATAAGCTATGTGCAAGCATATCAGGGTGGATTTTCAATAAATAGGATGTTGCATGGGAACTGGTAACAGTTAAAGGAAGGTGATCTAGTTGACTCAGTCTTAGAAAGGGGTGTGACTGTGAAAGGAACCAGCACTTCTGAATTTGTCCCTACCTTCCAGTTTTGTAAATGAATATACCAGGACCTTGAACATCCATAAAACCTTGCATCTCTGAACCTCCAGGTGCAAAGTGAACATGCCAAGCAGAATCTTACACATGTTACTTTGTTGCAGAGTTCGGAAAAGGACATGTTAAACAGAATTCACCCTATTTTTCTCCCCCTGTTCCCAAATTTCAGGGACATGTTAGAGCTTCATATGTAAACCAGAGCAGAAAGTTTGTATGTCTGTTTCTTTTCTGTGCCCTTTGTCTTTTGAAATTCCAAGTTATCCTTCCAAGACCTACGAGAGTTTTCAAGGAGCTGCCTCGTGATGTATGTTGACCATCTGTTCAAAGTCTCCTGCCTGACACTATATTTATGTGGCATCTCTTTCAAGACTTAAAAAAAAAAACCCAAAGCTTTGCAAACTCCATTGTTCCATGACAACTTCTAAACATTCTAGGTTTGAGAAAACAAAAGAAAACCTTGAAGGTCTGAATGAATGTCTCTTCTTTCAGAAGGAAATTGAGGGAGTCTGTATCCACACAATATTCTAGATTCATGCACACAGACCAAAGTATTTCTATTGACATAACATTCCTTTTCTTTAGGATGTGGCCATCTCCCCAGGATCCATTCCAGGCCCCACACTGATTAAACAGATCACCGCAGGGAGGAGGATTGAATTTTCCTCTCACCTGTTGCTTAGTGGAGAGTTCGGTGCTGCTGGGTGCTGCTTCACCAGTTCATTTCTCAGCGAATGTACTGGCAAAGTAGACCCTGCAGAGGTTGTCTGCCTCGTTTCCCATCGTCCTGCCGTCTCAACACCTTGCGGCAGTTTGGGATCATTCTGGGCAGGTTAACCCAACCCATGGCTGTCTCAACCTGATGCAGCCAAAGCCTGGATTGGTCCAAATTGGGCCAATTCAGTTCAGGATCCAGGCTTTGGCTGAGTCTGGTGCACAGGCCTGAATTTAGTCTCAGTATTCAGGATTTGCATATGATTGTTTATATATATTGTCTTCCATGGGTGTACCCAGCGAGGGGCAGGGGGCAGCTGCCCCCCCAGAAGCAAAAAAAATATATTAAATGGTTATAAAGCATAGCTGCCAAGTACCCCGTTTTCTCCGGGAAAACCCTGATTTTACTTACCTTTTCCCGGTGGCCCCCCGTATCACTTTGTCTCCCGTTTTTCTCCGTTATTTTCTCCTGCCGGCGGCCATTTTTTTCTTTCCGATTTGCCCTTCTATGGGCACCAAAAATGGCCGCCGGCGGCTTCAAAAGTCGCATCTACGCATGTCCGGAAGTGCATAGATGCAACTTCCGGTGTCGGCGGCGGCCATTTTTGGTGCCCATAGATGGGCGGAGCGACACTGTAAGTTGCGTCGGCGCACTTCCGGTCATGCGTACAAGCGACTTTCGAAGCCGGCGGCGGCCATTTTTGGTGCCCATAGAAGGGCAAAGCGGCACCGGAAGTTACGTCGACGCAACTTCCAGTGTCACACGGCTGCCGGTCCCGGATTCTGCAGTCCGGGACTTGGAAGGTAAGTTATAAAGTGATGAAATGAAACAAAATTAGGTAGGGCGATGGCGAATATCCAGTTGTTTACCACACTGAAATGGTGTAAAACCCGAGAAGTATCTAGAGCCACCTAGCAACTGGTAGAGGAATCTATGCCAGCCAGCCATTAGGATTCAAGGGAGGGAGAGGTCTCTAGCGGGCTCTAGCAGAGAGAAGAGGGAATCTTCTAGAGGGGTCTAGTGAGTTCCGCATCACTAAACTGAGCCGCCCGCCACTAAACTGAGCCGCCCGCTATTGGTTTACCTTCTTATTTACATTTAAGAGACATCGAGGCTGCCTAAATGGATATAAGAAACTGGTTCCAAAAAGGTAAGTTAAGTAATGTCTGTAGAAAATTAAATTTTAAAGGGTAAAGACCTAGCTCAGAAGTACAATGGGAGAGGACAGACTGACTGAGTTCTGTTTGATGAGCGTTCATCGGAAATTCTTCAAGGAAAATCAGGACTGGATTGAAACGAAAGTTTTGAACAAGTTTTCTTCAAACCCAAGAAAAATGACATGTAACTAGAATAAAATTTTAAAAAAATCCAAGCAAATAATTATAATAACTACCGTAATAAAGCACTGCTATAATTATATATAATTTTCTTTAAATTTTGGTTTCATTCGCCTTTTCTGTGCTGAAATGTCACAATCTGAACAACCATGCCCCCCCCCGTTTTGATCCTGGGTACGCCCCTGCTGTCTTCTTCTTCTTCTTTGGCGATCACTCGTAGCTGAGTAAGATTGTCTTCCATGAACATGGTCTTAACAGTGAGTTCGTAAGTGACTGAGGAGGCCAATTCTGGATCCACGCGTCTTTCCACAGTGGGGACATAGGTTTCCGGGCAGGAGTTGATCACGGTGAGGGTTTGCCAAACATGCAGCTACAATATCATCACCCACACACAAAATAGAGGTGCCAGCAGGCTCAAGGAAACCACAGGGTTTGCAGAAGTTAAAAAAAAACTGTAGGGAAAAACCCAAGGAGAGATAACACCCCATCAAAACCATTCTAAGGAGGGTCTAGTATGCTCAGTAGCTATAGAAGGCTAACTATTGGGCAGAGGAGCTGACATATGGTGGAACGGAATGGAGAGGAATGGAATTTTAAACACCAGAATTCCACACTGCAACGTTTTGTAACAGTGTGTGTTTTTACACACTGTGTGATGCACCTTAATTGAACCGAAAATATCGTCTAGCTTTGCCTAGAGAGTGGAGGTGGGTAACTTCTCCTGATGTCTGATCTTCAGAAAGCCTGGCCTTTTGCCCCAAAACTGTCCTTCTCGAAGGCAAGCCAAATGTCTCTTTCCAACCGAAGCTGCTTTTAGATGTTCCAATCCTGGTTGCCCATGATTTTTCAGGACATGTTTCCTACGGTTTGTGCCAACATTACTGGGGGAGGGAAGGGCCACCTGAAAAGCTTTTAGTGCATTGAATCAAAATCCTGAAGATTTTTTGTTTTTTAATAAACCAATCACACAACCCAACCTGACTTCCCAACATCTCTTGCAATGATCATACTAACAGTATGATGGCAGAACATAACCAAACCCCACTCCACCCCTGCCACCTATAAATGTCTGTGAATAATACAATAAAATAGGATTATACGCAGAACCTCACTAACTAAGGTTCACTGGAAATTCCGCTCATCCCCCTAGAAAATAAGAGATATCCATGTTAATGGTGTTTTCATTTTTATTGACTGGTTATAGTTTCTATTTTGTCCAAAGTCTGGAATGTGTTGCTGATGTCTTTGGCCTTCTTTTTGTCTCTGCTTCAACATTTCATACTTGTTTTCTGTGATGATTTTTATTTTATGCCTCATTTTGCATTTTAATTAAAACATATTTTTAAAAAAGAGAAATAAATGGCCTCTTGCCATCAACATATGATGAATTTCCCCCTTGACTGAGAGCCTTGAGTACCCAGATAGGCTATAATTCATTCTCAATGAACCTTAATATAAACAAAATTGAATCCCTGGTAATCTAAATCCAAAGTGATAAAACTGTGGCTTATTTGTCAGAGGCAACCCATGAACAATGTATGGTATACAAGGGTGCGCAAGGCACCCCCCCCCAATTCCAGGATTGCATTCATTTTTGTTCCTGAAACACTCATTTGCCCCAAGTTTGGCTCATTAAAATCACATTTATTTCACATTTAGTTTATTAGTAATCTTTCATTCATTCTAATACTTGTAGTACAGGAGCAACAAAGCAGTTTGGGTTGTCTAACGGTCTATAGTTCAATGCTCCTAATTGACAAGTAGGTTTGTATTGAGGGCGGCGGGGAGTCCTTCAGATCTTTCAGGGCTTCAAAGGTATGGAAGGGTTTAGCTCTCTTCACTCATGCAGCCTTGTTGCTTTATAATTGGACCCTAATACCCTCTAGTTACATGGGTGAGAAAGACATGGGTTTAAACCAGGGATAGAAAATTTGGCCAATGGTCAGGGATGTTGGGAGTGGTAGTGGAACAACATCTGGAGATCCACAGGTTCATCAACCCTTCTTTAAATAAAACAGGTCTACGGTTGTTTAGGTAAGTCCATCTGAGTGCCTAATCTCTTGTAGAACAGTTCTAAATTGAATCATAGAGTTGGAAGAGACCACAAGGGCATCCAGTCCAACCCCCTGCCAAGAAGAAGAAGAAGAAGAAGAAGAAGAAGAAGAAGAAGAAGAAGAAGAAGAAGAAGAAGAAGAAGAAGAAGAAGAGAGTTTGGATTTGATATCCCACTTTATCACTACCTGAAGGAGTCTCAAAGCGGCTAACAATCTCCTTTCCCTTCCTCCCCCACAACAGACACCCTGTGAGGTAGGTGGGGCTGAGAGACTTCAGAGAAGTTTACTAGCCCAAGGTCACCCAGCAGCTGCATGTGGAGGAGCGGAGACGCGAACCCGGTCCCCCAGATTAGGAGTCTACCACTCTTAACCACTACACACACCATCAAAGCATTCCTGACAGATGGCTGTCAAGCCTCCGCTTAAAGACGTCCAAAGAAGGAGACTCCACCACACTCCTTGGCAGCAAATTCCACTGCCGAACAGCTCTTACTGCCAGGAAGTTCTTCCTAATGTTTAGGTGGAATCTTCTTTCTTGTAGCTTGAATCCATTGCTCCGTGTCCGCTTCTCTGGAGCAGCAGAAAACAACCTTTCTCCCTCCTCTATATGGCATCCTTTTATATATTTGAACGTGGCTATCATATCACCCCTTAATCTTCTCTTCTCCAGGCTAAACATACCCAGCTCCCTAAGCCGTTCCTCGTAATGTTACCACTTTTCTCAGTGCCAACTAGAGTGGAGGCCGGCCCTCTAGGAAAATGGGGCACTGCCTCCCCAAACGCCCCATCTGCCTGCCTTCTTACTTACAACTGGTCCAGGGGGTGTCGCTGTGTGTCACTGTCCTCCTCATTAGTCTCAGTGTTGTCCTTTTAGAGTTCAGCAGGGAGCAGAAGGGGGACAAAAATGGTTGCTGAAATATACTCGGAGTCGAGAGTGAATTTCATGCTATTCAGCTCATATTCATCAAGGAGAAGAAGAGAAGACGAATGGCTCTTTTCCCAAAACCATCTGCTTATATACATTATTTACACAATGGGCCTTGCGTGATTGGCTACTTCAGGGCTACACCTGTGGGCCAATTATATTGTGGATTGACTTCTGCCTGCAGCCTGATTGGCTGCTCCTACAGGCCAATCAGGTAGCAGATTCACTTCTGCCAGCCGCCTGATTGGCTGCTCCAGCAGGCCAATCAGGTTGCGGATTCACTTCCACCTGGAGTTGGATTGGGTAGCTCCCGCTGATTCTGAATCCTATTGTTCTAGGATTCAGCTCAGTACATAACAGTTGCCTTTGCCAATCATTGGCTGGGGCTTCTCTTGCCATTGGCCTCCCTGCCTTCTCCGTCACTAGTTCCAAAGGACCCCAGCCATCACTGGTAACTAGAGCATGGTCCTGGTGGATTTCAAAATAAATTCCTAAATAAGTCAAGATAGACCCGATGCACTTTTCATCCTTCTGTTTGGGAAGAAGTTACATACTTCGGAACATGGGCTTGAAAATGTGGGTCTTTGGCTTGCAATGCTCGCCAGTAGTTGATGTAAAGAAACAGCACGAGTTTGCTGAAGACATTTGCTGAAATTTGGTCCCTGGCAGTGATTGATGGTTCTCTCAAAGTAGCAACATATATTTAGAGAAAACTCCATCCATCAAACATTGCCTCTCTGAGCCTCCAGATGGCAAATTGAACATATGAAGCAGTATTTTACACACATTATTCAATGGTAAATTGCAGAGTTCAGGAAGGGACATCTTCAATAGAATTCATACCAGGTTTCTTCCACTACACCAAACTGGAGAGGTTACCTAGTTACCACTGTCCTGTCAATCTTGGAGCATTTCAGTACTATTGCCTTTAATTATACTTTGGTGGTGCTGTCATAAATAAAATCAATCCAAGGAGCAGGACCCGGATTGGATCCAGTCCTCTTGTTCTCCAGAGCAACTGAGGACATGTTTGCCCCCTCTTCAGTATTATAGTCCTTTGGGTATGTGAAGTGTGCAAACATGTCCCCCCCCCCACTGTCCATGGAGGCAATCAATTGACCATTAGGAAGAACTTCCTGACAGTAAGAGCTGTTCGGCAGGGGAATTTGCTACCAAGGAGTGTGGTGGAGTCTCCTTCTTTGGAGGTCTTTAAGCAGAGGCTTGACAGCCATATGTCAAGAATGCTTTGATGGTGTTTCCTGCTTGGCAGGGGGTTGGACTGGATGGCCCTTGTGGTCTCTTCCAACTCTATGATTCTATGATTCTATGACCACACCGGGAAGAGTGTTGTCTTTCACAACTTCCTTGCCTGTAGCAAAGCTGTATATGAGCTTGTTGGACAGTGTGAAAGGCAATCCGTCAAAAAGGGATCAGCATTCTTATTCAAAGCAACAGTCTTCCCCCCTCTGCTTGAAATCTCAGTCTATTCATTTCCCTCTTCCGTCACCTTGCCACATCTTCCCCTTCAAATGTTGCAGGGCTTCGGGTCACCATAAAGCTTTCATGAACATGAAATTTATTACAGTCAGAGACCAGCTTATGAAACACAAACGGAACTGCCATCCCAAAAGCAAAGCAAGCATTTAAAACAATATACAACAATGGATTTTAAGATTAAAAATGCGGAAGGCATATAAACACTTAAAACTTTAAGATAGGCTACCATAGAGGAATGACCCAGAGTCGCCCGTGGATCCGAGTTTGGGAATTTTCTTAACAAACTAGATTGAAACGGGGGATGGTCTGCGCCTGCATATCTGTGCGCATAATCTGACAGTTGTGTGGCGATACCCCAATCCCTCCCAGAGTAAATAAGGACACTGGACAAATTGCATAAGGTTAATGGGCGTTAGAAGGCCACAACTTTATTGATTACGGATGTAGAGAGGTATTGGCATAGGCATTGGATCTAACCGTCTATATCCGACTCCAGCCCGTTTTGCTGGCAGTCTGTGAAGGGTTAACCACCGTTGGGTGAGTCCTGCGATGCACATCAACTAGGACTCACCCTGGGGCCACCGCTAGGGGGCGTGCCTTTTGGCCCTCACCTACCACGGCTTCGGACTTGGCCACGCCCCGGACTCCTTAAGGGAGTACCCTTCAGCATTTTGGGGGAGGTGATGGCACGAACCTCCCCCCCCCACCTGTAACCTTTCAGAGATAATCCAATGCCTACCGCCAATCGAGCCCAAAGGGGTCGCCGCCAATACCCCTACAACCGTAACCAATACCTAATAGCAAAAGAAATGTCAAAAAGCCACACATCATTTCCCTCATTCGAGAGGTTCACGCCATCAACACGGAACAGATCTTTCAAAAGTTCATAGTCTCTTATTGCCATAAATTATGCCACAAGCGCCACAGGGTACACGTCCAAAGCAAGGAACTAGAGGGGATTCTATTTGCTTATCTCAGCATTTTTTTTAACTCGGCTACTCTCCTGCGACAGGACAGAATGCATAACTGCTGGCCATGATTCACACCTCAGGGATGCCTGAGAATTCCAACAGAAATGGGAAAGGAAATGGAAACTGGGTTGTTGTTTTTATTTAGATTATGTATTTTGTGGTTTTATTTTTTGATTTTATTCTGTGAACTGCCCTGAGACCTCTGGGTATAGGGCAGTATATAAATAATTCTAATAATGCTAATAATGCTAATAATGCTAATAATGCTAATAATAATAATAATAAAAATATGGTGGCAGTTTTTATGTTCTCTGTGGAATGGAATGGAATGGAAATCAGTGTGTGTCAACATCATTGTTCTCTCTTCTAAGTCCATGAACGGTTAAGAAATTAAATGAATGAATGAATGCAGCATGATTTCTGGGCAATGCAGACAAGTGCTTCTGTGCATTGCTGGGGTGCCACATAAATGATCTGGATGCAACCATTGATGCATAACATCAGGATTGCTTTTGCTCATTTGTTTTACAGTGTTTTATCAATGCCAGATGGGGGCCATTGTGTTGAGACACCAAAGAACTGATGGAAGGGGAAGCTTTTCCAAAAGGCTTATGGGCAGCAATCTTTAGGAAATTTGGAAACAAACCTTTAAAAACGCCGAACAACTGAAGTCTCAGAATGCATCAGTTCCACTTTGGAAACCAAATTAGCACTGTGCCAAAACAGTCTTGTGCGTTTTTTTTTTTAAATGAAAGCAAACACCATTCTTCATCAATTAATGAGAAAAGAAATTGCATTAGGACATTATCAAAGAGGACAGAAAGAATTTAGGTGACATTCTCATGGGTGCTGTGTGGCGTTGCTTTTCGTGTCTTTGCTTAATTTCCTTGCTTTCTAGGTGACCAATGGCTTTTGTAAAGATATGAAGGTGCCAGGTGAGCCTCCCTGGGGAGAGCATTCCACAAATGGGGAGCCACCGCAGAAAAGGCCCTTCCAGACCTCTCATGGAGGAGGCACACAAAGAAGGCCTTAGATGATGATATCAGGTTCCAGTTTATATGAAGAGAGGTGGTCCTTGAGGTACCGCGGTCCTGAGCTGCTTAAGGCTTTCTAGTCAAAACCAGCACTTTGAATTGGGCCCGGAAACAAATTGGCAGCCAGTGCAGTCAGGCCACGATTGCTGTTATATGCCCTGATGTTATCTTGCCCTGCTGAGCAACCTGGCCACTGAATTCTGCACCAAATGAAGTTTCCAAACCAAAACAATCTTGAATGGAGAGGATTTAAGAGATAATGCTAGTTTTTCTCTCTTCTAAACCTCTGGTTGTTTTCAGGAAGATCCCTCTGTTTCGCTCCAGCCCCTAAGTAGAAACACTTGGGAGAGTAACTGCCTCATTGATAGTAATTTCTCTTGGACTGTTCTGGTGGATCCTGTCACTTTGTAGCACTATTTCGCCCACTCGGTTCTCCAAACAAACTCTTTTAAGGCTGACAGGTCATGTTGCAAATTAAAGGAGCAAAACATGAGAGAGTGTGGGGAGGGGGCTAGAGGAAGAGAGCGAGAGCTTTCTCCCAAGGTTGCAAACCCTCCAAATCATTCCACTCTCATCTTTTCTTCTAATGTCTGTGTCTTTGGGGATTGCTTCAGCTCTTGGAAATAATTGCTACAGAGAGCCCGCTTCCATGTCAGAATTATGGTGCAGCTCGCACAAAGCTGTTTTTACTGCATTACATGCAATTAGAAACTGTGGCCGACAAAAATGCATACTAGTGCATTGACTGCAATGCACATGTGCTCCTGCATGTACTTTGTTTATGTCGACTTGCATTCTATTCTAGACTAGGACCCCATTAGGGGCTGTCGGACTGGCTAGCTGCAAGACTTCAGGACCCTGGCCAGCTCCCAGGGAGACTATTTCAGGGATGGACAACACAGTGCCCAGGAGTGCTGGTGTGCCTGCTAGCTAGAAAATCCGAAACTCCAACATTTGAGGAGGGTTTTGGAAGTCTGCCTAGAAAAGAGCTCCCACGTGATCAGATTTCTCTGTTTGTTTCGCAAGGGCAAGATGTTATGCAATCGTAATGATTTCTTCTCAGGAAGTCAGTGGGAATTTTCTGTGTTGTTACACATTGCTCCCGCAGGTGAGACTGGCAACCTGATTTAGTTAAAAAAAAATTCAAGCAGTATTGCTGACATACTTCATCAACCTGTTTGAATAGCAGTCACAATAGTCCCCAGTGAGAGTGTGGAGTAAACCTACTGTACGAAAGAAAGCTCCACAACCCAAGCCTAGCATGAGCCTTTGTGACTCTGTTGCTGTGTTGGAGTGTTTACACTAGGGCTGTACAAGGCACCCCAATTCAGTTTGGGGTATGATTTGACCATTCTGATCAGGCCCAGGCATGATCTGGTCCCAAACCGGCCAATTTGGAGCTCAAACAGAATCAGGAGAAGAGAAGGTTAAGGGGTGATATGATAGCCATGTTCAAATATATAAAAGGATGTCATATAGAGGAGGGAGAAAGGTTGTTTTCTGCTGCCCCAAAGAAGCGGACACGGAGCAATGGATTCAAACTACAAGAAAGAAGATTCCACCTAAACATTAGGAAGAACTTCCTGACAGTAAGAGCTGTTCGGCAGTGGAATTTGCTACCAAGGAGTGTGGTGGAGTCTCCTTCTTTGGAGGTCTTTAAGCAGAGGCTTGACAGGCATATGTCAAGAATGCTTTGATGGTGTTTCCTGCTTGGCTGGGGGTTGGACTGGATGGCCCTTGTGGTCTCTTCCAACTCTATGATTCTATGATTCTAGGTGGCCTTGCACAATTCTATTGTTTAAATACTGTTTTAAAACCCAATTAAACATGTGGTTGGCAGCAAGTAGAGGGAATGCATAGGCAGAGAGAGTCCTTGAATCTGGGACTGCCGTGATCCAGTCCAAACATATCTCAGATTTGGCTGGTTCAGGATCAAAGTTATGCTCTCTCAACATAAGCTCCTCCACAGGGTTGTTGTGAGGATGAAATTGGGGGGGTGGGGAGAACCACATAACCTTCATTGAGCTTCTTCAGTCACATCCATACCGTACATTTAAAGCACTATGATACTTTCTTAAACTTGGCTTCCCCCAAGGAATTCTGGAAGCTGTAGTTCATAAAGGGTGCCAGGAGCTGTAAGGAGCCCCTGTTGCCTCCACAGAGTTACAGTTTTCAGACTTCCCTGTGAAGGGGAAGTCTATTAAAAAATGTTTAGGGGGTACTCTCATTATGACTCAAGAAAAACCACAATTTTATAGTTCAAATCAAGAAAAATAAATACAGTAGATGGACAAAAGTACAAAGATTCACAAAAGTACAAAGATTGTGCATACCCCTAGGAAAAAAAATCACTGGTTAAACCACTCTAGATATCATAGCTCTGTGAGGGGAATGGGCGTCTCCTAACAACTCCCAGCACCCTTAGCAAACTACAGCTCCCAGGATTCCTTGGGGGAAGCCATGTCTGAGGTATCATAGTACTTTAAATGCGTTATGTGAATGTGGCCTTAGATGATGGGTAGGATAAACATATAATAACGAATGAAAATAATTCCTGGTCTTTTGAGTATTTGTGAGTACAATTTCCGACGAAAACACACACACACACACACACACACACACACCCCAGATGTATTTAGATGTTTTCTGTGGGCCGTCTAAGTGGGAAGGACTGGCCTCTTTGCTTCTTTGCCTCCACCCCTTCAAGATGTTCCCCTAGTGCATTTAAAACCAAGATCATTGTTTATTTCCAGTGTCGAGTGAGGAAGGGAATGAAAGGGAAAATAGGAAGGGTTTTTTGAATTAAACCCATTCTTTCTTTCTTTTTAAAGGAAAGAACTCCAGCTATTTTTACCCTTTCATGAATCTTTCATTACTCCATCCCACCAGTCACCTCCTGTTGTTCTCCAACTGTTCCATAAAAGTTGCTCCCATGGTTGAGAGGGGAAGCAGGCACTGAAGTGAAGCAGTTGAAAGGCTCGGTTTTTTTTCAAATCGACAGGGCATGGGTGGGGTGGGGGGCTTTTAACTTATTGCAAAACAAACAAGATACCAGCCCACAGTTGAAAACCAATAACCCATTCACCCGTTGGAGGATAGAAGGGTTGCAGTGCTCTGACATTCTCTCAGGGGCTACCTCCCAGCAGCTGGTGTTTTTTTTTAAAAAAAATTCCCAGAATACCCCACCATAGGGATGGGGAACCCAAAGGCTTGCAGGCCTCTCTCCAGCCTTCCAGAAAGGCTTCTGAAAACTGCATGGCCTCCATGACAACCATGGTGCTCTCTCAGGTCATCGGTCCAACATATTAAGCAGGGCACAACCTCAGTGCAACCTTTGTCAGGTGGCGCTGTGGTTAAACCACTGAGCCTAGAGCTTGCTGATCAGAAGGTCGGCGGTTCGAATCCCTGTGACGGGGTGAGCTCCCGTTGCTCGGTCCCAGCTCCTGCCAACCTAGCAGTTTCGAAAGCACGTCAAAATGCAAGTAGATAAATAGGAACCGCTACAGCGGGAAGGTAAACGGCGTTTCTGTGCGCTGCTCTGGTTCGCCAGAAGCGGCTTTGTCATGCTGGCCACATGACCTGGAAGCTGTACGCCGGCTCCCTCGGCCAATAATGCGAGATGAGAGCGCAACCCCAGAGTCGGTCACGACTGGACCTAATGGTCAGGGGTCCCTTTACCTTTACCTTTAATCTCAGGGTGGTTCACAACATAAAAAAACACAGTATTAAAAAAAGCCCACAAAATACATAATGAAAATAAAAACAACTTAATAACCCCCCCCCCTCAACACATTTAAGAGTATTGGATGTTAATCAGTGAAAGGCCTGGAGGAATATTTTTGCCTGGCACCTAAAGATGTATAATGAAGGCGCCAGTTGAACCTCCCTGGGGAGAGCATTCCACAAATGGGCAGCCACTGCAAAAAGGGCCCCATTTTGTGTTGCCACACTCCGGACCTCTTGTAGAACAGGCACATGAAGACGGGCCTGAGAGAATGATCTCTGGGTCCGGGTAGGTTCCTATGGGGAGAGACGGTCCTAATGCTGTTATACAAATTGACAGTGCGACTGCATTTGGGATACTTTTTAGAAGACATCAGAAGGCAGCCCTGTTTGGGGAGGCTTTTAATGTTTAATCGATTATTATTATTTTTTCTGTTGGAAGCCGCCCAGAGAGGCTGGGGAATCCCAGCCAGATGGGTGGGGTATAAATAACAAATCATTATTATTATTATTATTATTATTATTATTATTATTATTATTCTGCAATAGAGCTCACCTCAAATAAGGACATTGTACTCTGGAAAAAGGTACAGAAAGTGGCAACCAAAATTGTTAAGGGGTTGGAGTAACTCCTCTGTGAGGAAAGGCTGCAGAGTGTGGGACTTTTTAGTTTAGAGAGAAGGTGAGTAAGAGGTGACATGACAGAAGTTTATAAAATTATGGAGAAAGTGGTCCGGCTCCAAAGTCCCTTCCAACACTATGTTTCTAGGGACTCTGCTTTAACAGGCACCGTGATTATGGTTGGGTCAGGAGAGGTTTTTTTATTTTATTTTTATTTTGCTTATTTTCTTTCTCTTACTATAAATAAGATCAGCTGAACGATGTTGCCATGGTGAGATTGGGTAATGTGCTTAAAGGCACTGGTTACAGTTAAGCACTAATGCACCATCTTCATTTGAATGTGAATTCCGAGGATTCTGGTGCTGCTTGGGGGGAGGGGAGGATGGAGGGGAAAGAAAGAAAGAATTAAAAACTCTAATTTGTCAAGCCCGTTTGGGCCTTTCTCTGCTCCTCTATCGTAGGCTAAATACCAAAAGCCGTTTGAGTTCATTTAGGCCCAATGTTACCTAACTGATGTTAGGAATCATAATTAGAAGAATAAAATGTTCAGCTCGATAGACAGTGTGGGAACTTTTCCATCCCAAGGGCCACAGTCCCTTCTGGACAGCCTTCTGAGGGCCACATGCCCAAGGTGGGTGTGGTCAGAGGCAGAAGTGGATGGAGCAACGAGTATAAAGTTTACTTTTCTGCAGTTAACCTCATTTCTCAACACATTCACTCCTCCCTATCTTCCACTCAAGCAGCCAAAATGCATTGTCATAGTTCAAGGACACATTCCAGCCAGGCAACAAACAAACAATCCCCAAAATTTGAGATCTTGGAGGGGGGGGGCTGCATTTGGCCTCCAGATCTGAGGTTCTGTATCCCTGAACTAGATGCTATTTCACATTGTTCCAGGCAAGCTGGCTATTTGCCAACCCACCAAGTGACCCTATTTTCCAGGGACAGCCCCAAATTTACAGAAGTCATCCCAGTTTCTGATTCGATCCCAAAATGTCCCACTTTTCCTTAGGACACCCCTATTTTCACCACAAAATTTTTGGAGGTTATGTAGTTATCTGAACTCCAAACCATCTGAAGACAGCCCTGTATGTTGTTGTTGTTGTTTAGTCGTTTAGTCATGTCCGACTCTTCATGACCCCATGGACCAGAGCAGGCCAGGCACTCCTGTCTTGCACTGCCTCCCGCAGTTTGGTCAAACTCATGTTCGTAGCTTCGAGAACACTGTCCAGCCATCTCATCCTCTGTCGTCCCCTTCTCCTTGTGCCCTCCATATTTCCCAACAACAGGGTATTTTCCAGGCAGTCTTCTCTTCTCATGAGGTGGCCAAAGTATTGGAGCCTCAGCTTCACGATCTGTCCTTCCAGTGAGCACTCAGGGCTGATTTCTTTCAGAATGGATAGGTTTGATTTTCTTGCAGTCCATGGGACTCTCAAGAGTCTCCTCCAGCACCATAAGCAGACTAGTTCAGTATTGTCTACACTGACTGGTATCAGATCTCCAGTGTTTCAGGCAGAAGTCTCTCCCAGCCAGGGAATGAGCCTGGGACCTTCTGCATGCGAGGCAAATGTTCTAGGTTTGATCTTCTTGCAGTCCATGGGACTCTCAAGAGTCTCCTCCAGCACCATAATTCAAACTCCACGGACAAAGACAACAGCCCTGTATAGGGGAGGGTTTTTTGTGTTTAATGTTTTATTATGTTTTTGTGTATGTTGGAAGTGTCCCAGAGTATCTGGGGCAACCCAGTCAGTTGGGCAGGGTATAAATAGTAAAATTATAATTATGGATCAGGACACCCCTGTTTTCATCAGAGAAACGTTGGAGGGTATGTATCTGGAGTTCTTACAAAAGAGCTCATTTTTGACATTTGGCCTGCTCATTGCCATCACACCCATAAAGAAGATGCAATGGTTATGGTAGGGGGAAAGGGTTAGATTTATTAAATACAGTGGTACCTTGACATCCGAATGACTCGACTTCTGAAGGTTTCGACTTATGAAGTCGGCAAACCCGGAAGTCTTTTCTCCGCGCGTGCATTCTGCGCCTGCACAGAAGCGGTGCGAGCTGTCTGCGCATGCGCAGAAGCGCAAAACAGCGCTTTGCGCATGCGCAAAACAGACACTTCGACAACCGAAGACTTCGACTTACGAAGAGCGCCGCAGAACGGATCTCCCTCGTAAGTCGAGGTACCACTGTATAACAAATGAGGGGATCTGCAAAACCAATTAACCAGATCAGCCAAACCAAAGCAGCCCAAGCAGTCATACATGATGTTGGAGCTCAGGAAAGCACATACCATTTTCCCAGTTGGTAACCAGCAGTGATGTGCAGCGTTGAAACTCAGGAGAGCAACAGCCTTGCCGTCTGCTGCTGCCATGAACTCTGGCACCAGCCTGGTCCTAAACACCTTGAAAGCCACACACTATTATCAAGTGTTCCTGATTAGGCCTGCCCTGAACTTGCCAAGGGCTCCATCTGCATTTCTGAAACAGCCACAAAGCTCTCAGAGGCACTAGCCGGGGCTCGATCTGTGCCCCCAAACTGCCTTCTAATTAGGCTGTACATTTCTTCAGGACATGACTGGATGGTCCTGCCAAACGCTCCCTCTTCTACTTATTCACGGCGAACCTTATATTTTTATACCGTCTAGACATTAAAAGCACCGAGGTGTGTGTTTTTCTGCCGGCCATAACTCCTTAATTATCCCCTGACCTATCGTTATGCTTAAGAGCCTACATAGTATGAAATTGCCACAATACAAAAGGGCTAGGTTGGGTACCAAAGGGAAAGGTAATCAAAGCCAAACCACACAGTAAAAATGAATCAGCGGCAGAAGCTTGCGGTGGGGGAACGGACCATTTCAGCCAGCAGGTGGGGAGTGAGTTACCAGTACAGTGGTACCTCGGGTTAAGAACTTAATTCGTTCCGGAGGTCTGTTCTTAACCTAAAGCTGTTCTTAACCTGAAGCACCACTTTAGCTAATGGGGCCTCCCGCTGCCACCGCACCGCCACTGCACAATTTTTGTTCTCATCCTGAAGCAAAGTTCTTAATCCAAGGTACTATTTCTGTGTTAGCAGAGTCTGTAACCTGAAGCGTCTGTAACCTGAAGCGTCTGTAACCTGAGGTACCACTGTATCAAATTTCTGGATACTGATGGGTGGAGAAAAGGAAAGAGGGAATGCAAGGGGATATTTTCTCTTCTGTGCATGCACACAAAGGTGGTTTTCTTTTTCTGCAGCATTCCTGGTAGAGTGAGGGTGGGGACTCTCAGGACCAATTTTTCCCCCACCCTGAAGGACCTATATTGGCTCCCAGTATGTTTCCAAGCACAATTCAAAGTGTTGGTGCTGACCTTTAAAGCCCTAAATGGCCTCGGCCCACTATACCTGAAGGAGAGTCTCCACCCCCATTGTCCAGCCCGGACAATGAGGTCCAGCTCCGAGGGCCTTCTGGCAGTTCCCTCCCTGTGAGAAGTGAAGTTACAGGGAACCAGGCAGAGGGCCTTCTCGGTGGTGGCGCCTGCCCTGTGGAACGTCCTCCCACCAGATGTCAAGGAAAGAAACAACTTATCTGACTTTTAGAAGACATCTGAAGGCAGCCCTGTTTAGGGAAGTTTTCAATGTTTGATGTTTTATCGTGTTTTTAATATTCTGTTGGGAGCCGCCCAGAGTGGCGGGGCAAACCTAGCCAGATGGGCGGGCTATAAATTTATTATTATTATTATTATTATTATTATTATTATTATTATTATTATTATTATTATTATGTGTGTAGATGCCTATTGTACAAAAGCTCTGCCTGCTTATATTTGTGTCCCTGCTGACTACTGACGTGTGGCCCTTGGAAAGTTATCTAGAGGGGGATGTGGCCTTCAGGCCGACAAAGGTTCCCTGTCCCTGTGGTTACGTGGCCACACTTTGAAATAAGTATGCTGGAAGGTTCAAACAGAGATTGCATTGTCAGATTTGCATGTGTTCATTCATAGGTAGGTAGGGAAGAAATTCAGTTTGCATCCAAAGGCGAATCTCTCTGATATGCACTTCCTGAAAGAATATGGGAACCCAAACCCAGCCATTGTTCAAAGTGCATGTTTTACTGCAGTAAAAGTGTACATGAAAAAGCATATATTAGTGAAAATTATACTGGGGAAATATGTGTTGCCAAAATGTATATGTTAGGCAAAATTGCAGACAAAAAAGTGTATCTGTTAGGAGAAATTAGCACTAAAATGCTGGTGAATTTTGATGAGGACTTTAAAAAAGAGAGTCACAAACAGATGTGGAAATGTTGGAGAACTGAACTGTAGATGGGGAAAAATGCAATTCTGAAGGAAATAGAAACTGACAGGTTCTTCCATCCCTAGTTATAGAACCATAGATTTGTAGAGTTGGAAGGGACCACAGTGGTCATCTTGTTCAACTCCCTGCAATGCAAAAATCTTTTGCCCAGCGTCGGGTTCGAACCCACAGCCCTGAAATTAAGAGTCTCATGCTCTGTGGACTGAACTGTTGCATCCTATTTCTGCATCAACCTGCATTTAATCTCCTGGTTGCCCCTCAAACTTCCTTGGCTTCAGGAGCCAAATTTAGGGTGTGTGGATGAGGGGAAAGCACTGTAGTTTTTGCTATTTGTCAGAAATCGTCACTAATCTACTAAAAACCACACAGATCTACCTGTAGATGCAAAACAGCCTTCTGTCCACCTGCACTCTGTAGGATGGAATGTGCATTAGAGAAGCCCAGTTCACCTGCAACTCTGTGCACAACTGAGGAATTATTTTGGCTTTACCGTGAACAAAACATGTAAGTGACATTGCTAAGGGACTGGAGGAAGAAATGTTGGCTGAAACGGGATCTTTTTGCCAGTAGGGAATTCCTCCAGAACAAGCAGGTGTGCATAATGAGCCTCTGGATAACATAAGAGCAAAAACCTAATTAGGTCCCAGGAACCTTTACCATTTCTACCACAAGTAGACACACTTACCAAGTTATTAATCCATTCTAGGAAATCATTTTTCACTAGTAATTGGATTTAAACTAAACTTGCATTTCTTGATAAATGTCTCCACCTTTTCTCACAAGGGTTCTGATTCGCCGGAGACTCTTTGCGACCATCTTGCCACACATATCTGCTCACAACTCAATACCTGTTCCTTTGGCTTTATATATTTATTGTTTTAGAAGTCTATAGGTAAAGGGTAAAGAGACCCCTGACCATTAGGTCCAGTCGCGAACAACTCTGGGGTTGCGGCGCTCATCTCGCTTTATTGGCCAAGGGAGCCGGCGTACAGCTTCCGGGTCATGTGGCCAGCATGACAAAGCCGCTTCTGGCGAACCAGAGCAGCGCACAGAAACACCATTTACCTTCCTGCCAGAGCGGTACCTATTTGTCTACTAGCACTTTGACGTGGTTTCAAACTGCTAGGTTGGCAGGAGCTGGGACCGAGCAACGGGAGCTCACCCCGTCACGGGGATTCAAACCGCCAACCTTCTGATCAGCAAGCCCTAGGTTCTGTGGTTTAACCCACAGTGCCACCCCAAATGGTTTGAGTTCCATCAGAATCGATGATTGTTTAAGCAAGTCCTGGGTGCGACAATCCAAACCCTGGCTAGGACCATTACTCTGACCCATCACATCTCACCACATTCACAGTCCCACCGGTTGGCGCAGAAGGTGGGAGACCAACAAATCACTGCACCAGCCTGGAGCTGGCAGGGTGGCCAGGCCCTCAATGGGTCCATTGCCGTTAAGTAACTGTGGTGGGCCAGCTTTGGGGCCAGTGGATACCAGGATGGCTCAGCCCCTCACTGCCCTGAGGGGCTTTCTGTGGGCTACTTCTAGTAGGGGTCCCTGCTGGTAGAGGGACACATCTGCCCTATCCACCAACCTGCAATCTAACCCCCAGCAAAGGGAGGTTGTTTTGCAGCCTTAGATTACTGCATTTCCTGCAAATCCTCAATATTTGGGAGTATGGTAAACTCCTTTTAAGGTGGTCTGGATGCAAACTGACATATGCTAAAAAAGTATTTGCATCAACTGGCTTCATAAATGTGTGTGTGTGTGTGTGTGTGTGTGTGTGTGTGTGTGTGATTTCTGCATCACAACTATTCATCCTGCTTAACTTTAGATTTAATTTTCTCATGTATACTTTTGCTATATTTTCCAAGTTCTTTTAGTTTCACCTCCGGTCCTCTCCAAGTCATGAAAGGATCAAACATCTCTTGTAAATCAGAATATATTGAGGAAATTGATTGCTGGAGGCTAAAAATGTGTGACTGTTCTAGTCAATCCTTTAAGAGATGGGTTAGCTTTTGGGCAAATTTGGACATATAGTTATATATGAAAATTGCCGGTTAAAACTACCCTCATATTTAGGGGGGGGGGAATTCTTTGGAGAAAATTGAGCCATACAACATAAAACCTGCGGGTGGAGAGGACCCCACTCTCCTCTTATTAGGTGTGTATTCAGTAATGTACACATTCTCTTCTTGAGGTAACTTAATATAGGTAACCTAGAATAAGCAGGGGTTTTAAAATTTTAATTTGTGTGTGCGTGTAAAATGCACACACACACATACAGTATATGGCATGACAAATGTTACTAGACATTTACTTCTTTATTTTGGGTTTTACAAAAAGCAAAGGCTTTGCTTCTAAATTATACTTTTTTCTTCCACTGAAGAAAACCATTTGAAGTCAAAATGCATTTGAGTCCTTGATATCTCGATATCTTGATATCTCCCTCTCCTTCCTTCTGATGGGCTTTCTGTTTTTAGGAGGATAGCTGCTGTGGTTTTCCTGCAAGGGCCAACCTTGATAATTTTGTGGTAGTTATAAAATAAGTCACCTCATTTCTTCTACTGATTTATGGGCCACCTGTATGAAAATGGGATACACTGTAGAGGTACTTCTAGGTAAGAAACCTGCCAAATTACAGGTTCAGGGTTCCTAGTGTCTTTAATGTTGATTTGGTGGAGATCTGAAATTGATTTGCTTCCCTCTCTGTGGCTTTCTGGGCAATGGTTTTGTGATGAAAATGACTTGCGCCATAGAGGCACCCCCCAGGAAATAATAATTTCAGAAGGATGGGTGTGGGGGCTAGGAGGCTATGAAAAGGGGGGGTAGCATCAGGGTGGTCTTTTACTCAATTGGCAACAAAAGTCACAGAAACGACAAAAAGGTGGCTTGACAAGAGCAAATGCGTGAGCCGGAAAACACTGAAGCAGAAAGTGTTAAATGTTCAGTATTTTCCAAGCAAGCAGACCTAGCAAAGAGGACAGATCAGACAAAAACAAGGTGATATGTTACTTGAACATTCCTTCACGGAAGCATTGTGATTAGAAAGTACAGTGGTACCTCGGTTTACAAACACAATTGGTTCCGGAAGTCTGTACTTAACCTGAAACGTACTTAACCTGAAGCGAACTTTCCCATTGAAAGTAATGGAAAGTGGATTAATCCGTTCCAGATGGGTCCGCGGAGTACTTAAACTGAAAATACTCAAACCGAGGCGTACTTAAACCGAGGTATGACTGTACTGGTAAAATTATTCCCACTCAGCAGAAGTAAGACCTGTTGATTAAAAAATATTGTGCTCTCATCTCTCTCTCTCTCTCTCTCTTTCTCTCTTTCTCTCCACCCCCTCCTACCCTGGTGTTTTCCTTATCTGACAAGCTTGGGGAGAATTGTTTCAGTTTTTGCAGGCACACTGTTTTGCATTTTTAAAACAACATAATCTCCAAAGTGCATGTTGGAGAGATCTCGCTTCTGTTCAGACAAGCCTTGAATCTGTCAGAAGAAGCCTGAATTCATCCAAATCATGACCCGTGTGTGTGTGTGTGTGTGTGTGTGTGTAGAGACACACAAGCAAATCTGCTACCATGTGCTACACTCTATAGAACGATGATCTAAGGGAAGTGTTGCTACAGATCTTCCACCTAACTGTCCTTGCATGCCCTTAGGTTACATATATGCACATTTTAAAATCTCGTTCTGCTTTTGAAGAAGCTTCAGTAGAAATACGTTAACCTTCTTAAGAAATCTCTCTTTTTTTACCCATCTATTGGCAATATTAACCCATGACATTTTGCTATTCTGGAAGCCAAATCTTCCTTCCCTCACCCCCAAAATAGGACCAATAGTTTAAAGATTCTTGTTGCACCATTCAGATGCCAATTTGTACTTTTGTGGTCCTGCCTTGATTTTTCTTAGGGTGGTGGGGAGGGTGCAGAATAAGATTAAATTTGCAGGCATGGTCCTGACTTTAGTGGCCCTGTATATTGACTGAAATGCTCTGCTGAGAGGATCCCTCACCATAGTGGTGAATTAGCAGTGAGAAACCAAGCCACATTTGTGTCAAAGCTGGGCTGTGCACTACAGCCACAAACGCGGAGCCATGGAACAAACTCAGTTGTCAGGACCAAAAAGTAACTCATAGCCACTGGGCAAATTAGAAATCAAGGCTGACTAACAAGTCACGACTGAAAGACAAGCCAGAATTCAGGGATGAAGAACAAGTCAAGACTGAAGAACAAGCCATGTGGCAGAATGTAGGAGCCACTAAAGTCAAGAGTGAAGAGCAAATCAGAACGTGTTGGACAGGCCAGAAGGCAGGACTGAGGAGCAAGCCAAGATACAGTAAGGCAGTGTTTCTCAACCTTTTTTGGGCCAAGGCACACTTGTTCCATGAAAAAAATCACGAGGAACACCACCATTAAAAAAGTTAAAAAATTTAACTCTGTGCTGCCCTATATTGACTATATAATTATGACTGTAAGAAACACTTGCCAATTGCTGTGTTGGTTGCAATCTCCTGTAATAAGGCTTCACAAGCCGCTGATTTCTCTGCCAGCACAATCCTTTGCTCAGCAAGTTTCAGGTTGAGCTCATCCAGCCAGCTTCTTTAAGTTTGTCTAAAACCACCCTCCCGTGGTGGTGACTGTTGAGAGCTGCGCTCGCCCCGCGTCATGACCCGGCCGGCTTCCTTTCCGGCGGGTTAGTGATGAACATTGGCGGCCGCCAGGCACGTGACAATGCAAATCGCCCTTCTCGTCACCGCACGTCGCGGCACACCAGCCAGAGAAACGCTGCAGTAAGGTACCTCTCAACAACCCTGTTGTAAAGCAGTGCTTCCCAAATTGGCTAGTATTGCCCCCTGGTGGAGAATTACCTGGGGGTATAAAGAGGCAAAGGGGAGGAAAGAGTGCTAGAAGTGAAAATGTCTACCAGATTTTGAAAAGCTGGCATCACTGGACCAAGTTCATCAATTCTGTTGAGTTAATTAAATGAAATAGATTTAATTGGATTTTGAATAAATGCACAATTAATTGTTACTGTTGTGAATTCTATCGTGTTGCTATCTTCCTTAGTGGACTGTGCAAACCGCTATACTGAATAATGCTTTTTATAGGATTATAATGCCTTTTATAGGCACTGGGGATGAGTGTATGGAACCAAGGGTGGGGAGTGCCCCCCAAAAGTTTGGGAACCACTTTTATTCTCTTCCCAGGTTGCAGACGGGGGAGGGGCTAAGGCTGAGAGGAAGTATCTTGCCTAAAACCATCTACTCATTATGCCAGAGGTGAGAGATGCAGACCAGAAACTTGTATAACTCAGACGTCATGCCTTAGACTCTCACTTCCACAAAGGAAAAGATCGCCACTGGACAATAGAGTCACAAACTCAATGGTCTGTGCCTAAAACTTTGGCCTTTTCTTCCCAATCGCCATTCATCTTGACATGCTCCACTACTTTCAGGTTCCCAAAGTATTTGTGTGTGTGTTTGGGGTGGGGGCTGGGGGCGGCAAAAGAAGAAGAAGAAGAAGAAGAAGAAGAAGAAGAAGAAGAAGAAGAAGAAGAAGAAGAAGAAGAAGAAGAAGAAGAAGAACCTGCACCGTGCTCTCCCGTGTTTTTCAAACTAATGTGTCGCAGTTAAGTTCTCATAGATACAGTATATGCCGGTTGCCTAGGAAACAGCCGTAGAATGGGGTATGATTGGCTGCGTTGTCGGATGGAGTAGCAGGACTGGAAAGCTGACTTTGCCGGAGACAGATGCAGGCAGACAAGGAGCTAATTCTTGAGAGTCGCAATTTGGTAATCTAACTTTCATTAGAAATTAGGTAGGGGCGTCTACCTTTGGGTCGCATGGGCTTAGTTTCCTGGCACTGGGGGAAACGCTGCGCAAAGAGCCAACGGCAACCCCAGATTCGGGGAGGCAAGCCAAACAGAAGTGTGAGAGAGCTTTTATTCCTCCCCTACACACACACACACACACACACACACACACAGAGAGAGAGAGAGAGAGAGAGAGAGAGAGAGAGAGAGAGAGAGAGAGAGAGAGAGAGAGAGAGAGTCTTTTGTGCCTCATTTTCTAGACTGGTTTGGAATAATTAGGACAGCTGACAGGCAATATCTCTGTCCCCAGACACTGCAATGCAGCAGCAGTAGGAGCAAAGAGAAGGTCCTAACCAGGAAGCAGGGATGCTTAAGGGTGGGCAAATCGGTCATTTTAGCTTTCTTTCTGTTTCCTAAGAGAATGCATATTTGTATGCTATTTTCACTGATGTATACATTTTTTAAAAATGCACACTTTCATCTCATATACACATTTTTGTAAGCAAGTCATAGCCAGAAAAGGGCATTGCAAAAGCTGGAGAACTGCAAATTTTGAAGGGTTGCTGCGCTTCAGTTCACTTGTTGTCTCAGGCAGTGCAAATCAGGTAGGTTTACATGGAAATGCAAACTGAACTTCATTTCTTTCCTGCCCCTGAAGGATGCTCAGTGATTTCAGTTTCCCATACAAATAGAGCTGAACTGCACTTAGCCTGGACTAAATATGTGGAACAAAGTGGAGCTACCCCTTTGATTTATTACTTCCTCACATTTTGCAACTTAAAAGGAGAGGGAAGGTAAGCAAAGAAGCTGTGTGTGCACATCCACACACACACAACACACACACACACACAACGTCCACAACTATGACACTGATGCACAACACATGCATACATACATACAAACACACACACACACAACGTATACATGTGCATCACATAAACAAAAGATGCACAACACACACAAATATTGATTTATTTAATAAGAATTGTACACAGCTTGATTGAAAAAACCCTCATGTTGTGCACATGTGTGCCAAACATGACACACGTGCGCAACACACGCCACATACATGCGCAACACACACAATACAAGAAACACAATGCACACAAACATGACACACAAACATGACACACATGCACAACACACACAGCAGACACACAGAACACACACAATGCACACAAACATGACTGACACAAGCACAACGTATGCAGACATGCAAGGCATGTCCATCACTTGCCTTATGCACACAGCAACAGTTGGGCAGGATATACCTAGGAACACAACACAGAACTCTGTTGTGTGCCTCTGCTTGTACTATTTTGATACCTACCTCAGTTCTCATCTTAATAATATCTAGAAACAATCACTTCAAGGTTCCGTCTTTTAACGTACTTTGATACTTTTTTCAGCATAGAGGTGTATTGCAAAATTCGGTAGAAGTGAGAAATGTCCTTCCCATCTTGTAACAGTCTGAAAGGTGAAAATTAGACTGCTTCACTTAAACCTGCAAACCAGATGAAATTCTCCTTTGCACCTAATTGTCAGGACAGCGTAAAGTCAACTGGAAAGAAAGTCTTCTGGTGCCGTGGGTCGCTGCATGATACCCCCTTGACAAGTTACCTTGATTGTACACTGCTGTCTGCTTGAAGTAACAGATGCCGCATCTATTCTTCTTTGTCATATGTTGGCGGATCTGAACTTAGTGACTTGAGGAAAGCTGAGCGCACCATTTTCCCGTGTCTTCTCTCCTCATCTATCAAAACCCGGCACCCCACACCATCTGCTAAAAGTCCGTCAAACTAGCATCAGCATCTCAAGGTCGCATCAGGGCCAAGAATTAGGCTGAGCATCGCCTTCCATTTCTCTCATCCCTAGAGACCTGCTTCCAGAAGTATCTCAGTGGTAGACCATCTGACCTGCATGCAAAAGGTCCCAGGTTCAATCCCTGGCACCTGCAGGTACAGCTGGGAGAGAACCTGACCTGAAATCCTGGAGCATCACTACCAGTCAGTATAGATGACCCATGACCCTGAGCTGCTAGACAAATCAATGATCGGACTCTGCAGAAGGCAGCTTCCTATGTCCCTATGTTAACTTCCAACAACTTCTCTTGATATTCTCATCTCTTCCTCGTGTGTCCACGTATCAGGCTTCAAGGACTCAGCTTCCTCCCCCCCTCCCTTTGGCAGTAGATAAGCAGAACAAAGCGAAAGGACTGTTTTACCATTTAGAGATTTTAATGATCACAGCGTGAGAACAAAGAATCCATTCCTAGGAATGAAGGTGCTCCCAATTAAGGCTTCCACCCACTCCCCCCCCCCTAGTCACCCACTTCACTTCTGTGTCTTGCAACCTGATCTCGCAACCACTGTGCTTTCTGTGCTGCCACCTTATCTGCTCTCCTTGACCGTGGGCTAGGCGGATGGACACTTTCCAGCGAGAGAGAATCTGTTAACTCTCTCTCTCCCAGTTCTTCTTCTCCTAGCTGTTCACCACCCAGATCTTCCCAACTTCTGTCTTCTGAACTATGTCCCTCTGCAAACCATTGTTCCAAATCTATACTGTCCCACTGGTCCTGGGAAGATTCAGGATCCTGAGCAGGAGCAGGGGGAGGGGGAGGGGAGGGGGAGGCTCCCACCATTCCTTCTCACTGTCCCTGACACCACCTGTCCCACCAAAGAAAGGCAAGGCATGTTTGGAAAGGGAGATTCTACTTCCTTCCAAAGGACAACTATAGCATCCATCTTTATAATAATATTTGTGAACCCACTAGCATTTCTAACATGCTGTTATACGAATGATCTGAACAGGAAATGCTACACTGCCCTACCAATCCTCAGCCTGGCCTCAGCCGTCCCTCACTTGCCTGCCTTCTTATTTACATCCAATCCAGGTAGTGGCACTGCCTGTGACAATGCCCTCCCGCTTAGTCTCAGTTCCGACCTTGTAGAACTCAGCAGGTGAGAAGAGGATGGGGACAAAAGCAGAATTAGTTGGCTCAGCCTGTCGTTAGCTCTGGCGCCACCTACTGGTGGTCTTCCTGCTTTCCGTCCAACCAGTCCCCATGTGTACCAACCATCACTGCTCTGTTCCTATGATTCAGAGACAGCTGTAACTATAACATTTAATCACTTAAAGGCACAGAGAAAGGCCTCTGATCTGTCTGTCTGTCTGTCTGTCTGTCTGTCTGTCTGTCTGTCTGTCTGTCTGTTTGTCTATACCAGACATCCCCAAACTGTGGCCCTCCAGATGTTTTGGCCTACAACTCCCATGATCCCTAGCTAACATGACCAGTGGTCAGGGATGATGGGAATTGTAGTCCAAAACATCTGGAGGGCCGAAGTTTGGGGATGCTTGGTCTATACCATAATACCACCTCCCATTATTGCATTAAGCACCACACATATAACAAAATATATGCATTCAGTTATTTTAATAGATCGCATTTACAGATGACTAGGCAAAACAAAAAACAAAACAAAAAACCCACCAGCAGCTCCCCCTCCCTGTACTACATAATTCACGCTGTCTGCAGCCGCAAAAATAGAAGTTGTATCATCTTACTATGGTCTGTGAAGTATGGAAAAACCTTAATTGAGCATAATCGCAATATGTTAGCAGCACATGTTATTTTTTCGATTCTTCTAATTTGATATCTTGAGATTTAGAAAAGGAAAGTGACTTCTGCTCCCCATTCCCTCCCCCATTATCCTGCTGAGCAGATGTTCGGTATCGACTTTCATAACCATTTATTTTCACAAGACATCTCCTCTCTTCAAGTACCCTTTCTAAGCCTTTCTAATGCATTTGACACTGGTGTTTGGGAATAGAATCCTCAAAGTGCCCTTTCCTTAAATTACACCAGCCTTCCCTATCCTGGCGCTCTCCAGATGCTGTTAGACTACAACGCCTGTCAGCCCCAGACAGCAGGGCCAGTGATTATTATTTTTGCATCATGTTTTACAAATGCACAGAAGAGCATTGCCCGCATCAGTAAAATGGAGAACAGCTACCTGGTAGAACATGCAGTTCTGGCCTTGAAGGACAAAGATTCTGTGCTGTTACAAGGCAGCTTAGAATGCCACACAGGGAGCAAAAAGTAGAGGGAAAGGCAGGGCAGAGGTCCTGGAGATAAAACTAAGATCCAGGGAATACGCAGCAGTGGAATGGGCTGGAACTCAGTGAAAGAGCATCTATTCTGGATGCAGGAAGTCCCAGGTTCAATCTTCAGCAACCCTAGGTAGGGGCTGGGAATGCCCCGTGCCTGTTAAACCCTGGAGAGTTGTCTGCCAGTCAGTGCAGACGGTTCTGAGCTAGAGAGACCCTTGGTCTGAAAAAGGCGGAGGAAAACAATGTGTAGAAAGGAAATCCCCATAAAAAAACCTGTGATTAAAAAATACTGCTGCCTTCCCCAGCACTTCTAATATTGGATAGCTTTAGTATACTCAGAAATCAAAAGTTTTGTGTCACATTTGTAGGAAATGTATACTTTTGGGGGCATTCTGCGAAGGCAGCTTCTTGTGTTCCTATGTGTGGTGGCTAATGCAAAGAAGGGAGGGAGGGAGGGAGGGAGGGAGGGAGGGAGGGAGGGAGGGAGGGAAAGAAAGAAAGAAAGAAAGAAAGAAAGAAAGAAAGAAAGAAAGAAAGAAAGAAAGAAAGAAAGAAAGAGGTTAAGTATCAGACTCCAAAGAGAAGTCAAGATGAGTACTGAGTAGGAATTTTGCTGTCTTGATTAGTGCAAATGGGCCCATCTCTATGACTTCACCCGACAAGACTAATGGACAGTCAGGGACTTGACAAAATAATGTTAATGTTCCTTAATGACTGGGGATGTGTTTAGCATGGAAATTGCTCCCACCTGCCTTTGGAGTGTGACCAGAACTAATGGAAGGGGTTCAGTTTTGACACAGAAGGAGAGAAAGCCTTGAATTTAGTGGGAACAGAAGGAACAGGCTGGGTGTCTAAAGGCTCCTCATGACCTGTTTGTTAAGCATTCACCCCTGTTGTATTGGCATAAGTCTCATCCGGAGGTTAAACGTTGTCCAGGTTTTATGTCTAGGCATTGCTCAGTGGCACAGCACACAATTTACTTACAGATGTTCAATCTCCAGCATCTCTACATACAGTTGGGGATATCATTTGCCCGAAACCCTGGAGAATGCTGCCAGTCAGAAAAGACAGTACCGAGCTAGATGGAGCATTGGCCTGACTCTGTATATGGCAATTTCCTGTGTTATTAAGCATTTGTTCTGGTTTGTTTGCAGAAAGGTTATATGAGCATTCATCCTGATTTGCTTGTGGGGCCTTTAGATGTCTTCTTGCTGATCATTCATTCACCTAACACTTTTCACTGCATTTCCCCATCACTTTCCTAACTGCGGAAAGTTTGTTTTTATTTTATTTTTAAGCATATATATGGCACTAGGGCAACAGAGCACTTCAGTCGCACAGATCTCACCTCAATTTCTGGTATGCCTTTGAATTCCTCCCCCCCCCCCCAAGTACTGAGAGTCTGGGAGCACGCTGAGTGCAGCCCTGGTTGATTTGGGGGGGTTGAAAAGAGGATTTTCAGTTGTTCTGCCTCCTGCAATGATCTGTTTACATCGGCTCTGCTCTGCTTGTATATTTGTAAATAAATATCATAAAGACACCATGAAGTCCCCACAGTGCCGTCTCATCAGGAAGAAAGTGAATCCAGTTGCGTTGCCCTTGGATGCATGATTGCTCGGGGAAGGGGAGAGCACTTTGCCATTATTATTTGTCCACCAGAATAAAAGCGCAGAAGACAAAGAGGGTGAAAAGAGGGAGAGCCATGAATCAAAGCCAGAGAGAGGGAACAACACAGGGGGACCAGGGGGGACTGCTGATAACCTCTGCGTAAATGTTAAAAGGAGGGAAATAAGTAAATAGCAGTTGGGAATCGAGGGATGAACAGGAGCAGGCAAGAGGGCGGAAGAGGAGAAATGGAAAGCAACAGAGTGAGGAACAGAGTGAACATCAATTCCACCACCGCAGCCAGAGGAACATAGGGGAAAGAGAGAAAGGTTTCCTAAAGACTGAACAGTGGAAAGGACAAAGATGGAATCAGCCTTCATTTAACAAGGGTGGACACTTGCAGACCCCCCAAGTGCCCCTATTTTCCAAGGGCAACCCCGTATTTAAATAATAATAATAATAATAATAATAATAATAATAATAATAATAATATATTATTTATACCCCTCCCATCTGGCTGGGTTCCCCCAGCCACTCTGGGCGGCTTCCAACCGAATATTAAAAACAGTACAGCATCAAACATTAAAAACTTCCCTAAACAGGGCCGCCTTCAGTTGTCTTCTTCTGAAAGTAAAATAGTTGCTTATTGCCTTGACACCTGCTAATTAATAATAATTTATTATTTAATAATAAAGTAATACAGAAGCGCTCCTACTTTCTGATTTGATCCCAGATGTCCCGCTTTTCCTTAGGACACCCCTAGTTACATCAGAGAAATGTTAGACAAAGTAAGAAAAGAATCGTGGAAGGAAAATAACAAACACGAGTACTTTAAAAGCGTATCCCTCCCTCGGGAATACACCTTGAACTAGTACAAGGTTATTGCATTCCAAATATGAGCTGAGTTGCCTAGAGGTCCTTGTCAGGACAAATTAAATACATGCAAAGGCTTAAGCAGGGTGTTGTGGGGTGGGCTTTTTTTGTTCTTGCTCTTTTTTGGCACATTACCTGCCGTTCGGCATAGCAAAAACTCAAGCAGAATAATCCGAAAGAGACAAGAGTTGGGGGAAATTCACACTGTGATCTTAAATCAACCTTGCAGTTTGGCACAAAGTGTCCTCCAGATTTAAAATATATACGTTTTAATAAATGCATGACATCTCCACTAAGGACAAGGAGAAGAGAGGCCCAGCGTTTTCATCAGCATAGCTTTAAATCTTTTGCAACTACGGCTGCCCAGGTGGCACCGTAATGCCAACTCATCAACAGGGAAATAAGCGTGCAGACTGTATTAGATTGCCTACCTGGGTGGTTCTGCCATTAAAAGGTATTTCTGGTAGTCCAATTGAGGCCATATATCTAATTCCCAGAGTGTTTTGGGGGAGCTTTTAGTTCATCCAGTTCCTCACGTTGACAGAACTACCTATATGTATTGATGGCTCTTTTGGTACTGCTGCTGAAGAGCATTGCTTTGTGATCCTTTCCCAGAGCTTGGGAGCATCTTCAGGCCACAGCACACCATTGCACAGTCTGTGGCTCAGTGGTAGAACATTTGCCTCGCATGCAGAAGGCCCCAGGCTCATTCCCTGGCTGGGAGAGACTTTTGCCTGAAACACTGGAGATCTGATACCAGTCAGTGTAGACAATACTGAACTAGTCTGCTTATGGTGCTGGAGGGGACTCTTGAGAGTCCCATGGACTGCAAGAAGATCAAACCTATCCATTCTGAAGGAAATCAGCCCCGAGTGCTCACTGGAAGGACAGATCCTGAATCTGAGGCTCCAATACTTTGGCCACCTCATGAGAAGAGAAGACTCCCTGGAAAAGACCCTGATGTTGGGAAAGATGGAGGGCACAAGGAGAAGGGGACGACAGAGGATGAGATGGTTGGACAGTGTTCTCAAAGCTACGAACATGAGTTTGACCAAGCTGCAGGAGGCAGTGGAAGACAGGAGTGCCTGGCGTGATCTGGTCCATGGGGTCACGAAGAGTCGGGCACGACTAAACGACTAAACAACAACAAATAAGGGAGTTTCTACATTCTTAACAAATGTCCAACACAGGATCACTCTGGGGCATTGCAGGCAATTCAATCAATCAAAATTTTATTGCATTAGCCGGTTGGCCATAGCACATAACACATAAAACATTAATAATAATTATAATAGTAATAATAATAGTGGTAACCTATTATACAGAACATATAAAACACTTACAAAACATTGGATATAAAAACATGTGATATAAAACAGAATTTGGTAAAAACTAGGGCGCATCATGTGTGTTTTGTCCACTGGGGAATGTTTAGTGAAATCCGCGTCTGGAGAAGGTTAGCCAGTCGAGAGAGCTCTGAGTTTCAGGGCCTGCAAGATATAGATGGCCGCTCCACGGGTAACCCTGGGGTTAGCGTCCACCAATAGAAATTTCATGCGGTCGTCTTCCAAGGCGATAAGCGAAGGGATTAGTATGAGGAGCCTTGGACATAACCTACAAGATCTACTCTAGATTCCTGCAGGCAATTAAAATGGCAGTTTCCTGGCCAGAAAGTGGTGCTTAGAGCACTCCTACTACCTAGCTGTCACCAGTGTCACATAAGGTCCAGCAGGACATGGCAGCGGAGACCCACTAGGAAACACTTTTACCAAAGCCCCCTCAGACTTGAAACTGGCCCAGAACATCTGTGATATGAATACTCCACTGGTGGCATTCCTAAGAATGTTCATTCACAAGCATGTACTGTGTTAACTGGGGTTTGGTTTCAGGTAAGTGTGATGGTCTGACTCATAGTCAGGCATCTTCCTTTGCACCTTTTTGCATGTGCTAGCCATCTGCTAGAACTGCCATCCAGACGATAAGGATCTCAAGAGATCATAAGGAAGACTATGGCTCAGTGGCAACACACCTGCTCAATGTGAAAATGACCCCCAATTCATTCCCCAGAACAGGGGTGAGAAATCTTTGGCCCACCAGGTGTTCCTAAGCTACACCTCTCATCATCCCCAGATGCATAGCTGCCAAGTTTTCCATTTTCTCGCGAGGAAGCCTATTCAGCATAAGGGGAAATCCCTTTAAAAAAGGGATAACTTGGCAGCTATGCCCAGATGTTGGCCATGCTGGCTGGGGTTGATGGAATCCAGCAACATCTGGAGGGCCACAGGTTCCTCATGCCAGCTCTAGAATTCCTAGTTAGAGCTGCATAAAAATGGCAAGTCATAATTCTTCATTTATTTGTGGGCAGGGACATCGCAGGGACCATTTCACCAAATTTCTCCAAGAGGAGGAGGAATTCTACAAAGCAGCTTTCCCCACAAAAAAATATAGTGGGTTGGGTTTTTTTAAGCAGCTCCGATTTGGGTAGCTGGTACCTGCATTAACACTTCTCTTGCGCCGAAGAGAAGCACAATTTCCCATCTCTTCAGTAGGCTAAGCTGAGAAAGAGAGACTGCCCTAACCTTTAACAAGGGCAGTGCCCTTGGTTAATAGCAAAGGGGAGCCCTGTCCTCGTGTTAGCACAGCCGCCATTTCCCTTGGTGCCGTAAGCGCTGTGCTCACAGCTTTGAAAGTGGCCGTTTCTTCTTTAATCTGGGGCATCCTTTCTGATGTGTTTAGCACATTCAGAAATGTTAAGAGCAACTGGAAGGGAAAGGGGGAGAAATCCTCAGGAAGAATTAAAAGGTGGATATAAGAAAAAAATGACTTCTCAAGGTAGACATAAAGAAATGGGAACCATTCCAGAATGTCTGAGTGGGGAGGACAAATGCTAAAGTTGGGCTGACTGATCTTATACTCTCTGTGATTGTGTTTGCATTGACGAATAAAGACTTCCCACCATTTTAGGGGACAAAGGCTGCAATCCTAACCCCACTTACTTATTGAGTGGGTAAGTTGAATTCAGTAGTACTTATTGGTAGCCATGTGTAAACCAATGAATTGACAAAGCTGCGTTTTGATCTGTGGCCACATTTGCAATGCAATCCTTTACATGGCTACTCAAAAGTAAGCTGCACTGAGTACAGCATTGTAGCTGGAGCCTCCGAAAGGACTTACCTACGTGCACTTGCTGTGGTCTTCCAGATGTTCTGCATTACAGCTCCCATCATCCCTAACCATTGGACTGTGGGTGATGGGAATTGGAGTCCAAAAACACCTGGAGGACCCCATCCCTGTGCTAGAGAGTAAACCCCACAGTACAAAGTAGGACTTGCTTCTGAGTAGGGTTGCTTGAAGAGTTCAATCAATTCACATATCAATTAACTGGATCTACACCTCCCACTCTAGCATGCGAGTTGGAATGCAGCTGTCCACTGGAATTCGCACTGCTCCAAATCTTGTGATACAGATTGATTTGATTTGGTATACAGTCATACCTTGACATCCGAAGGCTTCGACTTCCGAAGGTTTCGACTTCTGAAGTCAAAGCCTCCGGAAGTCCTCCCGGAGCGCACGTTCTGCGCATGCGTCGTAGCAGCGCTTCGACAACCGAAAACCTCAACTTACGAAGACGACTGCAAAACGGATCGTCTTCGTAAGTCGAGGTACCACTGTATTGTATTTCTATGCCACTTTTCATTCAAATGAATATCAAAGCGGCTTACAATCAAGAAATAACAGTAACATAGCAAAACAGAACAGAACATCACAAATACAGCATGAATCATATAAAATTATTAACAAATCATCGAAAAGTAAGCTGAACATCACAATTACAGCAAAAGTCGTATTATATGATTAACAAATCAATGTGGCATTTATAATAGCAACATTAACAAAACAGTAACTTGAAAAAAAATAAGCTAAGCACAGTTAACTTCATGCAACGCTTTCCACACATCCAAGTCTATACTTGGTCGGAGTTGGGGAGAGGGTACCATGTTCTGCTTTGTACCAAGAAGCAAAATGTGTGGGGCCTGAGCTCTCAGGGGCGGCGGGGGCAGCGGGGTGGTGGTGCAGCAAAACAGGTCTAGAAACTTATCTTGAAACAGCAGGCATTGCATAATACATATTAAGAGAGAAAATGCATGCAAAATTCCTATTTAAATACACATTTAAATGCAAATCAGGAAGATTTAAAAACTAAAACAGATTGATATAGAAATGGAACAGAATGGACCTATGGGTGAGCAGATGTGAATACGACACAGGTCAGAAAGAGATTTATTTATCCATTCCTCCTTCTGAGTAAGCATCGCTGCTGTAAAGCATGGGAGAGAAACTTCAGTGCAAACTGTGGCCCTCCAAGCATCTCTGATTGGCCCTCAAGATTCTCCCCACACCACCACCAGACAGTCACACACCCATCTCTCCAGACCACCCCTCTTCCCAGTCCTGCATCATACTTTTCTTGAGGGTTGTCTGTTTTGTTTTTGTAGTCTGATTGGGTTGAGTCCTTGCTTGCCTGGATGGGAATTGGTGGTGGTGGTGTGTGTGTGTGTATGTGTGGTAAGTAGCCTACTGTTAAAAACAAAATTCACATTTCTTGCCCCACATTCTTCGCCTCTGGTTCTGCCCAACGCTAGCTTGTTACCCGCAGAAGGGAAGGCGGCCCTCAGGCTGAGACAGGTTTGGAACAATGAGTTATACAAACCATCATGATACTTGCAGGATAACTGTTTCTTGCACGCATTATTTTCTCCCTCCTTCAGTTTTCCTCTTTCTGAGTTCTTTCATTTCTGCAGTGCTTTTCAGAATCATCGCTCTTATACTCTCTCCTAGCCTGCACACCAGTTAGCCATTTCAAGCATTTAACACTGGATGATGTTCAATTTTCAGTAACAGGCTGCCATCTGTAAAACAGAAGGATAAAATGGCTGCAGATCTCATTGGGACACCCGGGTGGAAAATAGATGTTTTTAAACTGTTTTAGATTTCACTTCCTTTTGTTGCCAACCTTATACAATAGGCAGTGAACCATTCAACCATTCCTCATAATGCTTGGTTTCCAGACGCTTGATCATCTTGGTCACTCTGCTCAGCACATGTTCCAGCTTGTCAATATCCTTCTTAAATTGTGGTGCCCAGAACTCCAGGTGTGGTCTGAGCAAGGCAGAATAGAGTGGCAATATTACTACCCTTGATCTGGACACTATATGTACTTGTGTTGATGTAGCCTAGAATAGAATTAGTTTTTTTCTTTTCTTTTCTGCTTCATCACACCGTTGACCCATGTTAAGCTTGTGGTCTACTAAGACCTCTAGATCCTTTTCACATGTACTACTGGCAAGTTAAGTGTCCCCCCATCTGATATTTGTGCAGCTGGTTATTCCTGCCTAAGTGTAGAATTTTAATTTTGTCCCTATTGAAATTCATTTTGTTAGTTTGGGCCCAGTTCACCAATCTGTTAAGGTCATCTTGAATCCTGATTGTGTCATCTATGGCATTAGCTACCCCTCCCAGTTTGCCATCGTCTGCAAATTTGATGAGCAAGCCCTCAATTCCTTCATCCAAGTCATAAAGACGTTGAACAACAGGCCCAGGACAGTACCTTGCAGCACCCCACTTGTCATTTTCCTCCAGGATGATGAGGAACCATTAGTAAGCACTCTTTGGCTTCAGTCAGTCAACCAGCTACAAATCCACTTAACAGCTACTTCGTCCAGCCCATATTTTACCAGCTTCTCTGCAAGAATGAGGGCTTTTTCAAATACCTTACTGAAATCAACATACACTCCATCCACAGCATTCTTCTGATCCACCAAGCTGCTAACTCTATCAATAAAATAAATGAGATTCATCTGGCATGACTTCTTTTTGAGAAACCCACTCTGAGTCTTCGTAATTACAGCATCGTCTTCTAAGTGCTCAAAGACCAACTGTTTAATTTTCTGTTCTAGGACTTTTCCTGATATCAGTGTCAAGCTGACCAGTTGATAGTTACCTGGGTCTTCTTCTTTTTCCTTTTTTGAAGATGGAGACAACACCTGCCCAACCCCAGTCTGCAAGGACCACACACATTCTCCAAGAATTCTCAAAGGTTATAGACAGAGGATCTGAGATTACATCCGCAAGCCCTTACCACCTTGTTCCCTATCTTGGGCTGCAGCTCCCTCCTTACATCATTTATTCTGTTATCAGCAGGTTGGGCATGGCTTTCCTTTTGGGTGAAGACAAAGGCAAAGTAGTGTCAGGATGCTATCAGCAGCTCCCGGCTGGTTGCCCAGGAAAGTATAAAGACAAGGGAAAGTTTCTTACCATCCTTTTTTATTTCAGTCTTTAGAGAGAGAGGGGCTATAGAACCCAGCCTCTTGGATAATGGTGTTGTCCCGAGTGAATCTCCACACATCCCGTCTCTCCCACTTCCTCATTCATCACTCTCATTGTCTCTTCTACGAGTGCTGCTACATGCCCTTTGTCTTTGAGATCTTTGCTCTCCTACTTTTAAGGCTTGCCAGGTTCTGGGAAATGGAGGATCAGGAATGCTTTCTAGTGATAACGTGTCAGCTGAGTGTTATTCCTGCTGTCCCATGATTTTCCAGTTTTCCCCTCATCTGCCTCTGAGATGCTACCTCCCTCAAACCCCTGTTGTAAATCTATATTGTCTTCCTCTTCCTCCTCCCTGGAAGGGTCAGGATGGGGAGGCAGTCTCCACCATTCCTCTTCTGCCCAGTCCCTGACAAGTAGGTGTTGAGAAGTTCTGCCATCTCTCTGTCACCCAATAGCCAGAGGTGGTTTTAGGGCAGTGCAACTGGTTTGGCTGAGCTGAATGCCATGCTGCAGGGTGCACCACAACAATGCTGTAGAATGGAGTGGGCTTTTGTTTTTGTTTTGCAGAATTTAGCATCACACTGGGCACCGCTGAAATTTGAGATCGCGAAGTCCACCACTGAAATAGCATTTCTACGTCTTCTCCATGCACGGGACTTACTACTTGCTTGCTCTTCTTCTTCCTTCAAACATAGCTAAAGAAACCTTTTATTTTTAACCTCTCTTGCAAATCTGAGCTCATTCTGAGTTTTGGCCTGCCCGATCTTCTCCAATTTGCTTAGCTAATATCCTTAAGTAACTGCCTTTATTTTTTCCCCCAAAATGATTCACTGAACTTTATTAATCCTGAGAAATCTGAAGGTGGAGGGTAGCTGGGAGTGGGATCAGCCAACATCACATGCTACCACAACAGGCTCTTAAATGATTGAGAAGTGACATCACTTCCAAAGTGAGTGGAGAGAATGCCATGCTGCTCCGGTTGCACAAAACCTTAGAAAACTGTTCAGAGAAGTCCAGCTTGTGTATATGCTGATGCCTTTATGCTGTTTCTGTTATGGAGCTCACTGGCTTGAATCATGAGTTGCATTTCCATGAGAAGCTGACGTCCCCGCTATCAGAACCTTCCAGAAAAAGCCTGCCTGTTGCGGTTGTGTATAATCTCTTTCCCTTTAGAAACATTACTGCATATACTATGCCAACAGCTGGTCTTTTTGGGCAAGTGGGGTACTGCCCCACTGACCACAGTCCACCTTTAGTTAGCCCCAACTGAACAGCCTTCTTGCTGCCTGCCAGTCTAAGGGGCTGTCAGCTTCCCCCTCCTTAGTCACAGTGTTGACTTTTATAGTACTCAGTTGGGAGGAGGATGGGGACAAAAGTAGAATTAGTTGGCTCTGCCTTTCATTGGCTGCTTTGCAAGTCATTGGCTCTGGCTCCGCCTACTGTTGGTCTTCCTGTCTTCCACCTCACCAGTCCCAATGGGAACCAGCCAGCACTGATCTTGATCTCCCATTTGGTTGATGAGCAAATTGCTGTTCTTGCATAGAGTGATGTGTCTTTCTGCCTCTCCTCTCTCAGCCTCCAAAACTGTCAATCTATAATCCGACTTCCACACAAAGACACTTCAGTGATCCAGTTTATTTTCAGCTGGAACTCACCAGAACTGAGTTCCAGCCCCTGTTTTTCTAGAAAAATAGCACTGAGTATCTCCCATAGGGAAAAGCGAAACCAAGCCCTGATTACCAAACTTCTCTACTTCCAGGAGAGTCCATCCGTTGATAAACTCATCCATAAGAAAAGCAGGACAGTTGACCTACCTGAACCATTGTGAGAAGCTCCAGCATTCCTATTGGATCCATCAATCCCCTTCCGACCAAACACTTCAAGGAAGGGCCATAACTCAGTGGCAGGGAAACTGCTTGGTATACAGAAGGTCCTAAGTTCGATCCCCAGCATCTCCAGGTAGGACTGGGAGACACCTGTTTCTGAAACTCTGAAAAGTTGCTGCCAGTCACTGTAGACAATACTGAAGTAGATGGACTGTTGGCCTGAGGCAGCTTCAGATGTCCCCAAACCTCATTCTTCCAGTCAAGAATCACAGAGCTGTAAGGGGACTGATTTCACAGGTGACATCCAGACTAAACCCCCCCCCCCAAAAGTTACAGCATGTGCCTGTAAATAGGTACTTTGAGATGACTAAAAATTAAAATTCGCAGATTAATCCGGAAAGGTAGAGAATAGCTATGGGCAAAACACATTCAAGTGATGCAGACTGAAGGGAGTTACAGAGAGATTTGTCCATCCTTATCCATGTGGCACACCATCCCAGATGATTTAGCTGGAGCAATGGGAAGCAGATAAATTTCAGAATACATATATATTTAATCAACTCTATCACATGAAAGTGAGGGTGGCACTATATGACTCCTTATTTACATAACTCTTGGCTGTTTACATAAAATGCAGGGAAGAGGCACCATTTACATAAAGAGGCGTGATTGTGTAACAACCCCCTTTGAAGTGCGGTGGAAATGATGATGCATTCTTTTGAATAAAAAGGAAGATTCACCTGGCCTCTTTGCTTTGAGTTTTGTAAGGTGGGGCTGAGTGGAGGACACAGGAGCTTTTGTATAGTGAGAGACATGCCAAGGCCGCAAGCCAGAGACCCATTTCAGGTGTGCTCACAGACTTCTGTAGTTCCCTCCAGCTCTTTTTGACTACTACTCACATCATTCATGGCTGGGATGCTTGCTGTGGCTGATAGGTACTGGAGTCTATATTATTATTATTATTATTATTATTATTATTATTATTATTATTTATACCCCGCCCATCTGGCTGGGCTTACTTAAACCTTCATTTCCGTTGGACTGACGAAACTGTTCCTCTGTTGTCCCCTTGTGGTGGCTGTGTGTTCTCTGCATAAATGGGGCCGCCCAATGGGACCATGTGTCACTCATCCTGAAAGTGTGGCACTGGACGCTGCAATTGGCAGGTGAGGCCTTGGTAGTGGTCCTGCCACTGGGGGCTGCCCAGTTGGTATTGACCCGTGACAGGGCTTTCTCAGGCCACATTCGCACCACATATTTAAAGCACTGTGGTGCTACTTTAAACCATCATGGCTTCCCCCCAAAGAATTATGGGAGCTGTAGTTTATTAAAGATGTTGAGAGTTCCTAGGAGGCCTCCATTTCTCTCACTACAGTTCCCAGCGTTCCATAGGAAGAGGGATTGGTTGTTAAACAACTCTGGGAACTGTTGCTGCATGGAGGGAATAGGAGCCACCTAAAAACTCTCAGCTCCCATAATTATTTGGGGAAAGCCATGACTGTTTAAAGTGGCACCATAGAGTTTTAATCGTATGATGTGGCAGGCAAACATCTTCTCCCTCTACGATGAGTTGCATTGCATTTATATTTTAATGATTATTTCTACATTTGCATCCATACACATAGATTAACATATGGAAATTTTACAGGAATCTATGTGCTCATTTTGTCCTCTTTTTTAATTTTATTTTTTATAGCCTTTTCTTCCAATAGAAAGGGATACAGAACTCCAGACAACTAATTACACGATTCAATTAAATAAATATATGATTGCATCCAGCTAATTTCCTGGTACACCCAGTGAAATTAATGGGCCTGAGTTAGTTGTGTCCATTAATTTCAAATGGTCTATTCTGAGTAGGGCTAACATTGGATCCAACCCATACCTCTTTATATAAGAATGCGAAGAAATGAAATTGTATGCTTTATTTAATTTTCTCTCTCTTTTTTGGTCATCAGACTCTGGAGAGCTACCCCGAGACAGAATAGAGTAAATAATAGGGAACCTCTGGCCCTTCAGAAGTTCTGGGACTCCAAATCCCATCAGTTACACCCAGCATAGTCAATAGGCAGGATGATGGGAGTTGTAGTCCAAAGACACCCGAAGGACTACAAGTTCTCCATCCCACCCAGTGCCAGAGCTCCACTCCAAACTAGGAAGCTGAGACTTGCCTCGGCTCTATTTCCCAGACGTTCTTACTCTCTGCCATGTGGTAGACACCACTTCCCATCTAACAAGCCAACTGCCCCCACAGCAGTAACAGTGAAGGGTGAGCATTTAGGTGGCTTGCCGAGACAGCTCCACAGCCTTATTGACAAAGTAAGGATGTTAAAACATCTCTGCAATTTAAAGATTTAGGATTACGGTGCCAGTGTGCAAATATACTTTTAGTAGTTCTCATTCCGTGGATCTTTACAACCACCCTCCCCGGTTAGGTCATCAATCTTCCTGTTTTGCGTACCAGAGGACTGTTGCACTCTGACCTGCACAAACACAATTTAGAGCCCCGTTGATTCTCTCCCAGGTTTTCTGCGCCATTGCTGTCGAGACAGCCTCCGGTTAAATCAACTTAAAACTCAGAGCAGCCCAGTGATAAACTCATAACACAGACGAGCCTTCAAAGATCTCGTTTCTCTCCTTCGTTCCCATTCCATGCATGCTGGCAATGTTTTCCAGCCTTTAATTACGGCTGCATCCTGGTTGTTTGTCATGGCTAAGTGCATTAATCTTTATTTTGCTTAAGGAAGGGTAGACTGAAATTCAATAATGGGACTGTTGTCTGGTAGGAACCAGGGTGATTTATGGCCCATTGGTAGCAGTGATTTATGAGGCTGGTGCTTTGAGAAGAGAAAGTGACTCTGACTGTGGGGGTGAATTATGGCCCACGGTTTGACCACAAAACATCTTAAGTATCTGTAAAAATACAGTTGACAGCTTGGAGGGACTGATGGAAACAGAGACAAGGAGGGATAATGCCGCATAATAAACAGAGATGGACCAATTAGTTCAGAATAAATCAGAACTAGATCAAAGCATGGTCTGGATCATGAACTCAGATAAAACTTTTTTGAAAAAAAATTCTCAACCAAACACCTGCTGACACGGACTTTGGCAGCATCCCCTGATAACATCAGTGAGATTGAATGTGGACGGGTTTAGTTGTTGATTTTAAATCAGGCCCATACTTTGCGAAAATGCTTTTGCTCTAGTGGCATAGCTGAACAAGGCAACCTGGTCATAGGGAAACAGTTGCATTTGTTGTGCACTATTTGGAAAGGTAACCTTCCTGGTGGGTTAGAAAGCAAGCGCGATTCTTGCTGGGGCTGATGGGAAATGAGGGTCAGGAGCTGCTAGGATTTGTGGACGGCTGTCCCATGTGGTGAGACATTCAGGAGGCAACTTCTCGGTGAAGTACCCTCAGGCCCTGGCTTTCTGTTCCAGATGAGCTTTACTTGATCAAGTTTTGAACATTGGAAGCTGCCTTAGACTGCGTCAGGTGATTGGCCCGTCTAGTTCTGTATCGTCGACACCGATTGGTAGAAGTTATCCAGGGTTTTAGGCAGACCTACTGGAAATGTTTGGAATTGAACCGGGGACCTTCTGCATGCTTACCACTGAGCTACAGGTTTTTTGAGCTCTGGTGTATTCCTGTATTCTTTAGTCTTGCCTTCTGGCATGCTCAGTTCTGTCTCTTTTGGTCCAGGGCACCCCTGATGGGAAGGTTCAGAATTTGGAGTGAGGGAGACTGTAGAGCACCTCCAAAAGTTTCGGTGGAGGACAAACAGCATTTGGGTCATTGCATCAAGGGATTGGTTGAGGGGTCCTTTTAATCACTCAATGATGTCTTCCAGGTGAGGGGAATCCACTACTCTTAAAGATGATTGATAAAGGCCCAGGAGGGATTTGGTTGCTCATTAAGAGATGTTTGTACAACTCAATGGGTCTCACTTTTTCCACATTCTGATGAGAGGCGATCTGAATAATTTTTTCCCCCGTGTGTGTGTGTGTGTGTGTGTGTGAAGATTAGAATAGTTTGACGTGGGGAAAGTGCTCAACACAAAATGAATCCGAGTCTTGAAATGTATGTTCTGCCCGTACATCCGTACATCAGTAGGACAGATTGTGTTCTGAATAATGCATTTTATAAAGCAAGAGTTCTAAATAACTCAGGAGGAAGGGAGGAAGGAACAGTGTCATGTGCGCAGGGCAATTAAAAGGCATTTTGCAGATGGCATCTGATCTACCTCTGAATAACATCTATTATGTACACGGAGATCCAATCACATTAGTATTTATGGGACCACACACTTGAATCAAGAAGCAAGCGGGAACAGTGCCTGAACTGGCGATGTTGAAAAAGTAGGGAAATTTCCAGGCTGCTGTCCTGCAATTGCTTATGGAAGTCTTTGCCAGGGACTGTCTCCGTTGCCTTCGTTGTGACTTCTGTACAGGAGGGGTACACAGTTGACCTTTCAAAGGAAAGGCACAGATACCAAGTCAGTGTTTCCCACATGGCTGCAGTATGTGGTCTGGGGAGATGTACCAATGGAACAGAAGTGCTAAATCCTTCCCACTGCAAAAATATACCTTTAGTCATTTCTACACCACCACTTTCCAAAAGGTTTCCAGTCTCCTCCACCACCACAGTCCAAAAATAGGAAAGAAAATCTGGTTGTGGAGGAAATGACCTCAGATTTGGACTATAGCTCCCATCACCTCCAACAATTATCTATGTTGGCTGGCTGGAGCTGATGGGAAAGGTAGTTCAAAACTTATAGAGGGCACCTTGTTGGCAGCATTCAAAATTCGCCAGGTGCCAGGCACATTTTGCACCTGGCTTTCGGCCACTTGCGACCAAGTGAAGATGCCCAGGTGCCAGGATGATGCCTGATGTCTCCACCACCTGGAGGTGCATGCCTGGGGATCCTTGGAACCTGACATTAGCAACACAACCTGTAGAATTCTATTCATTATATTTTATCTGCACAATCAGAATGAAATTCAGCAAGCAAAAAGCCGTATTGGGGGAAAAAACCCCACTTTAGAGTTGTCTGGCCCCCAAAAGGCAACTAGGCATTCTGTTTTGGTGACTATAACCCTGGTTTAAGGAATCATTTGACACCTTGATATGTCTGAATTTCTAACACTGCTTGTTGGCTGCCCCTGAATTAAGCCTTTTTGGTGCAGCTTTGAGGCTGCATTCCTATAACACATTATTAAGCCAATTTGCAAGCTCGGTTTGATATAAGAAACCACTGGTGGGAAAGGAAGCAGATTTTGTGGGAGTGCCATTGATCAGTACTTCACATGTTGGAGGTGCCTTGAATTTACTGTTGGGACCTTCAGATTCCCATTTCCCTTCCCAGCCCATGATTGAGTTGCTCAAAACAGTTCACTGTTTGAATTGGGAATGAGTGACTTTGACCAGTTCTGCTGTCTTACTATTCCACTGTTCCTTTATGCCAGTGATTGTGAACCTATGACACGCCTGTCAGACTGACACGCAGAGCCCTCACTGCTGGCACGCGCCTCATCGGCCCATTCGTGCTTAGTTCTCCCGCTCCTCCTCACGCTACAGCTCGTCTCCGTTGTTTGTTAAAACCTAGATCCCTTTTTGTTGTTGTTGTTGCTGGTAACCAGAGATTGGTTTTTTAACCCTTTCTGTGCTGTTTTTCTGGCTCTTTGGCAGATGATGATTGGGTGTAACAGCGTTGATTTTTTAACCCATTCTGTGCTGGTTTTTTGGCGCTTTGGCAGACTATGTCGGTGCTGCGTGTTAGTTCCAGCGAAGGTATTATTCATCATTTATTTCTGTTCTCTTCCCCCCCCCCCAAAAAAGCGCAGCAGCTTTGGGGCATCCACCCCAAAAAAGCAAAGCAACTTTTGCACCCCCCAAAAACCCTCCAAAACTTTGGTCAGCAGCTCCCCCCAAAAAGCTCAACAACCCTGGGCACTTTGTGATAAATAAGGGGCTTTTGGTTTGGTTAAATAATTAGTTTTTGGTTTATTAAATACAGTTATATATTACAATTATACATTTTTGTTATTTAAACTATAAATATCGCAAAATTGTGGTTTTTTTTTCTTGAAGTGACACATCACCCGAGTTATGCACGGTTTTTTCGTGAATTTTGACACACCAAGATCAAAAGGTTGCCCATCACTGCCTTATGCCTTGGGTTCTGCTCCAGTTGTCTTCTGACAAGGAGAGAGAGAGAGAGAGAGAGAGAGAGAGAGAGAGAGAGAGAGAGAGAGAGAGAGAGAGAGAGAAATAGAATGCAGATTATGGATGTTACACACACCTACAAAGAGGGAGGGGGGTAATGTCAAACAAGGAGAAAATTATTCCTTTGAAGCAGCAATCCTAAAGAGCAGGGGGATAAAGAAATCGAAGGGAGTTGAACTGTTGGTTCCTAGGCTGAGGAGAATGAGCACGGATACATTTCTCCTGTCTGTCTCCCAACAGAGGTCATCATACAGGGTGACCAAAGCAGTTTCTGTGCTGAAACTGGGACCCAGCTGCCATACTAACATGCTGTCCCTGTAAGGCTGCCCAGGAGGGAATGTGGCCCTCATGGCCTAATAGGATTTTGGCAAGAATAACATTGGCTATTGCTATTCACATGGAAAGATGCTATAACAATGGGGAAATAATGGTTGACTGTAGACCCGAGAGACAGAGATGCTAAATGTTCAGAGCAGAAGTGGGCTCTTTCCTTATTCTTCTCTGCTACATTTCATTTAAAATAGCAATAACTTCGGTTGCTAAGTTATTAAGAAAAGGAGAGGGGAGGGAAAGGGAAGAAAGTTCTGCTATACTGGGTTTTATAATTATAATCCATACAGGTTTAGCCATGTGAAATGTTGTAGTCATGTCACATTAAGAAGGAGCTGTGGAAGTTGGGGAAGGGGAGTCATTAAAATACTAAAAGGGATGTATAGAGCTGGTGTGTGAGAGAGAGGGGGGAGAGGGGGGGAAGAATGTATGTGTACATACCAAAATAGGTCTTGAGTCAGAACATAAATCCCTTTCAGATGGCTTGCACCTGAGGAGACTTCAAAAGTTACCCTTTGAAGTTTTGGAGAGTCCTTTTGAAGTTGTGAAATATGCAAAGATATTCAGTTTCATTAAGTGGTTTCCTAAATTGTGGAAGGGGTGTGGGGAGAGAGAGAGAGAGAGAGAGAAAGAAAGAAAGAAAGAAAGAAAGAAGGATGGTGCTTGATTATATTTTGAAAAGGGATTTGATAGTTTTTAGGTTAATGAAGTCTTTTTTTTATTAAAAAAGCACACCCTTCCTTCTCTCATAACATAAAAATCATGGACATCCAATGAAGCTGAACATTGGAAGATTCAGGACAGATAAAATAAAGCCCTCCATGCAGTGTGCAGTAGAAGTTGCTCCCACAGGAGGCAGTGATGGCCGCCATCTTGGATGACTTCAAAAGAGGATTAGACAAATACATGGAGGAGAAGGGTATCAATGGCTACAAGCCACAATGTCACAGAGCATCCATGCTCATGAATACCAATTGCTGGAAACTACAGGAGTAGGGAGTGTTTTTTGTGCTCCGATCCTGTTTTTACAGGCTCTGATCCTGTTTTTACAGGCATTTGGTTGGCCACTGGGAGAACAAGATCAGGCATCCCCAAACTGCGGCCCTCCAGATGTTTTGGCCTACAACTCCCATGATCCCTAGCTAACAGGACCAGTGGTTGGGGAAGATGGGAATTGTAGTCCAAAACATCTGGAGGGCCGAAGTTTGGGGATGCCTGAACAAGATGCTGGACTAGATGGGCCATTGGCCTGAAGTTCTTACATTCTTAAAGAAACAAACAAACAAACAAACAATCTGGTTGCAACTAGGCATTTCTTTCTGTTCCACCTCATATTCGTCATCTGCAATGCTGTTCTGCTTTCACTGCCTCTGCCTCTATCCACTGTGGTGAAATTTTACATAATGAATGGATGATGTTCCAATGAATGGATGGTGCCATCATCACGTTATCCCACCCCATTCATTTCACTGCAAAGGAAACACGATGCAAACGGTGGTGAGGTGTCATCAGTTACATAACATTTGTAGACTGAAAATAACAGCAAATACCAACCACATGATTTCAGGGGCAAAGAAACAAACACAGGGAATTTCCGCCCCTGTTTAATTTTTGCCAGAATTCTCAAGTTGCAGCTGTTTTGTGTCCCCCCGCCCCCCTTTTAATACCCAAACATTAAAATTCTGGGTTGGAGTTTCAGTTTCTGCTCATGGCACAAACATGAAGGAATGGACTTAGCTGAGATTCCTGCATTGCAAGGGTTTGGATTAGTGCCCCTTCCAACTCTAAACATTCTATAGTTCTATGATTCCCTTCAAATGTTGTTAGACTACAACTCCCATCGTTAGAATTGCTCCATAGCTTTTCACATCTTCATTCTTATTGACAGGTAATTACAGGGCTGCCTTAAACAGTGCTTAATGAACTGTTTTAGTGTTTTCTCATAGATGTGAATCACTGAAGGCGCGGCTGCTCCTTTTCCAGCATGGTGCTTGCGCACACAATCATTGCCAATAACTTGAAACACACTACCTTTCACAGAGGGGAGCGAAATGTCCTAGGAAATTGCCGCCCTCAAAATTTTCACGTGTAGATTTCCCTGGATGTTTGTGGCTGCTCATTCACTGGCCTGAATGAATCACTCAGTCGTTTTTCTTATACATCGTGTCAAATCGGTGACAGACATAAACAGTACATACCACCTTATCCAATTCAATATTTAAATACAACTAATGTGAGTGGTTGCTTAGGCATTGGTTCCCCAGCCATCTGTCCCCCGCCTGGGACAGATCTGACTCCCCTAGCATACTGGGGAAGCCAGGATAGGTAAGCACCCTCTGAGAGAGGCCGGGGCAGGGCCACCAAGCCCTTAACCTCTCCCCCAGGTGCTCCCCGAGGCTCATGCGCGGTCCTAGCCCCTACCGGGGGTACGGACAAACATGTGAAGCCCCAGAATTCCTTTAATGGAATACCCCTAAAGGCAGCAGCAATTTTGAGGGGCAGGCCCAGCCAAAATCCGTACCCCTCCACCATCCAATTTGAACCAATGCCTAACCGCAACCTTACAAGTTGTGACAGTTTGCTATGTAGTAGGCAAAAACCACAAGGCACCAGCCAATCAGCCAAGTGGCAAAATTCCTACTAGGCCCCCGCATCAAAACGGACGACCCCATGACAGGCACAGCAACGTCGTGCGCAAACAACCCCTAAATATAGGGAGGGCGGGCGGGAGATCCATTGCAAGCACCAAAAGTGAAACCGCAAGCTGCTTGCTCAGTATATATAGGCTGTGGCTGTCAATCAAATAAGTTGCAATGTAACATTTTCCCCAGCAACAACACCCCAGTGGCCACCCAAACTGACCCACTCAACAAACCAGGGAATGTCTTGTTAACCCTTCCGCAACCCATGCTCTCCTTAAGGGGAGAACCTGCTTTGTAAATAAGCTGCAGTCATATGGCCTCAGCAAAAATACTGCCTGTTGTTCCACAAATGATGCTTTTATGAGCTCTGCTCAGGTTCACACATTCACCTTTGTGTGAAGAGGGCAATGGGTTCATATGGACTAGCTCCAGCCCCTCAGGAGATCTTTGCTCACTGAGCATAAAGGTCTGAAGAGAGCTTAATGTTGCTAGAAGGCTCCCTGCTATCATGGACCCTGTACTATCAGGTTCCCTGATTGTTTGGAGGTATTTATCTGACCATTCTTAGAAGTCCCTCTCAGACTTTCCTACGCAATACAGAAAGGTCAGAACCCCCACATTTTTTTCCCATGTGTTGCTTGAATGCCTGAATTAGAGTCATAGGCTTCAGTGGTGCCTTATAGTCCATCTAGTTCCAACTAGGGATGGGCAAATCTCTCCACTGTGGCTTCTCTGTTTCTCATTTTTGAATCAGTTTGCAAAAAATATTTTTAAAAAACCTTTGCTCAAAAATAGAAAGCATTTTCATGCAGACATTGTGCACACTTCTGCCCTAAACATGTTTTTACAAACCATTTCCTAAACACGGTGTGCATCTGCATGTTATTTTAACCAAAATATGCACCTTTGTGTTTACATACACTAATAAACACCCCTTTTTTGCATTTTTGGCTGGAGAACATTCTTTGCAAGATTCAGAGAAGTGTGGATTTTGAAAGGTAGCTGTGCTTTTGTTTGCCTATTGGTCTGGAAAGTGTGAATTAGGTAGGTTCGCCCTCCCCAATGCTCCCCCATCCTAATTTTGGTCTCTTGCTCAGCTCAATAAATCCAGAGGTAAAAACATCCTCCACAGATCACTCAGCAAATATATCAAAGAGCATTTAACAATGTGCATTTTGAATGTGTGTGTGTATCTCTTTGTGTGTGTATACACACAGATCCATCACCATCATATTTCTATGCTGACAGGCCTTTTCAGCTGTTTAATTAGGACCATGGAATCATAGAACTGCAGAGCTGGGAGATACCCCCAAGGGTCATTGAGTCCAACCGCTACACAAAGTATGAATCACAGCTAAAGAATCCCCAACAGATCCCAAGAAGAGCCAACTACCTCCTGATGTCATCTGTTCCAGAAGTCTGTCAGAAAGTTCTTCCTCATGTTTAGTCGGAATCTCCTTACTTGTCATTTGAATCCATTGGTTGGGTCCTACTCTTTGGAGCAGCATGAAACAAGCTTTCTCCATCTTCTGTGTTGTTGTTTAGTCGGGTCCGACTCTTCGTGACCCCATGGACCAGAGCATGCCAGGCACTCCTGTCTTCCACTGCCTCCCGCAGTTTGGTCAGACTCATGTTCGTAGCTTCGAGAACACTGTCCAACCATCTCATCCTCTGTCGTCCCCTTCTCCTTGTGCCCTCCATCTTTCCTAACATCAGGGTCTTTTCCAGGGAGTCTTCTCTTCTCATGAGGTGGCCAAAGTATTGGAGCCTCAGCTTCAGGATCTGTCCTTCCAGTGAGCACTCAGGACTGATTTCCATGTTACAGCCCTTCTAATATTTGAAGGTAGCTAACATATCACCCATCAGACTCCTCCAGGCCAAACATGCCCAGCTCGCTCTGTTGTTCTTCATAAGGCTTGGTTCCCAAATTGAAGATTCAGCTAGAAACAGGATGCACTTCTGACTGAAGACATGCAAAAATAGACCGGTTTGCCCATGTGTGCATGAAATCCAGTAATATCAAGACCAGTGACAGTTTCTTCCTGATGCTTATGCCGGTATTTCATTTCTCCCTGCCCCTAACATTTCATCCTCTTATTTCCACCCCCCACCCCCACCCCAGCCAGCTGACTTTGAAAGGGCCTTTTTCTGAGGAAGGGAAATGTGTTAAGTCTTGCATTTCTGCAAAGCATTTTCCAAGAATGGCATTTATTTACAGCAGCATGGTGGCTCCCAAAGCAGCAGCTGTGGCTTACGCCACCGGCCCGAGCCAGGCGGCATGACGTTGATGAATGGGAAGTGCAGCTCAGTCAGTGTGTAAATGAGCAAGCAGGAAGGCGGAAACAGAAAGATTTGCATGTGCAGATCTTGGAGGAGGAGGCACAGATGCACAGGCTGAGGTGCCCCTCCTGCAGAAATGAAGCTAGGCAGCTGCCAGCGAAGCTGTGCATGCCCCAGAATCTCCAAATAGGACTGGAAGAGACCCCTGTCTGTAACCCTGGAGAGCTACTGCCAGGCAGTGTCAGTGATACTATGCCAGTGGTCTTCCTAAGTGCAAAACTGGCTCTGTTACAGGTGGCATGTAATACACATTCCACATTCGTAAGGAATCAATACTTTCGTGTTGCAGTACCTACACGCTGGAACTCCCTGCCTATTGGCACCAGGCAGGTGCTAGTTAAGGAATCAAGGGGTGTTCTGCTTTTCATTTCCAAAATCGGTGGAGATGTATACATGCACTGCTCGATTTTATTTATTTATTTGCTCGTTTCATAAAATTCATCTTCTGCTTGATTGTAAAAAGAAAAAACAACAACCCTCAATCAGCTTGATTGTAAAAAACAACAACAACCCATCTTTGATAGTTTGACGAAATAATGAAGTTCTAACAAGTTGCTGTCTTAACCACAGACAGAACAAAATTTAAATTAAAAAGAGCCCCAAGACTTGGCAACTACATTGGTAATAGTAATCAATATTCCATGAGTTTTCTGGAACAGGTAAAAAGTCAGGTTAAGTTTCAAGGGTAGGAATTTGTCTGAATTATATATTTGTGTTCCTTTGTATCACAAGTATGTAAACAGCTGAAAAAAGAAACTAGCCAGGTTGTGGTATATGCTGTTGGAGGAGATTGCCGATATTCTGGGACACTGGGAAACATTATAAAGCCAAGCCAAACTGGAGTAAATTTGTTCTGTTTTGTTTGTCCATGCAACATTCGTAGTTTATTTGCTAGTATTTCTAGTAAGGCTCCTTCCCAGACTGTTTAAACCAGTTGCTTACCAGAAAGATCCTTCAAATGCCCTGGTTATGATATGTCTTGCTGCCTATAGGAGATAACTGATAAGTTGCTTACTAAATAAAAATAAATACTATATAAATTAATCCAGTTCTGGAGAGCCATTCACACAGAATCTTTGAATCATATTTCACAAAAAATCCTCGACCCAAAGATTTGCCATGAGGGGGCTTTCCCACCATAAATGTAAGTATGTTCCAATTGCAGCGCAGCCTCTCCAGCACCTTGGGGATGAACCAGGATAGATCATCGCCAACCTCCTGGGGGTTAAATACCATAAATTAATTTAATTTCAAAGTTTATTCTCTATTCCTCACCAAGATGGATCCGAAGGGTAGCCTAGTCTATATTTTATTCCACAGATCTGGGTCCAGTTTGATTTCTAGCTCATGTTCCCATTGTATTTTAATGAAGCCTAACAAACCGGCGGAAGATCTAAGCAAGATTTTATAGCTAACCCTGCTGTCATCTGCCCACATTAATAATTTTCCAATAGGTATTTCCCACTGCAACACCAGGTTCTCTCTGAAGACTGCTTAATGGTCATCAGAAGGCTGTGTGACTCCATAAAGCTACTTGGGGGACTTCCAGAAAGCATCAAGGCAGTGACCTGTGAAAAGGTTCAGGATGTAATGGCAGAATCTCCCACAAGCAGATCACCAAAGTCATAAAAAAGCAAGGAAAGATTGGTAAATCCTCAACAGAGAGGCTAATTGGTTGCTAGGCATTCAGATGGAAAATATTGTGTATGTTGCTTTCTTCTCCTCCAGTAGAAAAACATATCTAAGGATGAGTTTTTGACCCAGCATCCTGTTCTCACTGTGGTCATCCAGAAGCCCATAGGAAGCATGCAAGAGCTGGAAAGAAGCACATGAGCCCTCTCCCCTCCTGTGGTTTCTAGCAACTGGTATTCAGAAGCATTTCTGCCTCTGACCATAGAGGCAGAGCATAGCCATCGTGGCTAGTAAAAAGGTAAAGGTAAAGGACCCCTGGGCGGTTAAGTCCAGTCAAAAGCAACCATGGGGTCGTGCCGCTTCACCTCGCTTTCAGGCCAAGGGAGTCGGTGTTTGTCCACAGACAGCTTTCTGGGTCATGTGGCCAGCATGACTAAACTGCTTCTGGTGCAACGGAACACTGCGACAGAAGCCAGAGCGCACAGAAACGCCGTTTACCTTCCCGCCGCAGTGGTACCTATTTATCTACTTGCCATGACATGCTTTTGAACTGCTAGGTTGGCAGGAGCTGGGACAGAGCAACGGGAGCTCACTCCGTCGTGGCGATTCGAACCACTGACCTTCCAATCAGCAAGCCCAAGAGGCTCAGTGGTTTAGCTATTGAAAGCCTTATGTGCCATGAATTTGCCCGACCCACTTTTAAAGTCATCCAAGATGGCGGCCATCACTGCGTCCTGTGGGAGGCAGTTCTCTGGTTTAATTATGTGCTGCATGAAGAAGTAATTTATTTTATCTGCCCTGAGTCTGCCAACATTTAGCTTCTTGGGATGTCCATGAGTTTTATTGTTATGTGAGAGGGAGAAAAAAAAGTTTCTACCCATGTTCTCCATGCTGGCATAATTATATTTGCTTCTATCATGTTACATCTTTCTTGCCTTTTTCTCTAAACTAGTACAAGTCCTAAACACTGCAACCTTTGCTCACAGGGGAGTGCCCCTCTAATCTCCCACAAACCATAAACTGGGGGGAAGGGGTGGGGAGGAGTCAGGGGACCTTCAAATATTTCTGAACTTCAAATCCCGTTATCCCTGACCATTGACCATGCTGGCTGGGGCTGAAGGGATCTGGAGGTTAAAAACAGCAAATCCTGCAGAAATGCTGTTGTGAGCTAGGATGTCCGGAAAGTGGGGTTCTGGCCTGATTTTAGCATCCCTGGCACAAGTCGTGGTATGAAAGGCACCCAGCTTTGGCCATCATTTCGGTGAACTTGCTGTGGAATCAAATGCTCCTTTTTCTCTGTCTTACAGAGATCATATGGCACATTCTTTCTGCGTCACATTTGTGACTTTTTAATTGGGATCAGAGAGGGGAAAGGGAGCCTGACAACACTTCTCACGCTGCTCAAAGGCTGGCATCATGATGAGCTAAAAATTCATTGACTGGAGGACAAAATGAGTAACCGCTGAGGAATAAAAATAACGCCGATAAAGCCACAACGGTGGCTTTGTTTCACTGCCAAGAGCTGCAGAATGTAACCTGCCAATTTCTGACCCAGTGAGGAACCTCAGAGGTGGGGGCCAAATGCCGCTGTTCTGGGCTTCTCTGTGTGTCCCTTGCCAGGCTGCCCTATCATTGCCTCTGCTTCACATCCCAAGTGTTCAACTCTGGCGATGCTCTTACCTGCATGAATGGAAGACAGGGAGGGCTTGCTGAATGTGCGTTGAAAATAGCTAGTGTACAGAGGTAAAATTTACATCCATAGCTCCATCCACTTTGCCTCTGGCCTCACCTACCACTTGCATATGGCCCTGAGAAGATTACCCAGAAGGGAATGTGGCCAGCAGGCTGGGAAAAAAAGCTTCATTACCTCCATTGCCAAAGGCACAAATCTGGTGATATCTCAGTAGCGGTGAAGTATGGTAGTTGCTTGATCCTTTGGATATGTTTCCAAAGGTTTTGACAACCCTCAACTGGTGCATTTTTTATCTTGGGAGTAAGAAAGGTGCTAGAACAGGGATCCCCAAACTATGGCCCGCGGGCCAGATGCGGCCCAATTGGCCTCCCAATCCGGCCCGCGGCGACCCCCGCCGCCCGCTGCCGCCGCCCGCTCTTACAGCACGCAGCGCGGCGGCGCACTTCCAGATCGAAAAAAGCACCGGAAATCGTTTGTGCGCATGCGTATAGGCCTCTCCCGACCCAGAAGAGGTCATTTCCGGTGCACTTCCGGGTCGGTGCACCCTCCGGCCCGCCGTGCGATCGGTGCAGTGGGCACCGGCCCAAAGCCGGGTAAGTCTGGGGACCCCTGTGCTAGAAGAACAATGTGGGTTATTAGGAGGTTTGCTGGACTTATTTACAGGAACACAGAATTGTAGAGAAGGAAGGTACCCTAGGGTCATCTAGTCCAACCCCCCTGCAATGTGGGAGTCACAGCAAAAGAATCCCTGACAGTTGGCCACCCAACCTCTGTTTAAAAACAGTTGCCTCTTTTTAAAAGTAGCTCCATCTGGCCCACTAGAAGGGCATCGAGTAATGAGCCAACCAGCTGGTCATCTGGAAATACAAATAGCATTTGTATCACAAGCTCCCAATTGCCAACCAAATCTCATATTTTAGGAGGGAAGAGTGTACAAATAGCATGTGAAATTTAAAGGCAAACTTTTTTCAGATAATCTGCAGAAAATGGGATAGAATATACTGAGAATGTGAAGCTGGAATGGGAATAGGCTGATTCCCTCCCACCCCAATGATTTATTTTTTTTAAAAAAAACCTTTTGTAAAAAAATAATCAAAATCAAAGCTCTTCTTTCCTTCTCTGAAAATTGCTCTAGTCTTTTGCTTGAGTAGGTACCTCCAAATTTGCCTCTGAATATTGCTTTGGGCAACATTCAGTGGCAACTCCCAGGCGTCAGCATCAGCAAAGTGTGGCACTCCCACCATCCTAAAATATATCAAGGAACAAAGGCATCTGTGTCACTGAATTCTCAGCGATAGACTTGCTTCTCACTTCCTTGCAAACAGGAGCGCACTGATCTTGCCTTATGGGCATGACATGCAGAATCTCCTCGGGACTGAAAGATCAAATAGCTTTGCATATCCACCTATTTGCCTGCAGGCCAAATCATCTGTGGGGAGATTTTATATATACAGTGGTACCCATAGCTGCCAAGTTTTCCCTTTACTCGCGAGGAAGCCTATTCAGCATAAGGGAAAATCCCTTTAAAAAAGGGATAACTTGGCAGCTATGGTGGTACCTCAGGTTAAGAACTTAATTCGTTCCGGGGGTCCGTTCTTAACCTGAAACCGTTCTTAACCTGAGGTACCACTTTAGCTAATGGGGCCTCCTGCTGCTGCCACACCACTGCTGCGCGATTTCTGTTCTCATCCTGAAGCAAACTTCTTAACCTGAGGTACTATTTCTGGGTTAGCGGAGTCTGTAACCTGAAGCATCTGTAACCTGAAGCGTCTGTAACCTGAAGTACCTCCCCCCCCTCTCTCTCTCTCTCTGTGTGTGTGTGTGTGTGTGTGTGTGTGTAGTTGTTTAGTTGTTTAGTCATGTCCGACTCTTCGTGACCCCATGGACCATAGCACGCCAGGCACTCCTGTCTTCCACTGCCTCCCGCAGTTTGGTCAGACTTATGTTCGTAGTTTCGAGAACACTGTCCAACCATCTCGTCCTCTGTCACCCCCTTCTCCTTGTGACCTCAATCTTTCCCAGCATCAGGGTCTTTTCCAGGGAGTCTTCTCTTCTCATGAGGTGGCCAAAGTATTGGCGCCTCAGCTTCAGGATCTGTCCTTCCAGGGAGCACTCAGGGCTGATTTCCTTAAGAATGGATAGGTTTGATCTACTTGCAGTCCATGGGACTTTCAAGAGTCTCCTCCAGCACCATAATTCAAAAGCATCAATTCTTCGGCAATCAGCCTCCTTTATGGTCCAGCTCTCATACACATACACACACACACACACACAACATCACCACTACTTGATGATGATGGAACACAGAGATTGGTCTGAAGGGGCCTGATGTAGCTTCAGCTCTGGAGCTTGGGAAGGGCTGTGGCTCAGTGACAGAGCATCCTGCTTTGCATGCAGGAGGCCCCAAATTCAGCCCCTGGCATCTACAGGTAGGGCTGGGAGAGACTTGCTGCCTGAACACCTGGAGAGCCAACTGCCAGTCATTGTAGGCAATACTGAGCTACATAGACTGTTGGTCTGACTAAGCATAGAATCATAGACTTGGAAGAGACCACAAGGGCCATCCAATCCAACCCCCTGCCAAGCAGGAAACACAATCAAAGCATTCTTGACATATGCCTGTCAAGCCTCTGCTTAAAGACCTCCAGAGAAGGAGACTCCACCACACTCCTTGGTAGCAAATTCCACTGCCGAACAGCTCTTACTGTCAGGAAGTTCTTCCTAATGTTTAGGTGGAATCTTCTTTCTTGAAGTTTGAATCCATTGCTCCGTGTCCGCTTCCCTGGAGCAGCAGAAAACAACCTTTCACCCTCCTCTATATGACATCCTTTTATATATTTGTACATGGCTATCATATCACCTCTTAACCTTCTCTTCTCCAGGCTAAACATACCCAGCTCCCTAAGCCGTTCCTCATAAGGCATTGTTTCCAGCATAAGGCAGTTTCCTATGGTTCTCTGATCTAAGTGCCTCCGGCGGGCAACTTCTGTGCCAACTTTTAAACACCTGCTGAAAACCTTTCTATTCTGCCAGGCCTAAGCAAGCACATCACCCACAATAGCCCATTACTGTTTGTTTTTCATTTCTTTTTGCTTTTAACTTTTTTTGTTTTTATAGTGTTGTAGACTGCTAAGATAGATAGAAGATAGATAGATAGATAGATAGATAGATAGATAGATAGATAGATAGATAGATAGAGGTCTCTAACTATGGGAATGAGACTCTTAGCTGTGAAAATGCTTTTTTAAAAAACGTTTTGAAAAGTACATTGAATTTTGCATAGCTCACTGTCACCATCTAGTGTCACATTTGTATATTGCACTTTACAACACATTTAAAACATTTTATTCGCAGCTGTGTAGCTGAGTCCTTAATCTCAGGGTCATGGGTTCAAACCTCACAATGGGTAAAACATTTCTGCATTGCAGGGGTTTGAACTAGATGAACATTGTGGCCCCCTCCCACTCTATGTTTCTATGAATAAGGATTGGAGACTCTGTCCATTTCTATTTCCTTCGGTTCTGCATTTCCCCCATCTAAAGTTCAGTTCTCCACATTTCCACATCAGTCTGTGATTCTTTTTAGAAATCCTCATGGAAACTCATCAGCATTTTAGTGCTGATTTCTCCTAACATACACAATTTTTTGTCTGCAATTTTGCCTATCCTATACATTTTGGCAGCATATATTTTCCCTAGTATGATGCATTTATCTACATTATTTTCACTGATATATGCATTTTCATGCAAACTTTACTGCCGTATATGTATTTCTGTACACATTACTTGGCTGAAGAACTGCACTGCAAAATTCAGAGGAGCACGCATTTCGAACGATGACTGTGTTTTGGTTTGCTTCCCAGGGAAAGGGGGGAGGAGAATACAATAGTGCATATAAATCTTTCCAAGAAAGGAGCAAGGAATAATCTTTTATAGTCGACTAGCTTAATTTAAAGGCGGGTTATGTTTGCGTGTGTTCAAGGGAGCAAGGGGGGGAGCAAGAGGAGGAGAGGGAGGAAAACACACCATAAAAGATTCTGTTAGAAAATCTCACTTCTTTTGAAATGCTCTACAGATAATTACTATTGTGATTAATGGGTATGCCATACCAGTTAACCTGTTGGTATTGTTCCTCAAGGTTTACTAAGATATATTTAATGTACTTTTTTAAAAGCCTCTCTGTTAAAAAAGAATATAGAACCTACAATGGCGGGGCATGGGGGGGTTAATGTTAACCAATGCTCCCCTACATAAAAAGTTCCATGTATGGAGTAGAATCATAGAATCTTAGAGGACCCAAGGGTCATCTAGTCCATCCCCCTGCAATGCAGGAATCTCAGCTAAAGCATCCACGACAGATGGCCAGCTAACCTCTGCTTATAAACCTTCAAGGGTGGAGAGGCGATCACTTTCCCAGGTGTCAAACAACTCTTACTACATTAAGATAATGGCCAGAGGAAATTCCACCCCCCAGCCAACAGGTGCACTAGTTTGTCATATGAAAGTCCAGAGCTGGGGTGACTTTTTGGCAGCCGGTAGCCTCTGAGTTCAGTGGTTTGAACTGGAAGTTCAGTAGACAGAAGATTGAGGCTAATCAGACATTAAAAACAACAGCACAGTTAACCTACGGAACTCACTCCCACAGGAGGCATCTTGTATGGCTTTAAACGAAGATGGGACAAATTCAGGGAGGATGAGGCTATACTAAACTTGATGACTATGCTCTGCTTCCACAGAGGCAGTAATGCTTCAGGATAGTAGTTGCTGGAAATCACAAGAGGAGAGAGTGCTCTTGTGTTCAAGTCTTCCTGGTGGGTTTCCCACAGTCACACCATTGATCTGTGTAACAACAAAATGATATCAGCAGTTTTATTTTCAATTCATTTCCTAATGATCTATAGCATGTAGTTTGCCTTTTTTTCAGAGCTGCAGCACACTGGGTCAATATCTTCACCAAGCTATCTACTATGACCCCAAGATCTCGTTCTTGGTCAGTCACTGCCAGTTCAGACACCATACGAGTGTATATGTGAAATTAAGATGTTTTGCTCCTACATGCATCACTTTACACTTATTTATACAGTCATACCTCTGGTTGTGAATGGGATTTGTGCGACAGGCACGTTCGCAACCCACAGCATTCGTAGCCTGAAGCGCTGCTTCTGTGCACGCACGTGACGTGATTCGGCGCTTCTGCACATGTGCGTGATGTCATTTTGTGCTTCTGCGCATGTGCCAAAACCCGGAAGTAACGCATGGTCCACAACCCGAAAACACGCAACCCACAGCATTTGTAACCCGAGGTATTACTGTACTGTATTGCACTTGCCATTTTACTGACCCACAATGCTTTGGAGCAATGCTACAGCAAGGCATTGTGGGTAATTGAAGTGGAAGGCAGCTTGTAGCCTGCCACCGCAGATTGCAGCATTGCTGCTGTCAGCAAATAAACCCTCTGAGGGGCAGTTGGGGGGGGGCTTTTGTTGCCCCCTCCCTCGCCTTCCTGAAACCTGGAGTCAGCCTTGTTTCAAGTCACAGATTCTTGGTGCAATGGGGGGGAAAGCATACCAGAAAAAAGTTTTTACGAGAGAAAAAGAGCTGTTCAAAACAAGGCACGGACAAAGCGCTGAGGTGGTAACATAGACATTTGAAAAAGCGGGAAATGAAGGGAAATGGTCTAGCAGTAATGACAGACCCAGTGACCTTTACTGTGCTAGTGATTACAGCTATTATGTTCTTAGATTATGCACATTTCACATGTGTGTGATCTCTTAATTCTATGAATGAAGCCCTCAGTGTCATTATTGGAGTCAATCAAGGCTCTGCTATTCTGAGCGCTATGTTATCAAAACAATTACGCCAACCAAAGACCCACTGAAACGAACTCATCCGGATACGCCCATGTGTAACAAAGATAAAAATTAGAAATGGCCAGTTTTTTGTCCAAATGTGTCAGGAAGGGGCCTAAGTCTTGGTGGAAAGGCTTTGTTTTGCATTGTCTCTTGAACACGCTCTTCCCTGGGGCTGCACTAAACACAAGACACAATCACATGCCATAAAAATCCAATACACCACACTGCCCATACTAGTCCTTCTCAGAGTAGACCCATGGACATTAATGAATTTAAGCCAGTCTTTTCCAATAATGTCAATGGGTCTGAGTAGGACTAGCATCGGGTACAGTCCTTTGTTACAGGGGAGACATTGTGGTGAGTGGAGATTTTCAGCAGGGAACATCTCATTCTGACTGGCAGTGTCTCCAGAGGGTTACAGACAGGAGACCTTCCCACCCCTACCTTGAAATGTCAGCATCAAACCTGTGACCTTTTGCCAGCAGAGCATGTCCTCTACCACCGAGCAACCGCTCATGATTGGGTGTGCACCACGTCTCATTTGCCTTGAGGCCAACTCCGCCTCCTCTCTACCATATCAACACTTGTCAGTATGTAAAGCATGTGTGCTGTGCACCAGATTCAGCCAAGGCCTGAACCAAATCAGGCTCAATGTGGGGACATCCAGGCTTGTGCTGAGCTGAGTCATGAGACCCCCAGATAAATCCAGGTTGGGCCACCCCGAGCGATCTGGGTCTGTCCGGGGTGGGATATCAGGCAGGAAGGCTGCAGACTCCAGAAGAATTCCTTCTTGCAAGGTCCTTCCCTGTGGAGTAAAGGGACCCCTGACCATAAGGTCCAGTCGCAGACAACTGGGGTTGCAGCGCTCATCTCGCTTTATTGGCCGAGGGAGCCGGCGTACAGCTTCTGGGTCATGTGGCCAGCATGGCTAAGTCGCTTCTGGCAAACCAGAGCAGCACACAGAAACACTGTTTACCTTCCCCACGGGAAGGTATCTACTTGCACTTTGACGTGCTTTCGAACTGCTAGGTTGGCAGGAGCTAGGACCAAGCAACGGGAGCTCACCCCGTTGCGGGGATTCGAACCGCCGACCTTCCGATCAGAAAGCCCTAGGCTCTGTGGTTTATACCACAGCACCATCTGCATCCCTGGGGAGTAGGGACTTGGAAAGCAGCTTCCTGCAGTATTGAATGCTTCTACTCTCTGTGGTTTGTGTGCAGGGAGACACAACATCTCCTTCTCTCACCTTATGCTTAATTAATGTTTATAAAGCTCCAGTTAAATATGAGGCCAGGTTGCATTGAGTCTTCCCTGGGTCAGCCCAGGTCAGGTTGGGAGTCAAGCCCCATACTGGATCAGCCCTTGTCCTAGATCACAGAGCTATAAATTCTTCCCATCACTTCGTTCCTCACTGGCCAGTTTCTAAAACTAGCTGCTGGCCAAGGTTGTGTTTATCCATTTGGAAGTAAGCAAGCAAGCAAGGAAGGAAGGAAGGAAGAAAATAAATATTAAAAAAAACACCCCCATGTTGACTCCACTTTCAGTGTAATGGACCCTTGGCACATTTTCTTTCATCACAGCTGGTAATAATAAGCAGTAATGTTTTATTGCAATCACTGGGATGTTTGGATCATTGATTTCAATGTAATATTAATATAATGCAATATTAATATACAGCACAAGTGGATGAGTGGAAGCCTGCGGAAAATGGTAAGGAAACATTTCAGGCTGAGATGTGAAAGAGTCCACCTGTTGTTCTGCTTCTGTGTGAAAACAATGCACACAGATGCTCAGAAGTGTGGGCCAGATTGCAGCATAGTGACCAGGTTGCCAGCATGGTGCCCCTCCAGGCATTATGGACCACAACTACCAGTATCCCTAGCTATTGGCCAATACTGGCTGGGGTTGGTGGGAGTTGTGGTCCACAAATAATGGAAGAGAGCCAGTAGTGTAGTGGTCTGGGTTTCTGGGGGGTTGTTGTTGTCACCCCTTTATATTTTAAATATTAAAGCGGTTTACATCTTACATTAAAAGAGCAAATAAAACAATCCAGAATAAAACATCACAAAGGATGATGTTACTGTTTTTGGCAGCATGGTCCA